>NC_052945.1:4880000-5205000 GCF_013358895.1 Oreochromis aureus | reverse complement strand
TGTGAATTGAGCACATTGACAAAATCTGTACTACATTCGGAGGCACTACCACTGCATGATTAGTAATAGACTTCCATCTGTCAGAACCAAATGGGTGGATTGATCATGCCTGCAGTCATGCTGTAGGTAACTACAGAACTTACACTTGAGCTCCACATTATCCATCTTTATATAGCTGTCTGGAATAAAATTTCATGTTTCAAACACATGTTTGTCAGGTTTTGAGAGTCTTTTAATGTCACCCCATTTGTGGTTTTAAATGAGAACAGCCTTCTATCGTCAAGCCGATCTTCCAGCAGCAGCATTATGATGCAGTAGTCGGGTCACAGCATAGGTCAAACGTACACATGTTTTGGTAAAAGTAAAACATAAATGCTTAACACTTTAGTTTAACATTAACTATAGTACCTCTAAAAGAACATATAATATCCCATAAATCTTCCCTTTAAAAGGCACCATATGAGTTCAGCAGATCATCACTTCTATCTATGACTTGGATGGGCATCTGAATCAATATTCTGTAAACTCGCAGAAGATGCCATGGCTGGAGTTCCCAGGGGGTGCATACACTCATCGCCCCTCTCCACTGCTCTTCACATCACATCACACAGACATTGACTCATGTTCATGTATGACTTACAAAATTGGATCTGTTATTGATCACACACTAGCTAATTTGAAGTGTGAATCTATTAAAACAAGGTGCCAGCAGCAGCATTATAGTGCACAAAATAGTCTTGGAAGTGTTTTTCCCAGAAGTAAAACTTAATTGCTTAACACTAGTTTAACATTAACTATTGTTGTTTTTGGATTCTGCAGAATGCTGTCACATTGCGTGAAGAACTACACAAACTGTGTCTCTTCCCCTTATCCATCTGTGTGATTCAGAACAAAGACGAAGCAGACCGTCTGTGCCAGTATAAGAACTACAACTTTCTATCCAGTCACACAACTGCAGAGTACATAGACTCTCTTCAGAGTTTTGAAATAAAAGACAGCGATGTCTTCCTCGTGTCTTATCCAAAGTCAGGGCAGTGAGAAATCTCTGTAGCGTCCCATTATTTTGCAGTTTTATTCTGTCCAGACTGATCTGCTGGTTACATATAATATCCCATAACTTTTCCATCAGAAGGCACCGTACGGGCTCAGCAGATCATCACTTCTATCTATGAGCTGGATGGGCATCTGAATCAATATTCTACCAACTCACAGAAAATGCCATGGCTGGAGTTCACAGGGGGTGCATACACTCATCGCCCCCTCCACTGCTCTTCACATCACATCTCTCCCAGGCTGTCATGCCTCCAGGACTGATGGAGAAAAATGCAAAGGTCAGAGCTGTACAGACATTGAAGCCAGCCTGAAGAAAAAGCAGATTTGGAGGTATAGTATGACAAAGATCTTTAAGTGGTTAAAAAATTATTTGCTCAGAATTTTTGTGTTTAATTGTATGAAATAAAAGATAAATTTGTTGATGAAAAGCAGAGTTTTACTGGAGTTTCATTTTTAAGGAAAGACATTAAAGGGTTAGAGGCAGTATTTGTAACAAGCTCATATTAAATGAATTTTTTTTCTTAGTCAGTTACATACCACTAATCACCATGTTGCTGATAACTCAGCACACAGCTTTTTGTAGTGGCTTGTAAATGATATTTTAAAAATCATAGTTTTTGGTATTAAGTTACTGAGTTTATGGTTTTAGTCACTTGTTTCAGATTATATTAGAATAAAACAAGTTTATTCTAAGCATTTTGGGACCATTTGTCCCACAGAATGTAAAATATCTGAAATAATAAGGGTTAACATAAATGCAAGAAAAATCTGATATATGAACACTGAACACTCAAAAACCGAAGATACAGCAGAACAAATTGGTATTTATTTTAAAAAGAAGAAGAAGAATGTACAACATAATAATGTGCAAGCCTCAAAGATACAAACGCTTTTCCTCATGAGTTATGTAATTTATGACATTTAAAAGCATGGCTGAGATAAGTTATTAACGTGTTTAAAATCCAAAGATTTTGAGGTTACAGGCTGGTTTTTATTTTTCCTGTTTAGTTATGCCCTTTGTCACCGGTTCTGTTCATAATTTTTATGGACAGGATTTCTAGGCGCAGCCAAGTGGCGGAGGGCTTTCACTTCGGTGGCCTCAGAATCTCATCTCTGCTTTTTGCGGATGATGTGGTTCTGTTGGCTTCATCAGGTGAAGGCCTCCAGCTCGCACTGGAGCGGTTCGCAGCCGAGTGTGAAGCAGTGGGAATGAGGATCAGCACCTCCAAATCTGAGGCCATGGTTCTCAGCCGGAAAAGGGTGGAGTGCCCACTCCGGGTCGGGGATGAGTTCCTGCCCCAAGTGGAGGAGTTCAAGTATCTCGGGGTCTTGTTCGCGAGTGATGGGAGAAGGGAGCCGGAGATCGACAGACGGATTGGTGCTGCGGCTGCAGTGATGCGGACGCTGCACCGGTCCGTCGTGGTGAAGAGGGAGCTGAGTGTAAAAGCGAAGCTCTCAATTTACCGGTCGATCTACGTCCCTACCCTCACCTATGGCCACGAGCTGTGGGTAGTGACTGAAAGAACGAGATCGCGGATACAAGCGGCAGAAATGAGCTTCCTCCGAAGGGTGGCTGGCCTCTCCCTTAGAGATAGGGTGAGAAGTTCAGCCATCCGGGAGGGGCTCAGAGTAGAGCCGCTGCTCCTCCACATCGAAAGGAGCCAGTTGAGGTGGTTCGGGCATCTGACAAGGATGCCTCCTGGGCGCCTCCTGGGTGAGGTGTTCCGGGCATGTCCCACCGGGAGGAGGCCCCGGGGCAGACCCAGGACACGCTGGAGAGATTATATCTCTCGGCTGGCCTGGGAACGCCTTGGTGTTCCCTCGGATAAGCTGGAGGAGGTGGCTGGGGAGAGGGAGGTCTGGGCTTCTCTGCTTAGGCTGCTGCCCCCGCGACCCGGCCTTGGATAAAGCGGATGAAGATGGATGGATGGATGGATGGCTGTTTAGTTATCAGTAATTCTCATGACTGTAGAGGTTCATGTGATTGCATGTTCCAAAAAATGTGTACAAAAAGAATCACAGCAATAATAAATAAAACAATTATGGCCATTGGTCATTTTATAATCATTGTGTTTCCTCCCAAAGCCACAGGGAGCCACTGGACAGAGAAAGACCATCTTAATCCCAGAAACAGACTTATGTTGGAATTATTTTTAAAAAAAGACTGCAAAACACAGAGAAAATTTAAACTAAACTTTAAAATTTAACTCCAACAGTTTCCTTGTATTTTTACACAGTTTATATCTGTTTTCTGATAACTGAGCATGCTGTCTGCTCCAGTAGGGATGTGATAATGTTCCTTATTGAATAAAAAGGAGAAAAATAAAATGCTCTAAAAGTTAGAAAACATTCAAATTTGAGCACCAAACACTATGCACAAAAGCAACATGCATTACAGCTGATCAGCTGATCGGCTTTTCTCGTGTTTGTTTATTTGCGCCAGAAAGAGGAAACCAGCTGATGTCGCGCTAAACAACAGCAGCACGTTTAAGCTTGATCAGCTGTTGTTAGAATTTATTTAATATTACTTTCTAGTATCAGATGATGTTTGCTGGAGCCACAGCTGTAAAGCTGCTGGTCATGATGGTTTGTATATCTGGTGAGAGGGAAACATGAAGATGAAACCAGGAGATGTCCTTACTGAATCATCAGAGCTGAACGGGTGATGGAGAAACAGGTTTACCTTTTAGGTGACATGAATGAGTTGAAGGGAAGTTATGAACTGTTTCTGAGAGACAAATAACACCAGGATCCTTTTCTATGAAGCTGACAGCTGGTAACTGTGCAGGGGCGGGTCTAGCAAAGTTTTGCCAGGGGGCCAGGTAGGGCATTAACAGGGAAAGGGGGGCACAAAGAAATACTTTCTTATTCTCATTTAAAATGTCTACACTGTAAAATGTAATTCTAGATGTTTGTTATTTCAACATATTATTCTATATCAGTTTGACGATAGATGACTGAAGTTGTTGTTATAACATAGAATTACAAGTTAAAAACGTCCCAATTACACCAAAAAAAGCTAACTTGAAAACTCATGTCCAGCTAAATCAGCAACTTATGTGAACTTGACAATGTGGGTAAGTTGAGCACAGCAGGATTCAAAACTGCCTCACGTGACTGCTACCGAGGTGCATTATGGGGAATTGGCGGTTAACGACATGCTCACTTTACTTGGACGTTTTCTAATCGTCTTCTTTGGAATATGCTTTCAAGGTGAGTAACATTGGTTATAACTATAAGGAAAGAGAGCTACAAAAGTTGGAACATGTTTTGAATTTATGGCATGATGTGTGTTTTTCTTTTACCGAAATGTTTGCTTTAGCTAATGTAACTTAAGCCGACAAGGTCCAGCTTGTGTGTCATGACCAAACTTGACCTAATAAAGTGACACATGGCCTTTTTTTATGGGTTTAATGTGGCACTGACCAAATCACAAGTATTGTGCCGCTAGCTTTAAGGTTGTGCACTCAACCACTGTTGCGATATTAGCAAGCTAACTCAGCTAATTAATAAAGCTTATTTCATATTGTCTCTGTACTTGTAAATTTCTTTCAAGTTCACAGGCTGTTGTATTTTGGTGGAAGTTCATTTTGGCAATATTTCCAATAACTGGCTGGGTTCAAAAAGAACTTTTTGGCAGGACTCCGATGCTTGTTGTCATCTGTTTACCCCTATGTAATCACTTAAGTTGTTATTAACTGCTGCATGCTAAGCTGCAAGAGTGCACTGAGGACTGAGACAAAATATGGTCTACAAACCAGCATTATATTAGTTTTTATCAGATAGTCCTCCAGTGTGTTTATTTTTTGCTTTAATTCTATTGTGCAGTTATTTGTTACCCTGAAATGCTTTATGCTTAACAACAGCTCACTATTTTAACTTATTTTTGAACTCTTGTGATCAGTATGACTAGACTGTGTGAGTTTCCATACTAAAAGAGCTGTAGTGATAAAATAATTGGCATCAGAGACACTGATTTTTGGCATGGTATACTGCAGAAGTTTTTTTTTGTTTTTTTGCATAATTTACCTTTTAATTAAACTGCATTCTCTGTATTGTAGCAAAACTAACATTGTTTATGTCTTGATGCATTCTCAATCATCCAGGAAAGTAAATCTCCAAAAGTTGAATCTGTTCATCTGGACGTGGCGTTTTGTGGGAGAAAGCGTTTCGTCACTCATCCAAGTGACTTCTTCAGTCTCAGCTGACTGCAGGTTTCCCCAAACCTTATAAACAGTACATTTGCATAATGACTGAAACCAGCCCACTGAAGGAACAATGGGCTGTGAGGGCAGTTCCTTAATCATAATTATGCAAATTCCCATGACCATTGATCAACAATCACTGACCAAAACCCACTGATCAAAGAACACTGATCAATGGCCATGAGTACCATTCACAGAGAGTTGGGGAATGGCTGCAATCACAGCGCTGTAAGATGGCGAAAGATGTACCCTTAGGCCCCCTCCTCGATTCAGAGATGGTCTTTCCCTCTTCACGTAAATGGCCTCCTTGACTCCGCCCTCAAACCAGCGTTCCTGCAGTCAGCTGAGACTGAAGAAGTCACTTGGATGAGTGACGAAACGTTTCTCCCACAAAACGCTACGTCCAGATGAACAGATTCAACTTTTGGAGATAACATTGTTTATATGTCAAAAAATTAGCAAACATGAATAAATGGCGAAAACAATATAATTATAACATATATTTTTATTTTACTTATTTTAGGTCTGTGAAGCCAAACCTGATGCTGGGGATTTATTTTTGTCAGTGGAGTCAAATGGTAAGTTACAATTTGTGCATTTTGTCATACTGGAAACACCACAGATTATATTGTAACTTAATAGCTCTGTAGAACAAATGATATAAAGATTGCCCAAGGACACAACGACTGAAACTGTCGGAGCCGGGGCTCGAACCGGCAACCTTCCGATTATAAGACGAACTGTCAACTCTTGAGTCACGATTCAGTCATCCACCCATGTGTGTGAATGACTGAATGTGTAAAGCACTTTGGAGTCCTTGGGGGACTAGTAAAGCGCTATACAAATACAGGCCATTTACCATTTAAATTGAAAATTTTGTTTGAATTCTGCAATTGAAGACATGCTCAGTTATTTATGAACATGGTCTTTGTTTAAAGCAAGAAATGGATTTGTAACATGGGGTGCATATCTCATTCTGAAAAACTTTAACAACTAATAAGTGTTAACCAAAGCCAATCACCATCATCCAAAGCATCAGTATGGCTCTTCTTTGGAAAGACATGAATTGTTAAGCACAAGGGATATTGTGTAATTGTAATTGTGTAATTTATTTATTTTTTTGTCTTTGAACCCTTTTATAGCCGACAGGTATTGAAGACACGTTTTCTAAGAGGATGAAAGTTGGCATTGCGATGGTGAAAGAAGAAGACATCATCGATGTGTTGGTTGTCCTTGAGGCGGCAGTAATCCTGTCTAATCTGAGGATGTCTCAAGTGTCATTTCCATGCTGATGGGCCTTCTTTTGCCCTCAACATAGACTATCCAAAGGAACTTAAGGACATCTTTGAAGTCATTCAGAACATCCTAATGAACATTGGTGGAAGGCAGTGCATCTCACTAGTGCATGGTCTAAGAAACAGACTCTTGCAGAAAGCCATGCAGAACTGTAATTGTATGCTCACAGCATACAATTGCTTTAGTGTTAAGGACAGTTTTTATTTTACTGTTTGTTTTTTTTTATTCTTGCAAGTTCTCATTCTCACTTTTGTATGTCACTAAATGACTACACTTTACATTCCAGATTAGACAATTACTCATTTGTTCATGGTTTAACACTAGAATTACTGAGCCTTTTTTCCCTGGTGCAAGTCCCTACTACTAGATTTACTGGCCTGCGCAGATTTGCGTAAATTCCCCCCGACCTTAACACCTCTTGGCACCCCGCTGAGATTTTCACAGGTCGTCAGCTCCATTGTTCTCCTGCTTTTGTTGTGCAAACACACCTCCCCAACCCCCAACCATGAGAGATTCAAGTTTTTCCTTCCCTGCAAGGCTGCTTTCCTTCCTTACCTGCCTGCATGCCTGTCCATAAACATATATACACAGAGTTGTACATATATTTATATATTTATATAGCCACACCTTATATAATATGCATAAAGTCTAGTTATACACACAGACACATCTATATCATATATACACACACACATATATATATATATATATATATATATATGTGTGTGTGTGTGTGTATATATGATATAGATGTGTCTGTGTGTATAACTATGTATGTGTGTGTATAACTATGTATATATATATATATATATATATATATATATATATATATATATATATATATATATATATATATATATATATATATATATATATATATATATATATATATATATATATATATATACATATATACTGTATAATATGTATATATATAAAATGTTTGTATAGTGCACTTTCTATACCGTGCTCTGTCCACTTTTTGCAATGACAATGCAGATTTTCCACTTGTGGGACAAATAAATGCAGATTTGCTGTGTGTGTGTGTGTGTGTGTGTGTGTGTGTGTGTGTGTGTGTGTGTGTGTGTGTGTGTGTGTGCAACATTGGCATTTGTTTACTCAGATCCAAGGCAGGCCAAACCTCTGTGTTACAACCTAGATACAAAAGACAGACATTCACAATATATGGGTACACAAGTCTGTTTTATTTCAAAGTGTTTCAAACTTTACAGCGTTTGCAGACCCAGTGTCCATCATCCCTGCATTTGGCACAGGTGAATTTCTTACATGTTGCACAGGTAAATCTGCTGCGATTCCTGTTGCAGCTCTCTTGCACCTGGCACTGCGTTGTCTTTACAGTCCCTGGCACAGCAGCTGCAGCAGCCTGCCTCTGTGCTAAGATTTCCTTGTGCTGCATGAATCGGCAACGGTTGCTGAGCTAGAAGACGCAGAAACAATCTTCTTTTGCCTGTCCACCCTGTACATGCCTTGTACAAAATGTAGGCATTCACTGCCGCCAGGTCCAGCATATTGTAGAAAACCGCTACTGGCCACCTGCGTGTTGCTGATCTTACAGAATACATCCGTGCCATTTGGTCCAACACGCCTACACCACACTGTAAAAGCAGAGCGAGAGAGTCATGAGTATATGTTTTTTCTATAGGCCTGTATAGCACACATCAGAAAACATTGTAGCACTGGTGTAAATTGTACACACATTCACATACCTTCATGTGGTTGTAGTCTGTGATCGTGTTGGGTTTCCTCTTTCTGCCGTCACCGATCGTCACGCCTTGGTGCATGGAACTTAGAACACACACAGTCTTGTTTTTTTTAGGTGCATAAATTGTCAAGGACACACTGCCACTTCTAAGCACTGAAGTGGAGAATACCTCTCGCTTTGCAGTATCTTTTGCAAGTTGAGGAAGTTCACGCGGACTTTATTCACCATGCCCAGTAATGTTGTTTTGCGCTGCAGCAGTCTGTGCGACAGTGACAGTGAAGTAAAGAAATTGTCCGTTGACATTTCTTCCATCATCCAAAAACGGCTCCATCAGTTTCATGACCACGTTCTCTGCCAGCCTCTCTCCCTTCTGACGACTGGGGTCCTTTCCCAAGTAAGGAGATGCACTGCAGACATATTTGGTGTCCAAATCCGTGGCCATCCAGAACTTGATCCCAAATTTGTCTGGCTTGGTTGCAATATACTGGGTGAATGGACAACGAACCTTGGTAGGGAACAGCTGTTCATCTATGGTCATGTGTTCCCCTGGAGTGAAACTCTTAGCACAGTTCTCGTTGAAGCGTGTCCAGATGTCGGAGATCGCTGCAAATTTGTCTGTTTTCACCCGTTCTGCCCGCGTGTCCCTGTCATCAAATCGAAGGTGTTGCATAATTGAAATGAATCTATCTCGGGCATTGTCTCTTTGATTAGTGGCACCAGAAAACTTTCTGACCAGCAATCCACAATGGCACCAACAGGACACATGATTGCTCTTACAAACAGGATTGAAATGAATGCCATAAGTTCATGAACTTAAAGCATAAAGTCTAGTTATACACACAGACACATCTATATCATATATATATATATATATATATATATATATATATATATATATATATATATATATATATATATATATATATATATATATGTATGTGTGTGTATATATATATATATATATATATATATATATATATATATGTACATACACACAGACACACGAGATAGATAGATATGTGTGTGTGTGTGTGTGTGTGTGTGTGTGTGTGTGTGTGTGTGTGTGTGTGTGTGTGTGTGTATACATACACCAATATTTTTGAATACACGTGTCCATATTTATGTTTCCAGATTGTTTGTATAGTGCACTTTCTATACTGTGCTCTGTCCACTTTTTGCAATGACAATGCAGATTTTCCACTTGTGGGACAAATAAATGCAGATTTGCTGTGTGTGTGTGTGTGTGTGTGTGTGTGTGTGTGTGTGTGTGTGTGTGTGTGTGTGTTTGTGCAACATTGGCATTTGTTTACTTAGATCCAAGGCAGGCCAAACCTCTGTGTTACAACCTACATACAAAAGACAGACATTCACAATATATGGGTACATTAAGTCTGTTTTATTTCAAAGTCTTTCAAACTTTGAACGAACCTTGGTAGGGAACAGCTGTTCCCTACCAAGCATTTCTTGCAGCTGGCAACAACGGTCGTGCATTCAGTATAGTTGTGACTTCCGCAAAAAAATGTGGTTAAAATCTCATGAGTAAGTTGAAGCATTTCTATCAGGCATTTCTGAAAGTTGTAACACAGAGGTTTGGCCTGCCTTGGATCTGAGCAACTCTGAGTGAGCAAATGCAAATGTGCCAGGCCTCAAGGACAATGGGTGGTTTGCACAACAAAAGCTGTAGGAGAAACAAACTGACGACCTGTGAAAATCTCAGCAGGGGTGCTTAACACCTCGGGACTTGCACCAGAAAATAAAAAAGCCAGTAATTCTAGGGGGTATTGGGTTTAGGGAAGTTACGCAAATTTGCGCAGGATAGTAAATCTAGTGTTAAATCACTGATATTCTCTTATCATTAATATAGTCTTGATGCATTCTCAATCATCCAGGAAAGTAAATCTCCAAAAGTTGAATCTGTTCATCTGGACAACTGGAAAACTGAAACTGAAAACTGAAAACGGACGTAGCGTTTTGTGGGAGAAACGTTTCGTCACTCGTCACACTAAGAAGTCACACTAAGAAGTCACTTGGATGAGTGACGAAACGTTTCTCCCACAAAATGCTACGTCCAGATGAACAGATTCAACTTTTGGAGATATCATTAATATACTTTCCCAATTGTTTACACACACTTCCTGAAAGCATGCCTCATCATGTCAGAACTCTACAAACAAATCAAAAAACACTGACCAACGGGCAAAACTCTTCAATTAAAAACAATGTAATTTCTTGTCAAAATGGCATTTTGTTTTCAAATGACACACACAAACATCACATGAATAGACATTTATAAGAACCAGTTGAACACTGATGTACTTAATGTAAAACACTATGACCACTTCTTCTCCAGTCATCATGACTTACTGTAAGCCTTTTCTGTTCAGTGCACTTACTACATACATTACATAGGCCTACATAAGTGCACTGTAAAAGATTTCAGAATGTTTGTATACAAAACACACAAATAAGTGGTGCCAAATATATTTTACTGTATTTTTCCAACAAAAACAATATGCACAGTGTTCATCCCAACCAACATAAAGTTGTGGTCTACATATACAAACAACAAAATAATCTACTGAATACAGTTACAGTCAAAACAAAACAAAACAAAAAAAAACAACTCTGTGCATCCTCTCTTCTGTTTCGGTCTGGCCACAGCACCTCATCCACATCACAAGCAATGTTTTCCCTGGCCGATCAGCAGGGCAAATATCCCCTAGCATGGCAAATCCAGCCATGAATAGCATCAATTGCTATATGCATCTATCAACATGCATCTTCTATAGCTTGGGGAAGGGGTATACGTGTGTGTGGATGTGATACACAGTCACAGTCCTGTGTCCTTTTCACCCAGTCTTTTGAGTTGTCTTGTGTGTGTGTGTGTGTATATATATATATATATATATATATATATATATATATATATATATATATATATATATATATATATATATATATATATATATATATAGCGTCTGTATCCAGTAAGGGTCCTAAAGCCTAGACCCCTATGCTAAAGTGAGCCTACCGCAGACATGAGCGAGACAGATAAATATGACGGCATGCCGGCTCGGACGTCGCCGGATCAACAAGGTCCGCGTCCAGGTGTTGAGGAACCAGGGCACCCTGACGACAAGTGGGCTACTGGAACAAGAAGGCATCGGTGGGCAAGAGACGAAAACAGGGCGTTGTTGGAATGCTACTACGCAAGTAACCCTGGCGGAAGGGGTTACATGAATAGGATGGATTCTTCGATACCCAACATCCACAATGACGGCGAAACAACTAGTAGCTCAGTGTTCCAACATTCGAAAGAAGGGACTGCTCTCACAGCTAGAGATTGACGAGGTACAACATAAATGCTACGGCAAGGAGGAGGTCAGGACGCCAGGTCAGGGGAGATATCATCACCCCCACCCGAGATTGGGTACATAGCCCCAAGTGCGATAGGAGAAGGATCGTTGAGTGCGAGAGGAACTGACCTGAAAGATAGGATCATGGCCAAGCTTGAAACCTGGATCCCCGTGGCAGTTACCAAGATTACGTGAAGTACCCTCAGAAGGTCTGCTAGATGATGTTAATGCAGCACTACGGACGATACCTACAACCACGATTACCGACACTAACACTACGGCAGCAGTGATCAGTGAGATGCTTGGCTACAAGTTGAACAGCCACAGGGGCAGTACCCTCCATGGAGAAGGAGGCTAGAGGGCAAGATCAAAGTAGCACGGAGGAGGTTAGCCAACTAACGGAGTTGCAGAAAGGTGCGACAAAGAAGGTGCATAAGAAATACAGCAAGCTGTCCATACCTGAGGCCTTGAAACTGCCAAGCAAAGACTCACAGCCTTGGCCACCCGCTTGAGGAGGTACACCAGAGAGAGAGAAGGCAGGAGAATAAACCAGCTGTTCTCCACAGAACCAGCAAGGTGTACTCTCAGTGGCAAGGGATAACAGAACAGCACCACCAAGGCTGGAGACGGAGCAATACTGGAAGAGCATATGGGAGAAGGGCGCAACCCATAACGGCAATGCTCAGTGGCTAGTGGATCTGAGGGCAGACCATAGCGACCTCCCTGAACAGGGTCCAGTAACCATCACAATGGCAGATATCCAAGAAAGGGTCTCCAGTATGAAGAGTTGGACAGCACCAGGGCCCGACATGGTTCACGCCTACTGGCTGAAGAAGCTGACTGCACTCCACGGCGTCTGGCAGCACAAATGAACCAGCTGCTAGTTAACGAGAGACCCGGAATGGCTAACCGAAGGTCGGACGGTCCTGATCCCCAAGGACCCCAAGAAGGGACCGGTCCCATCCAACTACCGACCAATAACCTGCCTCAGTACTACATGGAAGCTCCTGTCAGGCATCATATCGGCTAAGATGAACAGGCACATGGGTCAATACATGAGCGGGGCACAGAAAGGGATTGGCAAGAATACCAGAGCGCAAAACACCAGCTACTGGTAGACAGAACAGTCAGCCGAGACTGCAAGACCAGACTGACCAACCTGTGCACTGCCTGGATTGATTACAAGAAGGCCTATGACTCAATGCCCCACAGCTGGATACTGGAATGCCTAGATTTGTACAAGATCAACAGGACCCTAAGAGCCTTCATCAGGAACTCAATGGGGATGTGGCGTACAACACTAGAGGCCAACTCCAAGCCCATAGCACAAGTCACCATCAAGTGCGGGATCTACCAAGGAGATGCTCTGTCCCCACTGCTGTTCTGCATAGGCCTGAACCCCTCAGTGAGATCATTAACAAGACTGGCTACGGATACCGACTACGAAAGCGGAGCGGTTGTCAGCCACCTCCTGTACATGGATGACATCAAGCTGTATGCCAAGAGTGAGCGAGACATCGATTCACTGATACACACTACCAGGATATACAGCAATGACATTGGAATGTCGTTCGGACTGGAGAAGTGTAGTGGGATGGTAACAAAAGGAGGAAGGTAGTCAGAACTGAGGGATTGAACTACCAGAAGGCAACATTGCAGACATAGAGGACAGTTACAAGTACCTGGGGATCCCGCATGGCGAATGGGAACCACGAAGAGGCGCTAGAAAGCTGCAACCACCAAGTACCTGCAGAGGGTCAGGCAAGTCCTGAGGAGTCAGCTGAGCGGTAAGAACAAGATCCGGGCCATCAACACCTCGCCCTGCCCGTGATCAGGTACCCTGCTGGGGTAATAGGCTGGCCAAAGGAGGAGATAGAAGCCACTGACATAAAGACAAGCTCCTTACCATGCATGGAGGTTTCACCCCAAGTCCAGCACCCTGAGGCTGTATGCTAAGCGGAAGGAAGGGGCGAGGACTGGTGAGTGTCAGCACCACAGTCCAGGATGAGACAAGAAACATCCACGAATACATCACGAAGATGGCCCCAACTGACAGCGTGCTCAGTGAATACCTCAGGCAGCAGAAACCCAAGAAAGAGGAGGAAGGCGAGGAACCATCATGGAAGGACAGGCCCCTGCACGGTATGTACCACCGGCAGATAGAGGAGGTGGCTGATATCCAGAAATCCTACCAGTGGCTGGACAAAGCTGGACTGAAAGACAGCACAGAGGCACTAATCATGGCAGCACAAGAACAAGCTCTGAGTACAAGATCCATAGAGGCTGGGGTCTATCACACCAGGCAAGACCCCAGGTGCAGGCTGTGTAAAGATGCCCCAGAGACAATCCAGCACATAACAGCAGGGTGCAAGATGCTAGCAGGCAAGGCATACATGGAGCGCCATAACCAAGTGGCGGCGTAGTGTACAGGAACATCTGTGCCGAGTATAACCTGGAAGTCCCGAGGTCAAAATGGGAGATGCCCCCAAGGGTGGTGGAGAATGACCGAGCTAAGATCCTGTGGGACTTCCAGATGCAGACGGACAAAATGGTGGTGGCTAACCAACCGGACATAGTGGTGGTAGACAAACAGAAGAAGACGGCTGTAGTGATCGATGTAGCGGTTCCGAATGACAGCAATATCAGGAAGAAGGAACACGAGAAGCTGGAGAAATACCAAGGGCTCAGAGAAGAGCTCGAGAGGATGTGGAGGGTGAAGGTGACGGTGGTCCCCGTGGTAATCGGAGCACTAGGTGCGGTGACTCCCAAGCTAGGCGAGTGCTGGGTGTTATATATACACACACACACACCCAGCACGCCCCTGCGGGCGGTTTATCCTTCAAGCTCGGGTCCTCTACCAGAGGCCTGGGAGCTTGAGGGTCCTGCGCAGTATCTTAGCTGTTCCCAGGACTGCGCTCTTCTGGACAGAGAGCTCCGATGTTGATCTGCTGGAGCCACTCGCCTAGCTTGGGAGTCACAACACCTAGTGCTCCGATTACCACGGGGACCACCGTTACCTTCACCCTCCACATCCTCTCGAGCTCTTCTCTGAGCCCTTGGTATTTCTCCAGCTTCTCGTGTTCCTTCTTCCTGATATTGCTGTCATTCGGAACCGCTACATCAATCACTACGGCCGTCTTCTTCTGTTTGTCTACCACCACTATGTCCGGTTGGTTATCCACCACCATTTTGTCCGTCTGTATCTGGAAGTCCCACAGGATCTTAGCTCGGTCATTCTCCACCACCCTTGGGGGCATCTCCCATTTTGACCTTGGGACTTCCAGGTTATACTCGGCACAGATGTTCCTGTACACTATGCCGGCCACTTGGTTATGGCGTTCCATGTATGCCTTGCCTGCTAGCATCTTGCACCCTGCTGCTATGTGCTGGATTGTCTCTGGGGCATCTTTACACAGCCTGCACCTGGGGTCTTGCCTGGTGTGATAGACCCCAGCCTCTATGGATCTTGTACTCAGAGCTTGTTCTTGTGCTGCCATGATTAGTGCCTCTGTGCTGTCTTTCAGTCCAGCTTTGTCCAGCCACTGGTAGGATTTCTGGATATCAGCCACCTCCTCTATCTGCCGGTGGTACATACCGTGCAGGGGCCTGTCCTTCCATGATGGTTCCTCGCCTCCTCCTCTTTCTTGGGTTTCTGCTGCCTGAGGTATTCACTGAGCACTCGGTCAGTTGGGGCCATCTTCCCAATGTATTCTTGGATGTTCGTTGTCTCATCCTGGACTGTGGTACTGACACTCACCAGTCCCCGGCCCCCTACCTTCCGCTTAGCGTACAGCCTCAGGGTGCTGGACTTGGGGTGAAACCCTCCATGCATGGACAGGAGCTTTCTTGTCTTTATGTCAGTGGCTTCTAGCTCCTCCTTTGGCCAGTCTATTACCCCAGCAGGGTACCTGATCACGGGCAGGGCGAGGTGTTGATGGCCCGGATCTTGTTCTTACTGCTCAGCTGACTCCTCAGGACTTGCCTGACCCTCTGCAGGTATTTGGTGGTTGCAGCTTTTCTAGCGGCCTCTTCATGGTTCCCATTCGCCTGCGGGATCCCCAGGTACTTGTAACTGTCCTCTATGTCTGCAATGTTGCCTTCTGGTAGTTCAATCCCCTCAGTTCTGACTACCTTCCCTCTCTTTGTTACCATCCGACTACACTTCTCCAGTCCGAACGACATTCCAATGTCATTGCTGTATATCCTGGTAGCGTGGATCAGTGAATCGATGTCTCATTCACTCTTGGCATACAGCTTGATGTCATCCATGTACAGGAGGTGGCTGACAACTGCTCCGTTCCGTAGTCGGTATCCGTAGCCAGTCTTGTTAATGATCTCACTGAGGGGGTTCAGGCCTATGCAGAACAGCAGTGGGGACAGAGCATCTCCTTGGTAGATCCCACACTTGATGGTGACTTGTGCTATGGGCTTGGAGTTGGCCTTTAGTTTTGTACGCCACATCCCCATTGAGTTCCTGATGAAGGCTCTTAGGGTCCTGTTGATCTTGTACAGTTCTAGGCATTCCAGTATCCAGCTGTGGGGCATTGAGTCATAGGCCTTCTTGTAATCAATCCAGGCAGTGCACAGGTTGGTCAGTCTGGTCTTGCAGTCTCGGCTGACTGTTCTGTCTACCAGTAGCTGGTGTTTTGCGCCTCTGGTATTCTTGCCAATCCCTTTCTGTGCCCTGCTCATGTATTGACCCATGTGCCTGTTCATCTTAGCCGATATGATGCCTGACAGGAGCTTCCATGTAGTACTGAGGCAGGTAATTGGTCGGTAGTTGGATGGGACCGGTCCCTTCTTGGGGTCCTTGGGGATCAGGACCGTCCGACCTTCGGTTAGCCATTCCGGGTGTCTCTCGTCAACTACCAGCTGGTTCATTTGTGCTGCCAGATGCTCGTGGAGTGCAGTCAGCTTCTTCAGCCAGTAGGCGTGAACCATGTCGGGCCCTGGTGCTGTCCAACTCTTCATACTGGACACGCTTTTTTGGATATCTGCCACTGTGATGGTTACTGGACCCTGTTCAGGGAGGTCGCTATGGTCTGCCCTCAGATCCACTAGCCACTGAGCATTGCCGTTATGGGTTGCGTCCTTCTCCCATATGCTCTTCCAGTATTGCTCCGTCTCCAGCCTTGGTGGTGCTGTTCTCTTATTGTTCCCTTGCCACTGAGAGTACACCTTTGCTGGTTCTGTGGAGAACAGCTGGTTTATTCTCCTGCCTTCTATCTCTCTGGTGTACCTCCTCAAGCTGGCCAAGGCTGTGAGTCTTTGCTTGGCAGTTTCCAAGGCCTCAGGTATGGACAGCTTGCTGTATTTCTTATGCACCTTCTTTGTCGCGCCTTTCTGCAACTCCGTTAGTTGGCTAACCTCCCTCCATGCTACGTTGATCTTGCCCTCTAGCCTCCTTCTCCATGGAGGGTACTGCCCCTTGTGGCTGTTCAACTTATAGCCAAGCATCTCACTGATCACTGCTGCCAGACAGATCAGCTTGTTAGTGTCGGTAATCGTGGTTGTAGGTATCGTCCGTAGTGCTGCATTAACATCATCTAGCAGACCTTCTGAGGGTACTTCACGTAATCTTGGTAACGGGCTACGGGGGATCCAGGTTTCAAGCTTGGCCATGATCCTGTTTTTCAGGTCAGTTCCTCTCGCACTCAACGATCCTTCTCCTATCGCACTTGGGGCTATGTACCCAATCTCGGTGGGGTGATGATATCTCCCCCTGACCTGGCGTCCTGACTCCTCCTTGCCGTAGCATTTATGTTGTACCTCGTCAATCTCTAGCTGTGATAGTAGTCCCTTCTTTCAAATGTTGGAACACTGAGCTACTAGTTGTTTCGCCGTCATTGTGGATGTATGTATATATATATATATATATATATATATATACGTATATATATAAACAGAATAGTTTATATAAACTATGTTGGATTCATGGAACAACACGCCATTTACAATGCCGTGTGTTCCAGAAACATCCAAGTAAAATGGTTCGTCATAGTTAGGCGTGGCCAGATCTGTGGCTCGTGATAAATCCTGTTTCAATGAAATGAACACTGTTTCTGTATCAGGCGTCCAGGGCAATTTAGCCCTAAGGTTTCGAACGCCAGCTTGCTTTATCAGATCCCTTAAAGGGGCTGTTTTACCGGCATAGTTCGGAATGAACTGCTGGCTGTAACCTGTCAGGCCAAGAAACGAAAGCAGTTCCTTGACTGTTCGCGGTTTTGGATGTGTCAGAATTTGGTCTCTGTGCGTGTTCATTAACCCCACTGATTTGTGTGCGATCACCCGGCCTAGAAAAATGACTTCTGGTCTGACCAACTGCAGTTTTTCTTTACTTACTTTGAAGCCACAATCCCCCAACCCCGATGCTGCCGTGCAGGCTGCTGCTGACGGGGCCGCAATGAGAAGGTCATCAACATACTGTATCAATGTACATCTGTTGGGTCTGTTCCCACAAACCCGCTAATTCTATAGACTTATTCATCATGAAAGAAAACAAGACAGTCAGCGATCGATCGATTACTTGCGCAAGGGAGGCCTCATCTGTGTCCAGCACGAAAATGACCCCGACGATGGCCTCCTCCTGCTGCCTTTTATTGAGAGACAGTTCACACAGCAAAGCAACGCCCACATGGTTCTAAGACAAGGCTTTGTATGTACAGTTAAGCCCATAATTATTCATACCCCTGACAAATTTTGACTTAAAGTTACTTTTGTTCAATATGTAAGTTCTTTTTTGAGCAGAAATGACACAGGTGTCTCCCCAAAGATAATAAGACAATGTACAAGAGGCATCATTGTGGAAAAAAATATTTCTCAGGTTTTATTTATATTTTAGCAAAAAGTATCATGTCCAGAATTATTCATACCCTTCTCAATAATCAATAGAAAAAAGACTTTATTGGCTATTACAGCAATCAAACGCTTCCTATAATTGCAGACCAGCTTTCTGCATGTCTCCACAGGCATTTTGCCCATTCATCTTTAGCAATGAGCTCCAAATCTTTCAGGTTGGAGGGTCTTCTTGCCATCACCCTGATCTTTAGCTCCTCCACAGATTCTCAATTGGATTCAAGTCAGGACTCTGGCTAGGCCACTGCAAAACGTTAATGTTGTTGTCTGCTAACCATTTCTTCACCACGTTTGCTGTATGTTTTGGGTCATTGTCGTGCTAAAATGTCCACTGGTTCCCAAGGCCAAGTTTTTCTGCAGACTGCCTGATGTTGTTGTTGAGAATCTTCATGTATTGCTCTTTTTCATGGTGCTGTTTACTGTGATTAGGTTCCCTGGTCCATTGGCTAAAAACACCCCAAAAGCATTAGGTTCCCACCACCATGTTTGACAGTGGGGATGGTGTTCTTTGGGTTGAAGGCTTCTCCATTTTATGCCAAATGATCACAATGAAGGCAACATCATTGTGACCAAATAATTCAATTTTTGTTTCATCTGACCATAACACTGAAGACCAGAAACCTTCTTCTTTGTCCAGATGAGCATTTGCAAAGGCCAAATGAGCTTTTGCATGCCTTAGAAGTGCCTGGAGAAGAGGCGTTTTCCTTGGTCTGCATCCGTGGAACCCAACAGTGTCCGTTGGACTGTCTGGCTTGAGACATTGCCACCAGCAGAGCCCAGATTCACCAGAATGGCCTTGGTGGTGATCCTTGGATTCTTTTTCACCTCTCTCACTATTCTCCTGGCCAGCACAGGTGTCACTTTTGGCTTCCGACAACGTCCTCTGAGATTTTCCACAGTGCGGAACATCTTGTATTTTTAATAATACTTTGCACTGTGGCCACTGGAACTTGAAAACATTTGGATATGGCCTTGTAGCCCATTCCTCACTTGTGAGCAGCCACAATGCACAGCTGCAGGTCCTCACTGAGTTTCTTTGTCTTAGCCATGACTGTCCACAGACCACCTGCAGAGAGCTGCTGTTTTCACCTGTTGAGTTGATCAAAACAGCTATTTCCAATTAATCAGGGTAATTGGGATGCTTTAGAACAGCTTTGACTATTTGGAATGGTATGGAACTTTGGATTTTCCCAGAGACTGTGACAGTTTGTAAAGGGTATGAATAATTCTGGACATGATACTTTTTGCTCAAATGTAAATAAAAGCTGAGAAATATTTTTTTTCCACAATGATGCGTCTTGTACATCATCTTATTATCTTTTGTGAGACGCCTGTGTCATTTCCAGTCAAAAAATAACTTGCTAGTTGAATAAAAGTAACTTTAAGTCAAAATTTGCCAGGGGTATGAATAATTTTGGGCTTAAGTGTATATGTGTGAACTTCTGTATGTAAGTAGGAATGTGTGTGTGTGTGTGTGTGTGTGTGTGTGTGTGTGTGTTTTGGGGGTGCGTTTGTGTGACCTCCTGCTGACCAAAAGGGTCATAAAAGCAGGACGCTTACAACACAAGAAACAGATCTTTCAGATAGGATGTATCTACAATAAAACCTCCCCCAACACAAAGTGGTTAGAGGTGCTCAGGATCAAAGGAATGGCTTTGATAATACTGCTTGAACTAAGACTGTACAAATTTAAGAAACACAATGGCAACATTCAACAATTAGACCTAACAACATCCTTCAGGCAGCTGACACGGAGCCAGGGCCTCTTTCAGCACCTGATTGAAAATGCCTGGAGATAATGCAAAGCCTTGTGGCATCCGGGTGTACCTGAATTTTCGGCCTCTGTATGTAAATGAGAAAATGTCTCTGAGTGACTCATGCAATGGGAGACAAAAGAATGCATTCGCTAGGTCAATACAGGTGAACCACTTTTGATCCCATGTGATTGCTGTTAAAGCTGTGTATGGGTTTGGTACAGGCACAGTGTCAGTACGCAGTATGGCATTAATGGCTCTCAAATCATGCGCCATACGGTACTTTCCTGTCCCGTGCTTCTCTACTGGCAAAATAGCTGTGTTCCAATGTGAGTGCGATGGCTCTAACACTTCTACCTGCAACAGCCCTTCAATGATTTCTGCAATCCCTGCATCAGCTTCTGGTTTATGTCTGTACTGCGGTCTGTTAATTGGTACGTCCGACTTGAGCTAGAACAGAAC
The DNA here is from genome assembly GCF_013358895.1 of Oreochromis aureus. Lineage (NCBI taxonomy): Eukaryota > Metazoa > Chordata > Actinopteri > Cichliformes > Cichlidae > Oreochromis > Oreochromis aureus. Next base: position 5,184,296 of record NC_052945.1, on the reverse strand, counting down.
AGGCGAACAAGCAGCCAAACCAACGTCCGTGGGCCCTTTGGACCACAGACTATCAGGCAGTTTAGACAATTCAGCAACAGCATCAGAATGATCAGTTCTTTCCCTACCATGTGTTCTGGAAATCTCTTTATGTTCAAGTACCACTGTGTCATCACATACACAAGTGATCCGGTATGTCTTGCATTTTGGGGCATATGAAACATTAGGAATTTGCGTGGACTGCCACCAAGCGTCATCCAGCGCTCGCTTGACCATCGGTCCCAGATCCCTCGCGTCATGACCGTCATGGACCGCCAATGTAATGTGGGGGGCTGAATCCTCTCCCACATTGTACCAAGGCAATTGTTCATCTGTCAATTTCACAGTCGCGGCCACACCTTCTGGTCCAATATAAATGTTTTTAGAGTGCACCTTCCAGGTCTGACCCTCTAGCTCAGACTGGAAGTGTTCTCGGTACGTGTCATCATCTTCCCTGTCATAAAAGAGAATGACGTGGTGTGGGTCTCTGGGCGGGGAATAGACTGCCAGGCTCATTATCCAGGGTCTCCAGAGCTGAAATTGTCTCAGGATGCCTTCTTCCACTAGCCTTCCCCAGTAGATGTCGGCTGTGGCTTGTTCAGAGTCTTGGACTAGGTATTGAGTCTTTGAATGTGATCCCAGGCACGGGAATTCTTTTCCTCCAGGCAGAGTAACAGTCAGTCCATCTGCAGAGCACATGATTGTGGCTCCCAGCTTCACAAGCAGATCCCTGCCCATGAGATTTACGGCCACCTGCGGTGACACCACGTATTGGTGTTTCAAAGTCTGTTTTCCCAGCTTTGTCAATGCTGGATCAGTTAGCGGCAGAGTCATTGGAACCCCGGAAAAACCCACCACATCAACCGTGTGACAGGAGAGTGTTGTTCTGTCTGATGTGGCTCTCAGTGTTGAGTATGTTGCTCCAGTGTCCACCAGGAAGGACAATTCTGTGCCTTCCACGGACATCGACAGCAAGGGTTCTGCCATCCCCACACTGTCCGGTCTCTCCAGGCTTTGTCAGTACTGCTCCCCCTCCCAGCCCCAGTCAGCCACTGGGTACTGGGCGACTGGTGCTGCATTTGGGTTCGGAGCTTGATGTGCTCCCCTGTAAGCACCGCCTCCTCTTGGAGCTCCACGTGCCTTGGGTTGGTAGCCTCGCCTTTGATAGCTCTGGGGCAGTTCAGGGCAGTTTCGGGCCCAGTGTCCTTCTGCTCCACATCTCAAACACGCATTCCAGGAGACACTATTGGGATTCCCTGCACTCCGAGCCTTTTGTCCGCCCCCGCCGGACCCACCACACCCTCTCTGTGGTCCACCGGTTCCCCTATTCCCTCTAGGTTGGCGCTGCCTTGGTGCATTGACGGGCCAGCGGTCATCAGGGTAGAGGTTCAGGTCCAGATCTGGCCATTCAGGCACCGGTTCAGGCTGGGGCCTTGCCATCCTTATTTTCTTGGCGCTCTCCTTTTCCTCCTTCTTTTTCTCACTGGCCTTACTTTTTGCTTCTGCCAGCTGTAACTTGACCAACCATGCCTGTGCCTCCTCCAATTCTTTCTTCTGTTTGTTCGCCATATCCTGCTCCTGCTGAAGCCGGTGGGTCACGTGTCTCTCCCACTGCACAGAATCTGCCACTGCAAAATCTGGATTTTTCTCTAAGTCAGCTGTAACTTGACTGGGCAGGCCTGCCAGCACGGCAGCACCGAACCACGCCCGATGCTCCCCCTCCTGGCCAGGATGTATGCCCGTCTGTGACAGCCACTGCTCTTTGGCCTTTGCTAAAAACTCACCGGGTGTGTGCTTTGAATCCCAAATGATTTTTGGTATGGCTCCAGTATTAGGTGTTGGATATTTTTCTCTGACTGCATCTGCTAATTTACTTTGCAGTCTGTAGTAGGGCACATCATTAGGATATTCAGTGGTCTCAGCTATTTTCTCTACATCTGCTAATCCACCACCCAGCAAACAGCGTCCCCCCAGGGCACGGAAGTCACCAATCGCGAGTTCCTCCCCTTCGGTCAGTGTGCCTAGCTTCCTCAGCCAGCTCGCTGCGCCCTCAGTGATTGGAGGAAGTTGTTTAACCAATGCTTCCAAATCTCTCACCTTATATGCGCGATAGACTGGCTCATGTTTAGGTCCTGCAATTAGAGGCATATTAGGCTTTGGCTTTGGCTCAAAATTCACTGTCCTGTCCTTTCCCTATTATTCCCTATGTCTGAACTTGACCACAGAGGCGGAGCATCATTCGATCCTGAAAGGATGACCACTCCACTTTCTCCGCATCAAGACAGCTCATTCTTCTTTAACAATTCCCTTCTGATATCTCAGTATGCTACAGCTCGACATTATTGGATGACCTTCCGCTTAACAAACTCAAATTATTTAATCAAATTTTGTTCGGTTTGTCTTATCTTTCAGATTTAATCACCGAAGTTCATCAAATTTTATAAACACTCCTATAACCACAGCATGGACTACAGTATGTCATACCTAAATACACCATGCATTATCATGCACGTTAAAAATGACTGGGTTTATCAGAAATACCTATCTGTTTGTTTGTAGCCTCAGATAAGAGCGACAAGAAAACTCAAACGTTTATAACACCAGTTATGTATTGCTTAAAATAAAACAGCTTCAACTTTAAAACATGCAGCTTCGCATCACAACAACAATATTCCAAACTCAGTCATCAATCACATTTTCACAGCAATAAATCAAAGCCCCATGTATACTATCATAATGAACAAAAACAGCATCTTAGTTAGCGCGCTGTCAGAATCACAGGCTTGTTACAGACAGAAATCTTTTTACATTATATTACAACGACGTCCAGTAATCACAACCACAAATATCAGGCCTGACATTTTAACACCTAGACAATTTTGACAAATTTAAATTAACCACCCAGCGGATAAAGTCCAACTTTTCTGTAATCAATTAACCAGTCTTCAGTTCCAAACTGTCTCCGGCCTAATCTCTAAGGTCCCTAACTCACATTTAAAAGCGTCCAACGCCCAAGCTCCAAGCTTTGCTACCCAAAAAAGCGCAAATACCATTCCAAACGGTCAAGTGATCCAATCACTAGTTATTCTGGAGTGCCCCAAGCTCCACAGTGACCAACTGACTATCCCTCATAGAGGACAAAGGTGTGCGTCCGCACCCTCGGCAAGCGTTACCTCTGGACAATGCGCTTCTCAGCAGTCCAACTGCTATCCTTCAAAAATTTACCTTAATTTAAAACAACCATCACAACTTCACACGAAGTATATGACCGAAGCCGGTCCAACCGTCTTGCCAATCGGGAATCTATCCCTTAAACATGACCTATTATTAATTACCTATTATACTAAACTCACTTAACAGTCCAACTGTTTTAAATTCTGTTAGCAGTCCAACTGCTTTAAGTTCTGTTAGCAGTCCAACTGCTATAAATCCTCAGTACTGTCACTTTCAACGTTTCATTATCATGTTCAACTTCAATTCTCATGAGATTTTCACCAAAATCAAAACAGACATTCACCAGTACTTTCAGTGAGCAGACTTTTTAATTTTAACAGCCCAATTTGACACACTTTGGACAGAAAATCAACAGGTGGTGCCTACCTTTTGATGTATGCCGGCTTATGCCCACTCACTGTCGACCACTGGCTCGCGCCTGTCCGCGTGACCGCCTCGGACCCTCTCCGACCTGGTCTCCAACTCTCCTCTCCCTCCTTAATACCACCGGACGAGCCCCCAAAATGTTAAGGTTCAAAATATTGAAGGAGGGGTACCGGAGGAAATCTAAAATAACAACTCTGGTCCAAGAGGTAGTCAAACGACAATTTTAATGAACACACGTGTGGGAGACAAAACACTGAGCAGAATCAGCGTTGATCTCACTTAACAATACATGGAACAAAGGTTTTATACCCTTGGGGGTAATACAACGCCCCCTTTGCATTAAGCAGATACCATACATGCATACGTCAATCCAAAACCGTAAACATCTGTTAACGACTCTCGTATGTGTATCAATCTAAAACTGCATATGTAGCATATTGAATCAATGTTTCACTTGAACTGTCCTAAATGTCACTACTCAAAACTGAATCTTCTGCCTAGTATAAGGATATAAATGGTAATAAAGATAAGGATAATAAAGAATAACCTGGTATAAATGTGTTGTAAGCGTGCATGCAATTCCTTCCACAGCTCTTAGTCAACATCACAGTAGATTGGCTGATCATAACGCCAGCCAAAAGCTTTTGACCTTCAATTAGCAGACCGAGCCACAACTCTTTTAAAAAGCACAGGATGCAATGTGTATGAAGTGAACATAAAATGATTATAACCATTCCTTTAGCAAGGGTTACAAATTGCCAGTATGTTTGCTCTTCTTAATATAGTCTAAAGCTATACTTGGTTAATACAATATGTATGCTGCTGGTTATATGATAACAAAAACATTTTCCTTAACCCCACATGGCACCATTGAAAAATTTACCACTCGAAAAACTGATCGAAGCTCTCAGGAGTCTCAAGGTCTACAAGGACTTTGCTGAAGTGATAATAAGACACCATGTTTTCCTTTAGATGTCTCATCAAATAGACGACATGACATAAAAAACAAAATGACAACAGAATCCATGCCACTTTCAAAATTATTCATTCTTTAACAATAACTTGAATTTGAGCAGTTTATTAATTTCTACCAAACCAAACTGCAAAAACTCAAAATCTTACCAAGTATATTTGTCTTATTTCTAGTCAAAATATCTCATTACACTTAAAACTAGACAAAAACAGCTACAAAGCAACATTCCAGTAAGCATATGAACTTGTTTCAAGACAGTAAATCTTGAAACTAGAGAAAAATTAGATAATTGTTTCATTGGCAGATTTTTCACTTAATACAAGATATCTTGACTTGAAATAAGACAAATATACTTGGTAAGATTTTGAGTGCAGGATTTCTTTTTTTATGCACACATTTTGTAAACACCGTTATACCATAACGTGTTATACTGACAACAAGAAATAAAGCCAGTCTGCGCGATGGGCTTGACTATTTTTTATTGGAGGGCTAACACTATGCAATATATTCAATTTTAGAATTTCTAAGCAATGTTCATTGTAACTATGCTCAAAGTGTTAATGCTAGCTTATTTTAATAAACAAACCTGTCATATGCAAAACTAGGGGAGGCACCCCAGTTTTGCATGAGCAGAGGGCTATTCTCTGCTTATCTATGAGTGGGGGCCACAATTGTCCCTGCATTGGGTCTCCTGATCTGGGGGCCCTCTGGATGTCTGGGGCTTTCCACAAACACAAAAATTGTCTAGGAAGTGTTTTGACTAGAAGTAACACCTAACTGCTTAACACTTTAGTTCAACATTAACTATAGTTGTTCTTCAGACTATTGTCACATGGGGTGAAGAACTACATAAACTGTGTCTCTTCTCCTTATCTGTCTGTGTGATTCAGAACTAAGATGGAGCAGCATAGTAACCGTCTCTGCCAGTATAAGAACTACAACTTTCTCTCCATTAGCACAACTGCAGAGTACATAGAATCTCTTCAGAGTCTTGAAATAAGACACAGTGATGTCTTCCTCGTGTCTTATCCAAAGTCAGGGCAGTGAGAAATCTCTGTAGCATCCCATTATTTTGCAGTTTTATTCTGTCCAGAGTGATCCACTGGTTAGATATAATATCCAATACATTTTTCCTCAGCAGGCACCATATGGGCTCAGCAGATCATCACTTCTATCTATGAGCTGGATGGGCATGTGAATGAATATTCTACCAACTCAGAGAAGATGCCATGGCTGGAGTTCACAGGGGGTGCATACACTTGTCGCCCCTCTCCACGACTCTTCACATCACATTTCTCCCACGTTCTCATGCCTCCAGGACTGATGGACAAGAAGGCAAAGGTGAGAGCTGTATAGACGCTCAAGCAGCCAGAAGAAAGAGCAGGTTTAGAGATGTAGTATGACAAAGTTCTTTAAGTGGTTAACAAATATAATTTGTTCAGTATTTATGAGTGTAATTGTATGAAATGATAGATACATTTGTTAAAGAAAAGCAACATTTTATTGAAGTTTTATTGTTAAGGAATGGCATTAAAGGATTAGAAGCAGTATTTGTAACAAGTTCATATGAAATTCAGATGTTTTTTCTTAGTCAGTTACATAGCACTAATTATCATGTTGCTGATAACTTAGCACACAGCTTTTTGAAACATAGACACTCCTGAGTAGAAAAAAACAAACACTAGAATGCTCAAATGAAGCTTCAAAATGTGGTTTCCTTATCAATGGGTCACCTTATGGTGACAACATCTAGCTTTTATATACAGTCAATAAAAACAAGTTGCTCATAAAACAACTTTATATATAAAACTTTATATGTAAAACAACTCTTAAAACTGGTAGAAATTAATAAACTGCTCAAACTCAAGATATTGTTAAAGAATGAGTGATTATGAAAGTGACATGGATTCTGTTTTTTCGTTTTGTTTTTATGTCAGATTGTGTATTTGATGAGGAATCCAAAGGACAACATGGTGTCTTATTATCACTTCAGCAAAGCCCTTGCAGACCTTGAGACTCCTGAGAGCTTTGCTCAGTTTTTCGAGTGGTACCTGACGGGAAACGGTATGTGTCCTCATCTCCACTATCTGCCTAATGATGATGACCAAGAAGAGTCCAGGTCTGATAAATGATAACAGATATCAATGTGATCAGGAAGAACTGAAATTGATTATTTCAAACTGAACTGAGTTTGACATACTTACCCAAGTGCACAGACTAACGGATAATAGCACATCCATATAGAAAAAATTATATGGCTTTATACTTCTTCCACATAGCATTTCACAAAAATACTTTTGATATGACACATACTGCATATCTATTAGTTACTTTACAAATTAAAACAGTGGTACCTCAGTTATTTGACTCTTGACATTGTAAAACCTTTTCACCAGATTGAGCAATTAGCAGATAAGACAATTTCTCAGAGTTGAAGAGACAGAAATCATTGACAGGTTATTTGGAAAATGGGCCCTAAACGCAAAGAACGTTCTACCCACCTACCTGTGCTTGTGTCTTTCCTAAGCAAACAGAGGTGAGTCATACAATAACAGCTTGTAATCTTTTGAATCATTCCTCTTTCGACCCTTTAAATCACTGACATTCTGGTATCATTAATTTACTTTACTTCACTTTAATCCAAATTAAATCAAAGTGAAAGATTTCCTAAAGCACTGACTTTGTTCTAGCATTTTGCTTTTGATAAAAGTTTAGTCTTGTGGCTGTAAGTGACTTACTCCAAGTTAGCTTCTAACATCCGAAGAGGACCACTTGCAAAGAGGACCGTGCCGTTCCACATCTACTGTTAAAACAAAAACTCCAAAAAGATATTTGTTTGTGTCACAAAAACCTTTTTTCTTCCTCCACCTGTTATCATGCTGCTGGTATTAGAATTCTAGTGGGGTAAATATAGTCAACAGACACTTGATTTTAAATTAAAATGCCAAATGACCAGATGCCTTATGCTGCTATACAGTACCAGCATCATCCTGGTTTGATCACATCAGCGAGTGGTATTCAAACAGAGAGCAGTACAACATCCTCTTCCTGACCTACGAGGAAATGATTTTGGTAACATGTTTCTTCACACTTTTGTTGTTCATTAGAAACACAAAAATCTGGCAGAGTTTAAGGTTCTTTTTCTGTTGCGTTGTTGCTTTAATTTCAGGACCTAAAAGCATCAGTGAAGAAGGTCTGCAACTTCTTAGGGATAAACCTGACTGAAGCCGCCATCAGTCAAGTTGTGGAAAAAGCTAAGTTTGAGAACATGAAGAATGACTCGAAAGCAAACTATGAGCACATTCCACCAGAACGCTTCAGTGGGAAATTCCTGCGTAAAGGTAACATAACAGACCTGCAGCTGCTGTGCAGACAAATGTGATATCAGGGTATCAGGTGTTGTGTTTTTGTCTTCATTACAGGTCAGATTGGAGACTGGAAGAACACACTGACTGTTGCACAGAGTGAAAGAGTGGATCAAGTCCTTCGGGAGAAACTTGGTGATTTGCCTTTAAGGTTCATCTGGGAATAAGCAGAGCAGCTCTTCAGGGTCTCCCAGTAAAAATACTGGCAGTGGCATGTGGTACACCTCAGGCCTCCTAGTAGATACACCTGTGTTATCAATTTGAAAATCCTGTGTGGCTTCATTCTCGGGTCATCACATTTACAAACTTGGGTGTCCACCTGTCCGTTCTTTAGGGTGACAAAAATATCCCATCAGTGTTGTAAAAAAAGAAAAGAAAATCATAGTAGCTGTTATTCAAATACTAAGTAAATTCATTTTCTTCTTTTACAAAAAAAAATCAAACAACTGACTTTTAGGGTGGAGAGTGTTACAAGTTTCAGACTTGTCCTTTGCAAACATTTTCCTGAGTTTATGTTCAGTCACTTGCTTCAGATTATATTTGAGCATCTTCTGCCTACTCTGCCCATGAGCAAGCAGTTTTCAGTCACATCCACTCCTCGTTTATCCTCATTTATCAAGCTCAGTGTTGTGTCTGTTGTGTTCAGCTATAAAATGCTTTATGACATGTTTTGAACTCGAGTACAGGAAATAAAACACAAAACATTAAAAGTAGTTGTATAATCTGCTATTGCCTTTATTGAATGTCAAAAGGAATTCACTTGTTTCTCTGTGAAGGATCAAGGCTGTTTTGGTCACTGAAGCTGACTCCACACTTCAATTATCATCATCTGAAATGAAAAGGGTTCAACATAAATGCAAGAAAAATCTGATATATGAACACTCAAAAACCAAAGACACAAACTTTGGAATTTATAATTAAAAAACAAAACATAAGAACGTGCAGACAAATGCCTTTCTTCATCCTGGAATTGAATCATTTAATTTATAGCATTTGAAAGATGAGCTGTTAAAAAAAAAAAAAAAAAACATTAAAATGTTTCTTTGAGGTTACAGGCTACTTTTTGTTTTTTTCCTTTTTAACTATGAGTAACTTCTTGTGACCCCAGAGGTTCATGTGATTGCATGTTCCAAAAAAAGTGTGCAAAAACAATGACAGCAATCATAAATAAAAATTTATGTTAAAAAAAACATAACCACTGGTCATTTCATAATCATCATGTTTCTTGTGAATGTAGCAAAAGGGAGCCACTGGAGAGAAAAAGACCTTCTCAACCCCAGAAACAGACTTAAGAATTAAGTTTTATAAAAAGACTAAAACACTAAGAGAAAATGTGATAAATTTAACAAATTCCAACAGTTTCTTGTATTTTTACAGAGTTTATATCTGTTCTCTGACAACTAAGCATGCAGTCTGGTCCAGTACAGATGTGATAATGTTACTTCTTGCATAATGAGGGTAAAACACCAAAATGGGCTAAAAGTGACAAAACACTCAAATTTAAGCACCAAACACTGAATGTGCAAATGTAGCATGCATTACAATCCATTTAAAAATATGAATTAGTTAATCGAATGGCATTTGTGGGCCTGACCAATGAGGTATTCACCGCTAACACACCAGTGACAGAAACCATTTTCCCACCAGCACCAACATGTTAAACTGGAACATCCTGTGCTTCCCACACAAGCTTTAGTTCAACCTCTATTTAAAATAGGAGCTAAACCATACCTTCTTCCTCCTCGTCTTCTTCATCCTCCTCCTCTTCCTCATCTTCATCAGAGCTGAAGGTCCCATCAGGCAGGCTGTACACACGGATCACTTGCTGTAGATGAGAAACACAGGATAGCTTGTGAGCTCACACACCTCCCAGCTGCCTTTCAGTTCTTCTGCTCTCTGCGCCGACTCACCTTGTTCGGGTCCTTCAGGATCAGGTACTTGCCCTCGTCCAGCTTGAGGCAGATGTCGATGACGCAGCGCAGGATTCCCCAGGCGTTCTCCATGCTCAGGTTGATCTGGCTGGCGAATTCATTGGGTTTGAACTGCTGGGTGCCCAGGATGACGTGGCGAGCGGAGTCCTTCACGTGGTACCGAGAAACGTACCTGGAGAAACCACAGAGTGATGCAGAGACAGTGAGTCCAGCTTACTGTCTTGGCCTATGAGCACTGCAAAAAGGAACTGGATTGCTCCTCACAATCACTGAACGGTCACAGAAAAACCTTTTTCTGCATCTTAATATTTAAATTAGCCTCGTCTTCTTTTACACACACAATCGGAATCTCGCTCCTCACCCCAGTTTCAGGTACTCTGATCCAGCCAGCATGGCGCAGCAGGTCCAGCGCGCCAATTTGTAGCTGTTATTCTTCAGCTCGGTGGCCAAGACGGCTCCTCTCTGAGAGTCCAGCTTCTGACGCCAGTCCACACCATTACAATACTACAGGACAAGACAAATCAGAGGCACCAAAGCTTATAAACAGAACAGCAAATACTGAGCTAAAGTTGGAGGTTAACAACCTGTGAACAGAGGAGTGGCTCTAGTAGCGGATGCCTTAAAAGCAACTGGAATAACAAAACTGCTTCATTACAGCAGTATTTCACAGAGTCTGAATCTGGAGATCTGTCACCACTTCTCTGATTTTTACTCACTGAAAATACACATCAGACAGATGCAGCTGAGAGGTACAACCATGGTTATTTTTAACACAGCATAGACTATTCTGTGTGGGGTGAAACATCTGGAAGGACCTGTGTCTGTAGGAGAGCTTGGTCGCCAACAATACAGGGAGTGCAGAATTATTAGGCAAATGAGTATTTTGTCCACATCATCCTCTTCATGCATGTTGTCTTACTCCAAGCTGTATAGGCTCGAAAGCCTACTACCAATTAAGCATATTAGGTGATGTGCATCTCTGTAATGAGAAGGGGTGTGGTCTAATGACATCAACACCCTATATCAGGTGTGCATAATTATTAGGCAACTTCCTTTCCTTTGGCAAAATGGGTCAAAAGAAGGACTTGACAGGCTCAGAAAAGTCAAAAATAGTGAGATATCTTGCAGAGGGATGCAGCAGTCTTAAAATTGCAAAGCTTCTGAAGCGTGATCATCGAACAATCAAGCGTTTCATTCAAAATAGTCAACAGGGTCGCAAGAAGCGTGTGTGGAAAAACCAAGGCGCAAAATAACTGCCCATGAACTGAGAAAAGTCAAGCGTGCAGCTGCCAAGATGCCACTTGCCACCAGTTTGGCCATATTTCAGAGCTGCAACATCACTGGAGTGCCCAAAAGCACAAGGTGTGCAATACTCAGAGACATGGCCAAGGTAAGAAAGGCTGAAAGACGACCACCACTGAACAAGACACACAAGCTGAAACGTCAAGACTGGGCCAAGAAATATCTCAAGACTGATTTTTCTAAGGTTTTATGGACTGATGAAATGAGAGTGAGTCTTGATGGGCCAGATGGATGGGCCCGTGGCTGGATTGGTAAAGGGCAGAGAGCTCCAGTCCGACTCAGGCGCCAGCAAGGTGGAGGTGGAGTACTGGTTTGGGCTGGTATCATCAAAGATGAGCTTGTGGGGCCTTTTTCGGGTTGAGGATGGAGTCAAGCTCAACTCCCAGTCCTACTGCCAGTTTCTGGAAGACACCTTCTTCAAGCAGTGGTACAGGAAGAAGTCTGCATTCTTCAAGAAAAACATGATTTTCATGCAGGACAATGCTCCAGCACACGCGGCGTCCAAGTACTCCACAGCGTGGCTGGCAAGAAAGGGTATAAAGAAGAAAAACTAATGACATGGCCTCCTTGTTCACCTGATCTGAACCCCATTGAGAACCTGTGGTCCATCATCAAATGTGAGATTTACAAGGAGGGAAAACAGTACACCTCTCTGAACAGTGTCTGGGAGGCTGTGGTTGCTGCTGCACGCAATGTTGATGGTGAACAGATCAAAACACTGACAGAATCCATGGATGGCAGGCTTTTGAGTGTCCTTGCAAAGAAAGGTGGCTATATTGGTCGCTGATTTGTTTTTGTTTTGTTTTTGAATGTCAGAAATGTATATTTGTGAATGTGGAGATGTTATATTGGTTTCACTGGTAAAAATAAATAATTGAAATGGGTATATATTTGTTTTTGTTAAGTTGCCTAATAATTATGCACAGTAATAGTCACCTGCACACACAGATATCCCCCTAAAATAGCTAAAACTAAAACAAACTAAAACTACTTCCAAAACATTCAGCTTTGATATTAATGAGTTTTTGGGTTCATTGAGAACATGGTTGTTGTTCAATAATAAAATTATTCCTCAAAAATACAACTTGCCTAATAATTCTGCACTCCCTGTAGACTCAACCCACAAACAATAGACTCAACCCTTCTGACCATAGGGTCAGAAGCACTGAAGCAGTCCTACTTCCTTTTGCTGACATCTAGTGGTCAAACACGTGAAGTACAGAATGCAGCAGTTTTTAGAAACACATGAAAAAGGCTGAGAAAAACACATTTCTGTTCTTTTGGAATTGCCGTTTAGGCGTTTTCGTTTTCTCCAGATCACAATCTTCTTTCCTTATTTTTCTAAGTTTTTATAAAAACTGTCAAGGAGATATATCTAATACATTTTAAGCTGAGCACATGAAGACGCCACACCTAGCAAGGGCTTTAATTATTTCAGGCCATTTCCTCGACTAACAGACAGATGAGCCTGACTGACTAAGCTCTACTTCATTAAACCCGTTTCCCATCTCACCCTGGAGTCCCACTCATTGAGAGTCTTGACGTTAATGAAGGACACTTCTCCGCTGGCTCCAGTCATCACGCCATCGTGCTCACAGCGGACGATCAGATCGATGTCTTCTCCGAGCTTCCAGTGACGGTACCTGTAACACAAATACAAACTATCAGCTGGAGAGGAAGCAGGAATTACATCCAGGAATATTTACTACTGCAGTTACATCAGCCTCCTGTTCTACTGGAAAGATGAGAAATTACAAATTGGTTTGAAGCTATTGAACATACCGGTAAGCCACAGATGCCACCTCACTCTTGTCCATATCCTCCTCCACAAATGGGTTGGGGTTAGGAAACTTGTGACGCTCTCCACCCTGAAAGAAAGAAAACAAAGACAACTCACTTTCATGAGCCAATTTTGTGTAAGGCTAGCTTAGCCTAGCACAGAAAGGCGTTGGGGCTTCCAATCATGTGACTTCGTACCATGCGTAAACACTGCTGGCTGAAGTTGTGGTTGATGTACGTGGCCTCCATCGCCAGGTTGCGAGGAGAGTTGAAGGAGTTGCCCTCATCCTGGGGAGGCTCGTTGGCAGTCTCGCTCACAGTTAGCAGATCTGAGGGGAACAGTTGGAGATCAGATCATCAGTATGTCTGATAGAACTCAGTCATGTTCACTCCTGAATGTTTTGGGGCATTTTTTCCCCCACAATGAGAACGTCTTTCAGGGTTGTTAACAGCAGGGTCAATGCTGTCACTCACTAGGAGATTTTGTTTTCCTTTAAGTAGTTGGATTTCCCCACCATAAAATATAATGGAGCCACATACAGATAAAGCAAAGTGTTATGTTGCTTAACTGACATTTATGCCATTTTCTGTACAAAAATATATGTTACATTCAAGTAAACAAAATCCCGGTTAAATAAAACAGTGGGTTAAGAATTATCATTAAAATCCTTCAAATTTTCTCCTCTGCAGAAAAACACCTGGGTCATGAGCTGTTCTCTCAGGCTTTAACTTTAGTTAAACTTGCATCTCAAAGCAAAACTAAGTGTAAAACATCAGAGTGAAACCAGCTGCTGGTGACTGCAGGTCGCTCACCGAAGTCTGAATTATCTCTCTTGTCGAAGAACAGCTTGTTCCCCACTCTCTGCACGATGATGTCCCAGGAGTTGACTGAGCGCGTGCAGCACATCAAGGTGGCCAAGATGGCATCAGTGGCAAACACGTTACCCTGAGTCTTAGCCAGCTGGAGGGAGGAAATAAATAAATTAACATGTAAGAAAACTGCCAAACACAGACTTCAGACAGCAATGCATTTTCAGGCAATTTCTTTTGTACCTTGCGGATGACGGGGTCGTCGGTGGTAGTAACAGTGTGGAAGATCCTTTTGATGCTCTTCAGCTGCTTCTCGTTGCGGGTGGTGATTCGATCGAAGGCCTTATCGTAGTACTCCAAAGCACCACAGCACTCGCTGCAGGAAATGAGAAGTGAAACCTCATCATCACCTGTATTTCCCCCTCTAATAATCTATTAGAGGCTCAGGTTCACCTACATGTCAAGAGGGTCAGACACCTCCATATATCTCATCTTCATCAGTCTGGGGAAGTCCATCTCCTCCTTCACCTCCCAGTCACTCCTCACCTCCACAGAGGAGTCTCTGGGCTTCAGCTGAGCCTTCATGAACAGAAGGCAATTACACACCAGGGTACAAACACACCTTTGAGTCCATCTTAAAATCTTGAGATCACATTATCTTTAAAAATAGGTTTAAACATGATCTGAGCCACAAAAGCAATCATACCAGAAAAAATGTAATTCTTACTGTTGGTGAGGGCTGAGATTTAAAGCAGCATATGCTGACATTACTTTGACTAAGATGCACTACAAAACTAGCCGATATTAAATGATACGAGGTCAGGCTCACTGGGATTTATTTACTTCTTAAGCTTATTTGTGAAACAGCCAGAGTGTGAAACTTAAATTTACGCTGGGGCCAATATTCTTTCTGGACTTCCAGTATCAGATTACCTTCCAGTTATTTTCTTGATTAATTGTTTACGTCATAAAATGAAAGAATCCAAAACAACCTGAAGCAAAAACACATGAACCTTCCCATTATCACATCACAAAAAATTGAATTTATATTTCAACAGTAAATAAACACCTGGGATTTTTGGTCCCATTTCTGACGAACACCAAACTGCTTTTGGAACTTCTTCTGCAGCCGCATTCGCTCTCTGAAAAGACAAAAACATGAGATCAAACTTCAAGATGTGAAGATTTCACCGCCTGTGACCAAAAGCGTTCAGATGTGCTCTCCTCTCACCTCTCTTTCTGCTTAGCGCTCTTCGGGAGCGTCTGCATGTTGAACTGCGTCATGTTCCTGCGGTCTTTGTCCCTGCGCAGGTTCCTCTGTGAAAACAAAAACATCCTGTTACCAAAGTCCTAGAAATTTAATTAAAAACATTTAAAAATCACCCACTCGACAATGATCTGTCGTACCTGAGCAAACCTCATGCGGTTCCTCTGGTAAGCCGTCTTCTGGGTCTTGGCGGTGTCCACCAGCTGGAAGCTCGTCTCATCCTCCTCGTGAAAGTAGGCGTACTGACTGCCGCCTCCAAACTGAGATGAATACTTATCTGAGGACAAAATAAACATAAACAATTAAGAAATCAGCAAATTGAGGAGATTTTATTTTATGATGTTTGAAATGCTTGTGCAAACAGAAAAGTAAATCCCAAAATAAAAGAGAAGAAACTCTGATCTCATATAAATAAAAGAGATGTTGTGTTCTAATCCTGCTGACTTCCTAATTAAACACAAGACAAAACTTTTCCACATAATTTAGGTATAACAGATTCGCTCGTAAACCAGCTTTATTCAAGTCTATTTTCATCTAAAAACTTTATTTTAAATGTAAGGAAATCTGAAAGAAAATCAGCCAAATAAAATGTAAAATGAGGCAGATTTTGTACAGCTGTGACTTACTTGTGTATCTCTTGTCTTGGTAAGTAGCTCCAGTCCAGTCTGCAACCTGTCAGACCCAAAACACACAAAGTAAAAAACAAACTCAGGTAGAGCTGTTTGATGTAACGATAGATATCGGATGACGATATAAAAACGTCTATCGTTTCATTTTACGCTATCGTTTATTTCGTGGTGTCGCAAAATAAACTATTTACGGCAATATTGTTTCATCGTTTTGATGGTCACTGTAGTGGCTATATTAATTTCTTAAAGTTCTCTTTCTTTTATATTTAATATAACCACACTACGGACGGACAAGCGCCTGTTTTTATGCGTAGTCGTTAGCAACAACGATGGTAAAACCATTGCGTGTCCGCTTGTTTATTTCCACATAAACCTTTCACAATAAAGCTCAAGATCCTGTTGAGACTTTTCAAAATAAACTGAATCACGTGAAAGGGTATGCAGAGAGTTTACGGATGAGAAGCAAAAAGAGCCGTCAGATGCTAAAAAATAAACCTTAGACTCAAACGTTAGAACAGGCTTTTCCCAGCAGCACGCTGTGTAATAAATACAAAGAAAACGGCGGCTGTTACAACTTATGTCTAAAAATGTATCGTTTCATGCATCAGTTAAAACACTCGACTCCAGGTACACGACGCCCAGCTGGAAACACTTCACACAAGTCGAGCTGCCCGAGATTCACAGAATTTACAGAAAATGTTACATTTTTGTGATTTTTATCGTTATCGGGACGATAAAATTCTTATATCAGGATATGAGATTTTGGTCATATTGCACAGCACTAAACTCAGGAAAACTTTTTTTCCCTTTTTCCGAGCAGAACTGAACACAAACCTTTCCCAGAC
Organism: Oreochromis aureus; assembly: GCF_013358895.1. Taxonomy (NCBI): domain Eukaryota; kingdom Metazoa; phylum Chordata; class Actinopteri; order Cichliformes; family Cichlidae; genus Oreochromis; species Oreochromis aureus. The sequence continues at coordinate 5,167,777 of NC_052945.1, read as the reverse complement.
GATCTCCTTTGCTGAACGGCTGGTAGGGCATGTCTTTGAATTTCTCTGGGACCGCACAAGGACCCCAGCCGGACGGGTTATCCTGGATCACAGGGGCGTGGAACTTCGCCATGGCCTAAAGACAGAGGGAAAAGGGAAAAAGACATCAGACCTGAGACCAAACATTAAAAACTCTCTGGGTCTAGCTGACTGATATTACACATACAGGGTCTCAGGCAATGAGCAGCACTGATTTCTTCAGCAATGCACTAAAAGAAACAGGCATTGATCAGCTTGCGCAGTGGGCTAGTCATCACTGACCCCTGAAAGTCAACTCTATGATTTATGGCTGTAATACAACATATTTAAACAGTGACGGGATTCTTCAGTTAAACAAAATTTAGTTTTAGTTACAATCTTGGCTTCCACTGATTGTTAAAATGTGGTTTCAGTGCTTTTAATGTGTCACGCTGTAATATTTCCTACCATCTATCAACAAAGAGATTTTGGATCCCTTTGACAAAAACAGAAAGAGAATACGGTACATGAGTGCCTAAAAAGTACTGACATAGCTCGTGAATCAGTCATTACAGCTGTATGATCAACATAGGATCCTGCGGTACACCGCTTGGGATCCTATGGTCTAAGCTGTTGCCTAAGCATGTAACCAACACCTTTGTCAGCTATTAACGTGGGTGGAGGGTGTCTGTGTTACTCTATAATTAAATCAGCAGGGGGGCGTGGGCTTTCTATACTGCGGTGCCGGATTTGTGATTACAATAAAACAAAATCGAAACAGAAGGGCTTTTAACCAAAAATGAATGCGTGTGGATGCACCCCAAATTATTTTAGTGCAGGTCAGGTTGACCTGTAGAAATCTGGTCTACTTTTGACACTCAAGGCTTAGTTACAACACAGCAAATGCTGCATACCCCCAGACATGAACCACAGGCCACAAAGCCAGTATTTTCCTGGTTTAAATGATGAGTGACCCACATGTGGGACATCTGGGCCATTTTAGATGGATCTGAGGTTGCATTCATGTAAACATACTTATCTAGGGTCAAGCCTAAATGTGGGCCACAACTGGGTCAAATATTACTTTGTAAGGTTTAAGTGGTACAGTTCAAAAACCAGAGTAAAGGAACCGGTTCTATGTTGAGGGAACGCCCTTCACGATAACATCTGGCATGCTCCCACCAACAAAGAACCGCTCTGTGGATAAAATAAAACATCCCCTACTAACTCGGTGTCTTTTAAGACCGACGAACAAAGACCAATCAAGACAATCTCCAAAGCAGATTGAGTGCGCAGTAGGCCTGACGTGGATCATTTCATCATCCAGTGATGCTGCATTAAAGTTTGTAACATAAAGTAATGATCGGTCCTCACTGCTGGTACATTTACGATTCTAAGATTTCAACCATTATGACGTCCAAGAACATTATCTATCGTTTGATTTGATCTTTTAGATTTGTGATAATAAAAACGAATAAATGGGTTCTTTACGGGCTTTTTGCAGCCAATTGGTAACAATCGCTGATTAAAAACTAGATATACTGAGACTAAACATACAGTTGCTAACTTGAGATCAGCCAGTGTAATTATTTAAAAGAAATAGAGCAGCACTGAAACGCTTTTTCTGCACCGTTAGCTCATCGTGGCTAATGCTAACCCTAGGCACCGCCAGGTGGTCATGCTAGCAATGCTAAGCTAACCGGGTGGAGGGCGTCACGCGCGTAAACACAAATCTCTGATTTTTGACTGAAAACGTTGCTAAAAACAGGCGCTTTTCACACGTCTGTGCGTGCTTTCTCTGCTCTTACCGTAAATTCTGTGTCAGTATATGGAGTCTTTTAATCCAGTCGTTGCTCTGACGCTGCTCTGCCCCAACACAGCGCCGGTATGAAAGGAAGTGCGAAGTGTCGTAAAGCGCAGTGTTTCCTGCTGTGTTACAGCAGCAGCCGGCGTAGTACGTCAGTTTTTACCGTCGTCTGAAATGAGCGTTCCATAAAAAAATAAAATCACTGCTATTTTCAGATTACATGAAAAAGATTTAAAAATATACAAGTTAATGTGTGTAATTTTAATAATTAAAAATATTAAAAATTAGGCCAAAGAGCAAATGAAAGGCTGAATGGTCTTTTGAAATGCTATTTTCAAATTCTACCCTATTAAGTTTATTTTTCTATATTGTTACAGAGAAATGCAACAATCAGTCATACAGATATACTGTAGATCTTTGTATGTTGTATAATTTTGCATATCACTATATTTTTTAGCCTATTTTTAGCCAGATTTTTTTTTAAATCCCTTTGCGCTAGTTACATGTCTTTTTGTTTTGAAAGAACGCATCGGATGTGAGGCTATTTTATCACTTCTAACTTGGCAGCTGTTATGTGGTGCAGTTCGGCGATGTCACCGCTAGAGGGTAGCAACTTCAAGCGATGGTACATGTGTTCCTGTTAACGGTCAACGACACAATCAAAACATGTTTCCAAAAAAGACTTAAATACTGCGGTTTGTCAACAGTGGCCGTGTTTTTCAATAATCACAACAACAATCACTCAGAAATTTTGATTTTAACAACTAGTTAACAACTTTTCTTGTCAAAACCGTGCTGCAATTCCACACTTTGACAACAGGAGGGCAGTGAATGCTTTACATTGTGATCGCCCATGGTCTCCACAAACGTCCAAAATATATTTACAGCTCCGGGCACATTTTTCAAAATAAAACATTTAAACAGCCGTGAAAATATCAAAAAACAAAAAACCAAACAAATTAAATGAGGTGACTATTATGTTTTCTTAAGTCGATGTGTAGAAATACGTTTGAAACTACAAATTACATCCAATATTCACAACCTAAAACACCTATACTTTCTAAAAAGCATAGAATGAGTATTAAATAATTAATTATGTTAAGCCGTTTAAACAGGAAAGTGGTCATTTTTATCTGATAATTTTTTTGTATGTTAATTTTTGTTCAGTCAGTGGCAGAATCCTGGTAAACCCATCCAGTCATCCATCCATCCATCCATCCTGAGGGTGTCATAGGGTTTGGTTACTGGGACAACAAACTCGGTTTTGAGGTTCTTTTATTTGCATTTTATGCCAGTTTATACATCACTGCATGCACATGTACTGCATTGCACTTATCTGATAGCTTGCAGATTAAATTACATTTTTTGACGTGATTTAAATAAACTCCTGTGTTTGAATATAAATTGAGCCTTGGTGTTTCTCAGCCTTTTTGTCGAAGTTCTTTGTGCAACTGAACCAGCGACGACTAAAAATGAGCACAACTGGAGCTGATTAACGTCAGCCAACAGTTACTACTACTGAAATTCCTGAAAGTCACAAAGGAGATAGATGCCCGTCAGAGCTTTGCAGCAAAAGAACAGCAGACAGCCACCTTAGAAAAATCATTCAGAGGATTCAAAATCGTTCTGCAGATCAATATGTCATGTTTACAGATTACTCCGGAGCAGTATGCATCACCACGCTGTGCAGTCACATTTGTTGGGAGCTGCACGTGAACCTGCAGCAAAAATAGAATAGAACAGAATAGAATAGAATTCAACTTTATTGTCATTGCACATGTCACAGGTACAGGGCAACGAAATGCAGTTTGCATCCATCCAGAAAGTGCTTTAGCCGTGATATAGATATATTACAATATATATTAGCAATAATAGAGATGTGTAAGTATATTACAGAAATGGGTCTATTATGGTATGTTATAATGTACACAGTGTGAAGTATGTTATGAGTATTCTATAACTATAAGTATGTACAGGCTCTAGTGAGTACAAGCTATGTACAGGCTATGAACAGGATATAAATATGAAATAAAAACTATACAGAAATCTGAGATATACAGTTATACAGAAATGTGAACTATGTAAGACAAAAACAACACTGTTTGCCACCTGAGAACTACAGGTGTGTGCGTGTTGTGTGTTGCAGGCTGGACTGGAGGATTTGTTAATCTGCATGAGTAACACCTGGACACATTATTGGGTTTCCCCATTCTGCAGAAAGTGTCCCTCATCCAAGCTCTTGCTGTTGCTTTCCATATAAAGTGCTGGTTACTGAACCTTGCCATGTGTAAGTGGTTGTTTTCTTTCCTTTTTGTGTGTTGTCTCCTCTTCTTTTTGCCATTTCTGAGATGGCCTGTGAGGGTGTAGCTCACCGTGTTGGACTGTATGGACTCAACTGTAGTAACTGGAGCAAAGTTCACCTTAGAGGAAAACAGGTTTGCTTTCTGAGCATGTTTCTTTTTCTTTTGTCTCTCCTTGTTTTCTCAGCAGATACAAGATTCATACAGGCTCCATTTATTGTCAGTCCACCGTGTTTCATTTTGTCTTTTTAATGCTGCTTTATGCAAGTAATTAGAGCTTAATCTCATACACGTTCTGTCAAAACTGCTTTGGAAATGTAAATCAGACGCACATCACCTCAGAGGCCTCGAGAGGGGCTTCTAAACGAATCCCCGATCCAATTAAGATGTTACTCATGCGGCGCAAAGGTCAGGAAATCTGATTAAAACACAAAAAGGAGTCTGTGTGCGTGACTGTTGTCAATTTGGCAGAGAGAAAATGAATTCTCCTGCAGCAGCGTCAGCCCTTCCTGCTGCTCAGGGATCAGTTGGGTGATGAATAATGCTGCCATCTTTGCATATCTGCAAGTCTTTCTCCACATCTGCATTCTCGTCCCTGTCGTTTAGTCGAGCTTGAGCAAAACCACAGATTCTCACTGTGTAGACAACAGACACAGCACCACAGTGAACTCTGCCATTTTCCTTGTTTTGTGTGTTGATTATCTCCCGGCAGCTGGGCGGTGAGTCATATCAAACATGCCCACAGTCGTCCTTCCGGGATTTCTGGAGCGGCGCTGACAACAGATGGTCAGCACAGAGTGTACTAAGTGATTTTATTATGTATCTTGATGGATGTATGAATTATTTCTGTAAACCAAAAAGAATATCTTTTACACTCTCACGCAGAGGGTGTTTTGCTAGCAGGTGGAAAGGACGCAGAGGTGTATTTTTGTCAGACTTGATGTTTCTTTGCAATTCTACAGTAGCAGCAACATCTGTCACACCACTTTGTTCTAAACCCACGGTGTCAGACTCAGTTTTACCAAGGGCTACCGCAGGAAAATCAAGTGCCAGGCATATACAGTTTACTGGCAACTTCAGTTTAATGAAAAATGCTTGTTTCTCAGTTTTTTCAAGTAGAATTTAAACATGTAAAGCAGCTGGACCGCTCCCCCAGATCAGGGAAAAGTTGCACCAAGGAAGAGAGTTTAAAACTCTTCGGATTTTGTTCACAAAAGAATGGGAAACTGGAGTGTGAGGAAGGCAAAGCTTTCAATTTTAGATCTATGTTCCAACCCTCACCTATGCTCCCGAGCTTTGGGTAGTGACTGAAAGCGCAAGGTCACGGTGAGAAGGTCAAACATCTGGAGGGAGCTCAGAGAAGAGTTGCTGGTCCTTCCCGTCAAAGGGAGCGTGCTGCATTGGCTCAGGCGTTTGATTAGGATGTTTCCAGGATGCTTCCCTCTGGAGGTTTTCCAGCCATGACCAACTGGAAGGAGAACCCAGGAGAAATGATATGTGTTGAATGGCCTGTGGAAGGCCTCAGGATCCTTCAAGGGGAACTGGAAAGCGTTGCTGAGAAGAAGGATATCTGGGAAACCTTGTTAAGCCTGCTGCCATCATGACCCGAAGATGATGATTGATGGATGGATAGAAAAGAACGTATTCCAGTTTCTCAAGAAAGCTGCCATACAGCTGTTACAAGTTATCAAGTTTAAGACATTTATTGGTAAAAAATGAATAGTGAAAAAAACTAGCAGGCTGGAGGTGTCAACATTGTGCAACATAAGTGTCAAAACACAGGAGGTCTGCCCGAGTGAGACAGGGAGCTAACGGAGCTGCAGATGAGGAATATTGTTTGTAGAGCTGAGTTTGATAAACTGTGTCAGTCTTATTTGTGTTGTTGGAGAATGGAGTCGTGGAGGGGGGTCTGTGGGTGGCTGGAGGCAAATCAGAAGTTAGTAAGGAGAACAGGCAGAGCGTGGGCAGGCTGGGGAGCAGGTGATTCCTTTCTTTGACAGGTTACAGAGAACAAGTGATGAAGTGGGCAAGTTTGCTCCACAGGCAGCAGCCGAGTGTGTTTCCGAAGGAGGGCAGTTTCCAAGACAGCTGGGAGCAGGAAACCGGGAGAGGTGAGGAGAGACGGGATCACTACAGGCAGATGATTGCAAACAACAGGTAACAGCACAATGTTCATCACAATAGTAATGACGATCTGCTGCAACCTCCAGCACTTGATTAATAAATCAAGCTGGACCCAGTGAGAGGAGCCAGCTCAGCAACTCCACTTGATACTGACATCCACCTCACACCGAGCTGCTTCACAGCTGCAGAAAGTACGAGACAATTATAAAACTAAACATCCTGAAAATTTAAAAGCGAAAAAGTAAATCTTTAACTTTCTTTCTTGAAAATATCTACAAGTCTTGCTGAGCCCGTTTTACAGGTTTGGACCAAGCAACTGGAAAACAGAGTACAAAAACATCTTCTAATGTCCTGCCTTAGACATCATCATATCATCCCACAGATAATGTAATAACTGAAATAACATGAATAAAAATGAATAAATAAAAGAAAGAAACACCCGAACAAGCAGATTTTATATAGCTGTTCTTAGGAAAGCAAAATGTGTTTGGCACCACCGTGCACTCAGATCACAAATCTGATTGCAAAAGCTGTCAGACAGGACAGGATTTAAAACAAATGCCAAACTTTACAGAATTAAAAGGCATTTTTATACCATATTTATGGTTTTGACCTCTTCATAAATCCTGATTCTTTATAACTCATCCATCTAGATGCTGGAGTTAGGGGCATGGCCTACTTTGATTGGCAAGTGTGCTGACTCACCTCTGCTGCTTAGAGTCACTGATCATGAACTCTCCACTGAGCGTTTCCAAAAATAATGTGGCTCCCTGTGCAGGACAGAACATCTCAGAAACCCGTGCTTCAGCTGTGCTGAGTTAAATTCTAATATTTCATTATTCTGTTGCTTCAATAAGCAGAAGAATCTGATTCTTTGTGTTTCGCATATTCACTTTGAGTGTGACAGCTAGCCTTAGCTGAACTTAGCACTCTATTTTTCATCCCAGAGTGAGTCTATAATCAGAATTACATTTCATATCAACCAAAAAGTGTAAACATTATTTATTATCATTATATTGTCCACTGTGTTACAGACAAAAGCTGTTTGGTAGTAGACGTACACGAGGTACTACACATTTGAAAAAGCATGTCCTTGAAGTTTGAGCTATTCTCAAATGTAATATTTTTTCAACATTACACAGAATTTATGGTTATTCAACATCTTTATGTAAGACTTCCATCTCTAAAAACAAACCCTAACATTTATTTTACCATTTATCTGATATTTAAGACACAAAAGTCACATGCAGCACACCTCACACAATGGATTACATTTATTGGACTTTTCTTAAAAATTCCACAAAAATCTTCACAGCTTTTGGCTTTGTGGTCTTTTACAATTATAAATAATTTTTTATTATTATAGACAGCAAAAGACAATTACATGTTAGCCTGCAGGAGACCCGTGACTCCTTTATTCAAAGTCAAACTAAAGCCAGACACTCAAAAATGGTAATAAAAGGCCTTGTAGCTGGAGGACTGTCTGTTCTCGGTTTTTCCTGCACTGTATCACACAACAAGTCTTTGATCCGCCCATTTTAACCTCCAACAGGCTTTTGTAAAATGACGTTAACTTGCATGAACTAAAACAAGTCCTTACAGTCCTGAGGTCTTTGATGGAGAGGAGGAAAGACTGTTTGTACAAAGTGAGGATATTCACTGAGCTCAGAACTACCTGAAAATGATTGGAAAATCAGATTGGCCTAACCTTTGAGATTAAAAAAAAAGAAAAGAATCAATCACATGACCTTCGTTGTCATTAGTACAGATCATAGTAATCATTGATCTGTACTAATGTTTGGGCTGTGATAATTTCAATAACATCTCTTTCTCACAGTAAAACAACATGTAAAATTCTAAAATGCCCAACCTGACCGAACATTTGTTTTTAAAGATTATTTATTCTGTTTGAAGTCGTCCATCTGATGGGCTTTGCTTACACTGCAGGGGTTAAAATGGGACCATCAAAGCAAATCCTGTATGAAAACGACCCTGAGGTAACACATTTGTACTGTTTTACAGTTTGTTTCTGGTTGAAGTTCAGCAGCAGAAAATGATTTTGTTCTCAGATGTTATCCATTGTAACACAGTGAATAATGATGTGCAGCAGGAATGAACTCCTGCACATAGTCAGCACTGATGTTTGTTAAACAGATATCAAGAGTTAAACAAGCTGATGATGATGTGGAGATTCACATGTTAGAAATAAGAATTATTGTAGGGTTTTTACTTTACAATGTAAAGCACCGATTTACAAATAAAACTAAATTGAATTGAAGAAACTTGAAATTATTACTGAATGAACACAGATTTGGTCAATGAATTAATAAAAAAACAAAAACAACATCAGCCCATGTTTTGCACAATAACATATTACATATTTAATAAAGAAATGTAAAATCTTACCTGCATACTGTGAAAACAGAACTTTTTTCATCAAATCAGACTTACTTGCACTCCAAGTGTTATGATCTAAAGCTGATTTGTCATTTCTGTAACAAACCCAGAGCATTGCATCAAACGCTGTACTACAGTTTCATTATGAAAATGTAAAGTGATGCAGAGGAAGAGAATCAAGCGTTGCTATCCTCAATATTTTATTTCCTTTCTCATAATTTGCAAGGGGGAAAACTGAAGTGCATTTTGCGAAAAATTTCAAGGGTAATTTAAAAATTTGGGATAGGTGGCTGCTCCAAGTTAGATCATATAAAAGGTCCCCTTGTTACCTGGCTTTGAAAACTAGGCTCATCTTATAGCTGTGATTTCTTCTGGCAGAAAACAGCTTGGTTCAAAGTCCGGTACTGCATTAAACCAACCATCCCTCAAAGTTAATACACTTCTTACACTGCTTTGTAACAGTCATTAATATTGTCTTTGGGGCACATTTCATTTGTGTTCAAAAGCAGAGCGGCAGCTGCATGGAGAGATTACTGAAGATGCCGGGCACAAGCCAGGGCCCGAGCTGGGAAATCTGAGGATAATCAAAGGGCTACAAAGAGATGAAACAGAACAAACAACTACATAGTGACACAAAATTATCACAAAGATATGCAGAATGCCCAACAAAGGATGCCAGATGACCACGAAAACAACCTCAAAAACCAGGGAACCGCAAATGAGCTACAAGGAGACTTAAAATGATCACATGGGCCCGCTGAAGACTTAGTGAAAAGCTCCAAGAGAAACACATGGTGCTGAGGATGGTGCTGAGACAGAGCCAAGTTTGCTGTTTACAATTTTTACGCTAATCTTAACTACAGTAGTTGATTTATTAGATTTATATCTACCATAAAATGCATAAGAGCATCAACACACATAAACTAAACAAACCTGTGGATTGTTTAGTTTGTATTACTTTTTCATTCATACAGTCGGAGAAATAATTATTTGAAAAAGAAATTGAAAAAAACCCTTTACAGAAAAGTTATGAATTGATTTGCATGTCTCTGATTGGAATAAGTATTTGATCCCCAAGTACTTGGTGGAGAAACCCTTGTTGGGAAGCACTGCTAATCACCGGGTTTGCACACATATCAGGAGCCGTGTTGTCCCGCTCCTCTTTACAGAAACTCTCTAAGTCTTTAAGGTTTCTTGGCTGCTGCTTGGCAACTCAAAACTTCATCTCCCTCCACAGATTTTCTATATGATTAAGGTCTATAGACTTTAGCCACTCCTTTGTTGGCTTGGTGGTATTTTTTGGTTCAGTGTCATGCTGGGAGACCCATCTTTATCATTCTGGCTTAGTGAAGGGGAAGCTCATCCATGATTTTGCAGTACATGGCCCCATCCATTGGCCCCTTGATTTGGTGAAGCTCTGTTGTACCTTTAGCTCAGGCTGTACATGTGCCTTCTTAAGCAGAGGGACTTGGTGGGTGCTACAAGATTCCAAAACATTACTGCACAGCATGTTACAAATTGTATTTTTGGTGACTGTGCTCCTCTGGTCAAGTTTTGGGCTAATCCATCATCTTTCTTGTGTTCATCCTCACCCCATATATTGATATTGCTTCCATTTCCGAATAATCTCACCCAACAGTTATCACCTTGTCACCAGCTTCTTGCTGATGGTCTTATAGCCCATTCCAGCCTTGTGCAGGTTTACAATTTTATGTGTTTTTTCTGTATTTTGATGTTGATATTCTGTCTCTCTCCATTAAAATGCAACTTACATGATTGAGCAGGGGATCAAATAATTATTTCCCCCACTGTACATTTTTTTTTTACTTATTACTTTTCTTTCATTGTTTCTTGTCTCTTTTGGATCATTTTGGCCTCTTTATGGGTGCTTTGCATCACTCTGCAGTGAGTGTCCATTCACTGGTCCTTTTGTTTCTTGATGGTGCGATTTTGTGTTTGTGCTCTGCAGCTGCTGTTTTCAGTCATCTGAGTTTCTTTGTGGTCACATTGTTCTGATTACTTTGAGTTTTTCATGGTTAGTTTGAATCTTTTAAGTCATTTTGCATCTTTCTTCATGCATTTGGTCAATGTTAGAATTAGTGGCAGTGGGAGGAGTTGCCTCTAAAATTCACATTTTGCAGATGCTGGCCACTCTGATTTTCCTCCAAACTGAAGCTACCCCAAATGTTAACAGTGCTTAATATTCATTTGACAAACCCGCTGAGTCGTGGGATGGTTCTCAAAAAAGATCAAGGCCGAAGATTCCGCGCAGGTGCTTTACCCTTGGGAAAAATGCATGTAATCGTTTGAAACAGAAGTCACATGGTCATCCTCTTTTTCATCAGCATCCATCCTCAAGATACAACACTTTAGCATCTCTGGAATGGTACATCGCACTTTAATTTTGAACGCAGCATTTTTATAAGGAGTCCAATACAAAAGCTTTACAAACCTACCTAGACCTACATCTTATTTGAGACTTTGGGGAATAATATCTAAATTTAAAGGTCATAATTGAAGACTTATTTGCACAGTATGTTACATTTAAAAATTAGGGGACACATTAGGCAGGAAGGTCTGATTACTTTCCCAGGAAATTCATTTCCTGGATTCTGTTTTTTTCTAATTCATTTATTTTAAATGCATCAATTTATGCCATTTTCAGAAATCAATTTGTGGTGGAAACCTTATTTATGCAAGAAAAATACAAAAATCAGGCACCAGCATGAAGCTCAACATTTACTGGAATATAATGTATTCTTTATTGCTTTCTGAGTCAACACACAGATAAGACTCTTCTGTCCTCCCTTTTGTTTGCTTTGTTTCTGAGATGAGTTTAATGAGCTGACATTTCTGACAGGCTCCTTCTGAGTCTTCTGTATGAGGAAATAACCTGCTCAAACATGCATGTGTCACCCTTTCATGAACAGTTGACTTATGAGGCGGTGGACTTTTGTACCCAAGTTTAATACTTCCTCCAAATGAAAGACAAAAAGTATTTAGGTTGATTAGATATTTACTTTAACAAGGAGTTGAATAGGTGTACCTAATAAATTGGCTGGTGAGTGTATATTTACTTTCTGTAAAAAGCGTTAGGTGCCAAAGGCCACAGAATATTTGGCTCTTTCCATTTAATTAATTTATTTTCTGTGATTAATTTAGTTCTATTTCTTATGGTTGACATCGACTGTAAATAATGGCCTGGAAAGAGCTCATTATCAAATAAAAGACCCATGACTGAAATGGAAAAGACTAATAATATGACTAAAATTAGTGGGTTTTTTAGCAGGTTTTCCTGATTTTTAACAGGGAGGACAAACACCTGTGTTGTTAATACTTGGATCTGTCTCTGGAATCTGTAGTTATGCATATTAATGTGTTTAGATTCTTCATGCTAGAGTCTGAATAACTGACTGAGTCATAAATCCAAACACTGGAACTGCAGCAGCACTGCTAGAAAAATAAAATAAAACGACAACAAATAGAAACTCTGCTCAAACCGGCATCCAGGAGAACTGTGAGGCTCATTTGTCCCTGATGGTTTGAGTCGAGTCAGACAGTCTGACGAGAGAAAATATAAAACATGAGACACATACTGCTGCTATGCACCGAAGCAGCAGTAAGTGTCTCAACACTTCAGGTAAGGGTTGATTTCTGAAAATAAAGACTCCCCCTCATTTGCGTTAGCTGTGTTTCAAAAGCCTTCAGTGATTAAAATGCTTGCATTATTGTACATGTTGCTGTTATTTTAAATGTGCTGCAGAATCAGTTGCAGTTATGTAATGTGTTCATTAGGATCATGTGTGGACCTTGCTGTGCTCGTCCTCTTGAGCTGATGACAGTGTTCACTCTGAGTTTCCATAGTTTCTCCTGCCAAAAAAGTGAATAATAGCCTATTAGAGTTAACTTCAGTCTTGGTCCATATTATACGTGGGTGACAGCCTGTAGGCAGAGAATCAGAGTGAGTCATAGTGATGCCACCAACAGACCCATCAACTGACTATCACCTCTCCATGTACAGTAAGCGCCGCTGGAGGAGGGGGGGTCACACTATATTTATAGTCCAACAAACTGTAGTAAACAAGAGCTCTGCTCAGCCACACCAAACCTCCACTCTCATCAAACTGCAAGCCACAGGGGCTGGGCAATATAAAGTATGTGCCAAGCAAACCCAGTTTTAATGTGTCTTTAATGACGGTTTTATGCTCCTCTGAGGATCATTGCAGAAGGCTGTGCGTGGGCTGAAGACCAGTGAGCAGCGGCAACTCGATAAAACTGAACAGAAGCATTGTTTCATTGTATTTACAGCTGGATAAATAAAACATGGTGTGAGGCGTGTTTACACTCATGAATGAGCCAGGGGATGTTAGGTTTCCATCAAAGATACAGAGTTGTTATCACATTTAGTGACAAAATTATTGTGTCACCTGCAGGGTTTTTTTAGGTGGTGGAAAATATGAACTGTAATTGACATAAAATACATTTTTTACTTCAATTTTTGAGCACCACGCGTCCACTTACCCACCCAAATCTTTGACTTCTGGTGTATCAATCACTTCCATGGCCACAGGTGTATAAATCAAGCACGTAGGCATGCAGACTGCGTGGTACGCTGTCATGTAAAGTTTGGTGGAGGGAGGATTATGGACTGGGCTCTGCCCCCTAGCTCCAGTGAAAGGAACTTTTAATGCTTCAGCATATCAAGACATTTTGGACAAATTCATGCTCCCAACTCTGTGGGAACAGTTGGTCGATAAAGACACTGATGAGAGAGTTTGGTGTGGAAGAACTTGACTGGCCTGCACCTCAACACGACAGAACCCTAACCTTTCCAGAAGAGCTGAAGGTCTTATAACTGCAAAAGGTGGGCCACATCATATTAAACCCTATGGATTAAGAATGGGATGTCACTCAACTTCATATGTATGTGAAGGCAGACGAGTGAATACTTTTGTTAATATAGTGTACATGTCTGATACCATACATTAGTTATTGAGGTACTAGTGGGAAACCTTGAGGTGAGAGTTTTCACCATCACCATCTTGGTGTTTTTCATTAGTAACTACTGGTGTCAACTCGCCATAGAGCGACACGACTCGACTCGGAATAAGCTGGTTTTCCATTACAACCCGGAAGTACCTTGTTTGCAACATGTCTGCGTGTCCGGTGACTCAATTAATATGCGGCAAGAATGGTACAACAAAGGTGGAGGTGAATATATACTTGGTCTGTAGCTTTTTGTCACACTCGGGGGAACATGGCGGTGTTTTTTGTAGTCATTTCTTTCGTTGCCAAGTTTCATAAATGGCGGTTTTGATTTTCGTGAATGAGATGCTCTCATGACTCATTGAGTAATGCTACTGGCAGTAGGTACTAAAGGTATGTGTCTTCTAATACGTGTTTGGATCGCTTGGAACCCCAGCTGAGCAGGTACTAAACAAGTACCTGGTACCTGGTACCATGGAAAAGGGGCTAAAGATGGCTGTGATTAGCAAGGAGAAGATCTGACTCAGAAATCGAGGGACATTGAAAGTAATAAGTAAGCAAGTTGTCAGCTACAGAATAAAGAATACCCTAGTTTTGCCAGAGATTACTAGCCAGGTAGAACTCAACCACCTGGCAAGTAGGTGGTTGAGGTACCCTAGTAGGTGCCCCAACCCAAGTTCCGTGCATTTATTTACAGTGAGATAATGGTCTATACAAAAGATCAGCAGCTGTGATGGTCCCAGTTTGCACAGGCAAGAATATCCTCAGATCCACCGTTTCTGCAACGCTCACCAACGTAGGGTTATTGAGGAGGACAACAGAATCATTCTGACAGGTACTTTAACACAAGAAGGCGCCAGTGTTCTGACTAACCATCCTACTTTGGCAAACCATTCTACCGTGAGTAGTTTATGCACATTTCTGCTGTCACAGAATGTTTCCAGCATAAATTTAAGTAGGTAGGACGGTTTGCCATTTAACTTTACCCATCAGAGTATGATTCTAACTCATATTCATAAAGGCAGGACGGTTTGCCACTGAATTTTACCTGTCAAAGTATGGTTCTAGCTCATATTCATAAAAGTAAGACGGTTTAGTCATGCGCAACGGTAGGATGGTTTGTGAGGTAGGATGGATTCCCAGAACACTGGGCTTTACTAACTGTCACAATGTAACGATCCAGCGAAGACTGAAAATCTGCCACTGCCTTATGTAGTGGCAACGAGCGAGGACATCAGGATCAGGTGCGTGATTGTTTCAGGTGTGTGGAGGCAGAAGGCAGGAATTCAGGCAGAGTTTCTGCGCGAAAACTAAACCACACATATACATACGCACACTCACACAAATATGCACACAAAGAACATAGTAGAGGTAGATCGGTTCAGATAGAAAGTTGTGAGTCAAGAGGTGAGGACAGGTGGACAGTGACAACTTTAACCTCCTTTTTACTGTAATTGAGAGAATAAGTTGTACCAAATAAGAACTGAAACTAGTGAATGAAAGTGTGAACTTATCAGGAAAGTGTTTACTGAGGTCAGACAGAAGGTAGACACAGAAACACCCCCTCCAACTGCATCTACCTCTCCATCAGCTCCCCTCAGGGATATGTCCTGCTTCTAATCATATCATCAAGTACGCAGATAACACAACAGGGTGGGTCTCATTAGGGAAAACAAGGACCTGTCCTATCAAGAGCAGGTGAAGTGATTGGTGGACTGATGCACTGTCAACAATCTGATCTTGAACGTTAAGAAGACAGATGAGATGAAATGATCATTGACTTCAGCACAAGCCAGCCCAGGCATTCCCCATTCATCACTGACAGTGGAGTGGAGGAAGTCAATAGCATCAAGTTTCAGTGGTGCAGATAACCGATAGTCTTGACTGGTCACCTAATACATTATTACGGGTTAAATGGGCTCAGCAACTGCACTTCCTGTGCCGGAGGAGGAGACCACACCTTTCCCGCTCCTGTCCTCACCACCAGGGGGCACCATAGGGAGTGTCCTGACCAGCCATCAAGATCATCGTGACTTCTTCCACCGAGGATGCTGTGCACAGACGCTGTCTCAGCGGAGCCCATAACAGCATCAAAGACTCTGCCCACAGTCACCATGTACCAGCCATTCCCCCTCCTGCCAACTGGAAAGAGGTTTTGCAGCATCAGGTCCAGGTTCTGCAATAGCTTTATATGTGGCAATTTCATGCCTGGAATGGTGAATGTATACTGGATTTTTTTTTTTTTTTTTTTTTTTTTTTAACCTGTCCCGTTTGGTTCTTTTGCCATCAGAATTATTGTCTAAAGGCGAAGAAAGATGCCCAACGGTTTACTTTACCAAATGGACCATCCCAGCCTTGCCGTAATGGTCCATTTGATTCACCTTTATTGTTTATTTTATTTTCACTTGCTGAATACGGGACAGACTTGACTGGTGGAAAGAAAGGGAGAAAGAAAGAGGAAAGGAAAAAAAAAAAAACCTGAGAAGAGGGACGGGGAAAAGGGCAAAAACAAAACCAACAGAATAAGCAGACAAAAAATACATATATCGATCACCTGGATCACCTGTTGAGAAAGAAAAAAAGAAAGCAAGCAGAAGAAAACGAGAGTAATAAACAAGATCACAATGATCTATGGAATATGACAGTAAATACTAAATATTAAACATTATTGTGCAGCACGTGAGATCGACAGCGCAGTGTGTGCTTTGAGGTAGGAGCCAAAAAGGTGTGGTTTGTGTGTGTGATCACCCGTGTGTGCACCTGTGAGCATGAACGCTTGTTTTAAAAGGTTCCTTCATGTAATGATCTGCTAAAGGGTGTGGGGGGGGCACTGCCCCGTCCTCCAGGGCATGAAGCAGGTATGGAGGAGATCAAAACTCCAGACATCCAGAGGCCCCCAGAACACAAGAGACCAAGGAAGACCAACAGAGGGCAGCAGCGCCACTATCCCAGAAAGAGCTGAGGAGAGTCCCAGATGAGGGGTCACTCAGCAGCCGCGGAGCAGAAGCCAGGGGGCTGCAGTGACGTGCCCGTGAGCTCCGCCGGCAGCCAGCTGTGCCTGGTGACCGAGCCCCGGGCTGAGAGGCCAAGGGCACCCCATCCCGAAGTGGCCCGAGCGAGCCCCAGGCTCCATGCCCCGATAAGCAGCCGCCAAGGAGTGAGCCGGTGGGTACCTGGGCGCCCACCCCGGACACAAAGAACCACCAACGCACCGATGTCTGAGGGCGTCTGCCACCGGCAGGGGAGTGGTGGGGAGATGGGCCTCAAACCTTGGAGGGCCTGAGATGTCCCCAGAGAGGTGGCGTCTGATACCCAACCTGACATATAGACACAGACAAACAGGCACACACAGATACAAACATCTATTCCCACCCTCATGCTCTCATATACAATTACTCAACACTCACCCAACGTGGAGACAGACATAGAGAGACACTGTACACACAATCACACTCCCCAAGCGTACTCTAAGCCCCAGGTCTAGGTACCCCTGCCCCTGGAGGGGGAAACTGCGCCCAGACCCAGGTGTATACTGGATTTCTAAATATTCATTTCCTAATATTCTGTACAGTTTTCCCCACAAATAATAATGTATATGTCTATTATATTCTTACATGTACATATCATAGATACTTTAAAAATGTTTTTTATACCTTTAGACTTAGATTTGTTTATTATCAATATGACTTCCAGACACAGTGGGAAGATTTTTTAGACTGGCTTCTTCTTCCTTGGTCCTCCATTTGTCCTGTTTCCTTAAATTTTTAAGGAAGATGGCGCACACAATACCTGTATATGGTATGGTTTCAGCTAATATCCTGATACATGTTCAATAATCCACGTGACAAATGTTAGAAAGGTGATTCAGGTTATCTGGATGCAGTGTTTTTAGTGAGACAGATGTTTCACAACCAACTGAAAACAAATGGAAAAAGCAGCCAAAGAAAAACACTAAAAGAACTTCTGAACATGTGAAACTATTGCTCAAGACCACTTTAAAAATTACAAGCAAGTCTGACTCCTTGGAAGTAAAATGAGCAGTGGCTCAGGGTTTTTGCACAGACCCATAAATTTGATGAATAATCACTCCCCCGATACTGGTGCCATGATTAAAGCATAAAGTAAGTTCGTTCTGGGGTTCTTATGCCATAATGTTTTAATGTGTTTCATGCATAAATGATGACTACATGTAAACAAAACATATTTCCATTGTCAGTTTAAATGAGCCGTCATTTAAATGCAAGGTGCTGTGGAGAAGCAGGGATCTGTGCTTCTGTAAAGGGGTTTGTACAAATATGTTTTGCATGCAGAACTTTACTTTATTGCTTTGCCAGCAGCTGTGAACTTGTTGTTAGTAAATCCACTTTAATTATTATTATAATTATATATTATTATAATTTTAGGGCAGCAAAAAGAAGAAAGGCAGGTCGGTAGTAAATTTTAAGCAATATTTGGCATTTAATGGAGATCCTCTTTCATGAGCCCCAATAAACCTTTGAATGCTCAATAGAGGCAACTTGACACTGTTTGTGAGTAATGAACAAAATCATTTTTACAGTTATGTGAAAAAAAGTCTGTGTGTAATCACACCAAAGTGCACCTCCATACAGTCAGTACGATGTGTACAGGAGTCCATTCACATGTACCGGAGTCTGATAAAGAAAGGACGCCTGTCTGGCACATAGCTTTACTTTATGACAATTAAAACACACAAAATGACCAAGTATGTACACCAACACAAAGCCAGTGTGACCAAGTTTGTTTTACATGATAACTCACATTCCCGAAGCAGCTCAGTACACCACAAAGACATAACTTCAGATAAGAAAATAGTAACTTATTAACTTTTTAAAATCTTTTTCAGTGTTGCAGTTACACAGACCATAACGGAGAATGAAGCTGCAGATCCTTCAGAATTACATGTTTAATCACAGCTGTACTGATTCAAATTGATGTGGACCATAAAAACAGTATTGTTGCGACTGCTCAAATATTTCTGGATCCACCCTGACCTACACACCTCAGGCAGCACGTGTATAATTAATCAGCGAGCCTCGGCATGATGGCTCAGTGTTCAGCTTTCAGGAAACAACACAGACAAATTAGCTCTTTCGCTAAGGTCACAATCTGAGCAGCGACACAGATTAATTTCAAAGTACACCCATGTAATCAGATAATTATCTACATTATTTGTATAGAATCAGTGAGAATGCTGTAACATAAAAAGCCATGCAACTCTGCCTCTTAGAAATTGTCCCCATGAACCATTCCTGCTACAGCAAACACGTTTTCATGGAAACCGAATGCAGCTTGATTTCTTTTATATCAATAGAATATAATACAGAACACTCGCTGCACATAAGGATGGGCAATTCGAACAAATAACCTACCTGATATTCACTGAGAACTATTCAAGTGTTCTTCAAAGCTTGTCTCCTTGCACCTGTTCTAAGCGACTGGGACGTGACAGCTTTGCCTGGCAGTGTTTGCTCTTGTCTTCACTTTCATTGACTTTATTTTTAAAGAGTTCCACACAGTCTGACAGCTGTATTGATCTTTAGTGTTGCATGTTAGTTACCAAAGAACTTCTAAATCTTGAACTTCTGATCTTAAAACTAAATAAAAATCATTACATAGAAACAAAAAAATATGCACAGGCCTGAATGTCTGATGCAGAATTGGTGCAATTTTAATATCTTTGCCATAAATCAAACCTGCTGGCACACTGTCTGTAACATTTCTGCAAAACTGATGATGGTTTAGACTTCTAGCCTGGAGAAAGTTGCAGTTTCCTTGAATAGTAACGTGTCGTTTTAACGGCTTGAAACTGCTAAAATATATCTGCTCTCCACTGGGCCACACATTACCTTTGCCATCCTGGTTCTGGCCCAGGCTGTATGTCTAATATCCCTGTTCTAAATAGTGGAGTCCCACTTGTCTGGCCTTGTATATCAAAAGGATGCCTTGCAAGTCAAAATGGCAGCTAGAGCCAAAAAAATAATGTTTCCGGGCATAGAGCCGATGTTCTCTCTTCTCTTTTCGCTTAGCTTGATCATATTTTCAATACGAGGGCCCGAGACAGCAAATATCTAATTTACTAAAATACGCACGTCAAAGTTTCTGGTGTGGTTTAACTGTTTTGTGGAGCATTCAGCATGTGTTGGGAGAGCACTAGAGTTTTATGGGTGAATTTGGCTTCCACGTGTGAAAAACTAGGATGCAAGTATTGTTTTAGTTGAATTTAGACATCAAAGAAATATGTAGTTTGCTAAATTAGAAGAAAACATGGGTTTCTTTGTCTATATGCAGATGTAATAAAATTATTTTAGCAACCTGTGCATAGCAAATAATTTTAATAGTAGGGCAATAAGCGAACCACAAAAATCAGTATTTTAAACCAGCAATAATTGCAACCCTATGATTACAACCTTACCAACATACTTCCCTGCGTCAAGCTACATTACTGAATGAACAGATACTTTTTACATCAATTTAAAGAACTAATGATGCACTCTCATAGTATATTCCCTAATTCCTTCTTTACTATTACATTTTTGTTTCTTTCTTGTGGGAAAATGTTGCCATGCATGGAAAAAGAAAACCTGTCATTTAAAAAGCAGTGTCTGTGTGAACTGTGGACGTACTATTTCTATAGATGAAACTGCTGAGATCGGCCACCCACATCTGATATTACCTTAAAAACCCTTATGCTGCAAAAAAGCATATTATGTAAAATCTGAATATGTTATTTGCAGACAATAGCTTGAAAGATATGATTAGAAAAAATCTAAGAAGAATGACAATATCCGGCAGAAAATTTATGAAGCATTTTAAACTGATTTCAAGGTCACTGGTTAAATATTCAAGCGTTTCTGCAGCATAAGGAGAAAAGGGAATGTGTGTTTTCCAGCACCTTGAATTTTTATTTCTGGCTTAAAATGAAACAGCTTTAAGGCTGGATCATTCTGTCTGTGGTTTTAAGTCTTATCAAAATAATGAGTAAACATTTGGCCCGCTACCTGAGCAGCAGGTACAAGAAATTTAAGAGAATTTGTTACATTCACCCTTTGGCTTGAAATCATTGGATACCTGCCTTCACTCAAGAAACTGCAATGACACTATATAAGCCTTCAATATGATTATATATCAGAAATGGGAGGGGCTTTTTTCTCCTATAAGCTGTGTGTGAGGTAGAAACAAGTTTCATTTGTTTCAGTTTGCTTGTTTAAATTTTAAATTCTCTCTCTCTCTCTCTCTCTCTCTCTCTCTCTCTATATATATATATATATATATATATATGATCTGTATCTATAGGAATATAAATAAAGCTGAACGCTACATGAAAATGCGGGTTGACTGGTGTGAGCCGACGTGTCGTCATCAGAAGCGCGCAAGACGCTCTGGATGAAAGAACTCGGTCCTGCATCACGCTCACATCTTCACGGTGAGGAACTACGACACGGACAAATGATGCAAGTGAGGGAAACCTGGATGAAGCTAATGGAGTTGGCGAGTGCCCACAGGACCTTGATCTTCATTAGTTCAGAGATAATACTGAGTTTAAATGGGGCACTGAAATTAATGAAAAAAAATATAGAATATTTAAATGAAAAATGGTTTTCCTATTAACTTTTCCTTTTTTGTTGCCATGTTTTAGAACAGCAACTTCTATATGCCAGCAGTTATTAGAAGCACTCTCATTCTGACAGCAGCCTCAGGGCTTTCACACAGGTATCGGTTCAGCACTGACAGATTAATGGATTCTCTAATATCTCTTTGACTGTCACATCAATCCAGCCGCTATTATAAAGCACTTTGGTTTTATGAGGCGGCTTTTTCAAATTATTTTACGTGCACAACTGCTGCTCTGATGACACACTGGCGGCAGCTGGATAATAAGATTTTGTAATTATGCTGGATCTAAAACTGGTAAAGTGTTTGATTTCTAAAAGCAGGGCTGGAAGCTCTACGTGAAAATTTCAATTTTACAGCATGAGCGTGGATATGTTCATCTTTTATATCTAAGAAGCATTTATTATTTACTATGGCCAAAGCTTCTACAGTGAGGTCAGAAGTTTTGGCAAAGGCACAAATCTTTTGTTTCATACAAACGTTATTTGTGGCATGGTGGATATCAGCCTCTGGGCCAAATCCTGAATGATGGCAATGCTGATTGTTCACGCACATTTCTAAGATTAAATCTCGGTGGGATTAAGATCTAGATCTGAGGAGATTCCTGGCCGTTGATTCAAAATGCTGATTTGACCTTTGAGCTACTTAGTTATCGCTTTGATTTCTGACGTGGTGCTCCATCATCCTGGAAAATGCACAGATTATCACCCCATTGCTCTTGGACCATTGGAAGAAGCTGATCTTTGAGGATGTTTTTCGCATGATCAGTCCTTAAAAACCAAGCAGATAACCTGAAGCCCACAAAGGGTGATCGACTTGAAGCACTGATAGCACAGAAATGGATTACCATCAATCAGGACTTGGGCCAGAACTGATAACTGCTTTATTCACCAGTAAAAAAAAAAAAGCAAACTAATGAAATGCTTATGCTGAAAATAATCCAAGTAAAAACTGAAGTGACAAAGTGTACAAAACACAAAATGTGTGCCAGTGCCAAAACATTTGGTCATGAGTTTAACATTTCTGTATGTGCGGGCCAGCCAATCAAAAGTTGTCTTGAACAGAGAGACAGAGAAACTTGTTTTAGATGGAGGATAAACTGAGGGGCTGTACGAAGCCCCAGTGGAAGCTAAATAAGGATTCATCTGAACTGTTAATTGTGTAAAGTTACTCTAGTAGAGGCAAAGAATGAAAATATGAGACAAGGAAATGAACATAATGGGTACCTGGAATTTGAAAAAGTGCAGCAGGCTTTGAAAATAATAACATACTAATAATGTAAGTAAGAGAAAACAGTTTTCCACAAATTATATAGTATATAGATAGTTTATATCATAGATCCACAGTTCTCATAACCTTAACTATGCCTTGCACAGGTTCCAGTATAAAATGTATAAGGATTATTTTAACAGTGCACCATGCATCCAAGGTGTTAAATAAGTATTTAAAGATAAAATATGACACTATTAATGAGACGCTGAGTATGTTTAGGAGCTGGCAGCTGGTGGTTATGTTCAAAAATATATGAATATGTATATTCATATATTTTTGAATATGTTCAAAAATATATGAATATGTAATACATTGACTTTTTCTGGATTCGCTGAGTGTGAAAATGAGTGCTTTTGTCCCAACCCAATCAGAGACATTATTTTTTTGCATGTTGTTCATCCACCATCCACCCCGACCACCTCTTTACCTGTTTGACTCTCTATAGAAAACACAAAGCATGATCCCGGCAGCAAAATGAAACTAACAGACTAAACTAGGATTTCTAAGAGCTGGAGCTGCAGGCATTTGGTTTTATAATAGTTACAGTAACAACACCCATGTCATCAACCTAGATGGTGACTGAAGCTTAAATACAGCCAAACCTGAGCAAATGATTTTCACATTATGGAATATAACAGCTTAAAAGAGCAGAAAAAGTGGTGATCAAACCAATTAAAGGCACATATTTGTACATACAGGCATGCATATAAACAGAATTTACATTATAAACATGCTTTTTAATGTGCACACTGATGAAAAAATGTTAAGATCCACCCAAGTGTTCATTAATGGGTTGTTATGTTTTTGTTTTTTTTTTGGCTTAGAAGCAGGCCACCCTGTATTATACTCAGTCCACATCGGTCCCATAAACTTAAAGTTCATATTTTACACTATAGGTAACTTATCTCCAATGAGGCACTTGGTTCCAAGTTTTCCTCTGGTAGCGTTTTAGTGCTCCCACTCTTGGTTCCGTTGAGAAGCAGTGGGACAGTGAGGGTGGCCCCATTGGCATCTTTCCCTTTCGCATCCCCCGTGTTATCCCTCCTATCTGGGGACGCCAGCTCTGTGACTCCAGGCGTCGCTCCTTTCTCTAAGAATAACGGCTGCGAGCTCTGCAGCTGGTAGCTGCTGTTTCCATTCTGGGCGATTCTGTATATCTCAGTCATTTCTGAAACCACCTCTTCATCATCGTCCTCTTCGTCCCTGATTGCTCGTCTCAGGCTCTCTCTGGGCATGAGCGCCCTCCTGCCCTCGTCCTGCTGCTGGTGCTCCAGGGGCTCGTGGTTCTCCACCTTCCTTGTGGAGCGGCAGAGGGCTTTCCGGAAACCCCTCTTGAAGTTGTCTGACAGGAAGCCGTAGACGATAGGGTTGGCGCAGCTGTTAGCATAACCGAGCACTACGACAAAATAGTAAAGGCCCTGGTACTCTGGTGGCAGAGCCACCAGCAAGTTGATGATGTTGAGGGCATAGAAAGGTAACCAGCAGAAAACAAACACAGCAACAACAATCACAACCATGCGTGTCACTTTCCGCTCCGACTTCCTCCGCTTGGTTGAGGTGGCGTGGACTTTCTTCCCCGAGCTGCGGATCTTGAAGACGATGAGCAGGTAGCAAAGGCAGATGATGAGAAGAGGGCAGAAGAATCCAACGGTGGAGGTGTAAATGATGAAAGCAGCCCTCCAGATGTTAGCCGGCTGGGGCCAGGCGATGTTACAGGTGCCTCCTGCTTTCTGGATGTTAGCAAAGATGACCACTGGCAGAACAACAAGGAATGACAGTGCCCACACTGTGCCATTCACCACTTTGGCCACCTGAGGGCGTCGCCACTTAGAAGACCGAATGGGGTGGACCACGGCGAGGTAGCGATCGATGCTCATTACGGTCAGGCAGAAGATGCTGGTGAACTGGTTGATGGAGTCGACAGTCATGACCAGTCGGCACATGAAGGAGCCGAAGGGCCATGACTGGAGTGTGTTCTGCACCGCCAGGAAAGGCAGGCCGAGCATGAAGAGTTCGTCGGCGATGGCCAGGTTGAGAATATAGATGTTTGTCACGGACTCTATCTTTGAGTAGTGCAAAACAATGTGAATCACTAAAGTGTTGCCGCCCAGGCCGATGATGCAAACGATTATGTAAATGAGTGGGATGAGGACCCCTGCCACGCTGGGACCCGAGAAGGCATCAGGGGCGGTGGAGTTGGTGGAGTTAAACAGCGTGTCGTTCAGATCGCTGTCATTGAACATGAGCGGAAACAGTGGGAGACCCGGCGAGGGGCTCGCAAAGC
Source organism: Oreochromis aureus (assembly GCF_013358895.1). Classification (NCBI taxonomy): domain Eukaryota; kingdom Metazoa; phylum Chordata; class Actinopteri; order Cichliformes; family Cichlidae; genus Oreochromis; species Oreochromis aureus. Next base: position 5,142,978 of record NC_052945.1, on the reverse strand, counting down.
TGCCGTTCTCCCACGTCTCAGCCGTCATCTCCAGGCCGGAATATGACGCGTCACCCATGTTGCTTTGTCCTTCTGTGATCTCAGCTCCCACCCATCTGCTCTGCTGAAGCAAAGGAAAATAAAATCAAGTCACTGAACTTCATAGCTGACATTTTTCAAGTTTATGTCTTTCAGAAAACATGAAAAACTGTTTTTCAAGGACATGACAAAGGGTAACAGTAGTTTTACTTTAATATTAAAGTTCTTCAGACTCTAAGAAGTCATAAATAATAAGAAATATTAACCTGAATATATATTTACCATGATTTACTATGATGGTTGAAGTGGTTAAAGTCAATAAATGTCTAACTTTGTATAAAGTTTGTATAAATCATACTTAATATTATAAATCTCTCTCTATATTTTTTTATTCTTTTTAAAATACTGCTATAACTGTACTTTCAGCAACTCCCTTATTTTCCGAAGCCGAGGTTCCGAGGTTGGATTTAGAGGCATAAACCATCGGATGCCCATCTGATGGTTTAAAACAGGGGATTCTTTGCATGTAAAACACACATTAACCACATCAAGACAGTATTTGATTTTCTTGTTATAACTCTTACATTTCTGGTCTGTCACCAACTAGTTTGCTGCTATTCAATCAACTAAACATTATTTTTGCTATTTGCAGGTTTAATAACCTAAAGCTGGCCTTACACTGAGTGACTTTTCGATTTCACAGATGCAATAAAATCCATCCAGTCTTCGAATAAAATCATTGGGTTTTCCATTGTTTTCCGCTTTTGTCATCTCGATTGCCTGATGCTCATGGGACCCTTCTGGGACTCCAGCAGAGCTGTTTAAACCCATCTTTTTCTTGTCTTAATGTTATAGTGTTATGTCTCAACTTGTAAATGATGAATTTCTTTAGTGTGAATGTGTTATGTGCTGACATGTGCACAGTCTGTGGTGCCTTATCTTATTCATTTAGGTTTATTGCTTTTCTTTTGCATACACAAAGGCAGCTGTGGCCCAAAGCTCCTGTTCAACAGGTTTAACCCCTCAGCTATAAAAGGTGGGTGGGTGGGTGGTTAGTGTGGACACCCAAGTTTGTGACTAACTTGGGAACGAGGTGTTGTAGGATATTGAAATTCATACCACAGGTGCAATTAAAAATCTGTGTCAAGTTTGAAACTCCTTCACCTCTAAGTCTTTCTTAAAGTCTTGTGAATGTGATAGCTCAAGAAGGAAGTCAGGAAGTTAGAATTTTAAAATTCAAACCATTGGTGCAGCTACTAAACATCTTGGACGACTTTGAATCTCAGTGACCTTGAACTCAAGGTCAAGGTAAGAAGTCAAGCTTCCAGAAAATCACCTTGGGTTTTAAAATTTTAAGGTGTACCTACTAGTTTGTTTGTTTTTCTTGCAGCTCTCCACCAGGAGTATGGTGAGAAATAATCTCAGAAGAAGAAATCTTGGTATAGTCTTGCAAAATAGCGACCCAGCAAATTTCCCAATCCTTGTAAGGTTTTCAAGTCTACAACAAAAAGTCTCCCAAATTTAGTTCTCCAATACATTTAAATAGTAGTTATGTTGTAATTTTGCTAATGAGAAATAAAACATATTTAGGAAACATCTATCTGTAATTATAAAACTTGTGGTAAGATGAAGTGTCTGTATTCTGAGCACAGATTATTAGATATAGTATTACAATGCATTTGTAAATTAAGAGTTGGGGTATTTTATAGATGCAAGCTTTGCAAGTCACTTTTTCAGTCCCAAAAAGTGTTGTTAGCCATAATGAGCTGGGTTGTTACATGAAGAGTTAGCAGAGATGTTTCTCAGAGGGTGAGCTGCAAAAAGGAAAGGCTGCAGATAAAATAACGAAAATGGGACAGAAATGGATATGAGATAATGACTCACACAGCAAACAGATAAAGATGCTTGTTTGCAGCATGATTTCACCATGCCATCTATATTTGGTTCTTTTGATAAAGCAGGTAAATTAAACACAGGATGTTCTCACACGCGGAAAAAGCAGATAATTGAGATTTCATTAGCAACCCAGCAGCACTCTGGTTAATGTGAACTGGGAACACGCATGGAGGAGAGCAGACTGGAAGACGTTGGGGAGGTGAGACTGTGTCATGCTGACCAAACACTGAAGGGAAATAACAGCTGCTACGCTCACCCACACAATCTCTTTCATTTATAAATGAAGCATGAAGGAAAGAATGAGTATCTGGGATGCTAGAGAAGGTCGTGTTGTTCTGCTTATTGGTCACTGCTGTCCAAACTGAAATGATATATTGTCAAAAATGTGGTACAAGTTGTAGACTGAGAAGACGTTTTTCTGTTAACAGTTGAAGCATTCTGTTGTTTTCAGTGTGACCTGAAACTAGGATAGCTGTACTGAGGTGCCAGAGCAAGAAAAGGTCCGTTTTCCTAAAGAGTTTAACACTACGATTTCAATAGTAAACATAAACATCGCCCCCTGGTGGCAAATAAATACAGCAATTTAAGGTACAACCGCATTGGTGTCACTTTTCAGCTACATTTTTTATATACAGTTTATGGTACATGTTATGGTGAATAATAACGGCTTTAACTTGAAAACAAATAACAGTCCTAATTTTCTTTTAGTGTTAATGTTACGCCTGAGCTTCAGATCACAGGATTTTTAAACATTAAGGCTTTTTAAAAACCTGCAGAAACCCTGATCAGAGTTAGAAATTAGAGATCGCTCACAGCAAAAACCAACACAAAATCTGTATTTAGTGATAACTTTTGTTTTAAGCTGTAACAAACCAACAAACAGAAGGCTGAAGAATATTTTTCGTCTACTAAAATAACTGATAAGTGGGAATAACAAATACAGAAAAACCTGTGGAAAACAACCTTACTGGGCTTCAAAAGTTTTGAGGGTCACAAAAGTCATAGCTAGTATTTATGAGGGATTTCCAGCCTTTGCCTGTCATTGACAGAAACAGGATTTTATTGTTTTTTTTGGGGTTTTTTTGCTATTAGCATTTATAACATCAAAAATAAAAGCAATTTTTCAAAAACATGTATAAGTTTTAATGAAAGCCATTTCATTTTATTCTGAAATAACCACACAGACCTCATTTTTGTGTCTTGAATGACCTTTTTAGCCCACTTCCACTTAGGGTTAGTTGCCTTGAAAAGTGTGTATAGTGGAGTGTGCAGACTGGAATTTGGTCATGTTGAATCCACAGTCTATGTGTAAAATAGACACATCATTATCCTGGATGATTTCCTGGCCTGGCTAGCTGTGTCCTGCTAAATTAAATAAATTTTGTCCAAAACATGGGCTATTTGAAAGCCATTAAAACATCCATCCATTCTCTTCCACTTATCCTTGTCAGGGTCCCGGAGCTGGAGCCTATCAACCAGCTGTCTTAGGCCATGTCTACACTAATATGTTTTCATTTGAAAACACATCTTTTTCTCTCCGTTTTAGCCTTCTGTCGACACTGAAACGGTGTTTTTGGTCAAGGAAAACGGAGCGTTTTGAAAATGCTCTCCAAAGTGGATATATTTGAAAACGCCATTTTCGCGGCGCAGTGTAGACTGTGTAAAAGGAGACTTTTTAAAATGATGACGCATTTTAGTCATATGATGCAGTCATGTGACCAATCAAACTAAGATAGCGGAGGGCATACAGCAGTTGTTTCGTTTGCTCTCAATTTTCACAGCCCTATTAAAGATTAATATCAGTCTGTACAAGCTCCAGCTTGTCTTTTCTTCAAATTCTTTAATTCTCAATCGCTTTTGTACTTTTGTGTTACTTGCAGCAACAACTCCACCTCATTGTTAGTCCATTTAAAAAACTCCGTGCTTTTCCTCTGTTCTGAAATGATTGAAAACGGTAGTTTATATTTGTAACATTTTTTAACACTATCCTGTAGACTAATGGAGATGACGTAGCTCACCTACAAAGACTTTAAGTTAAGTCTTCAATACGTACACAGCAGTACAGCCTATTCAGTGTAGTCAGTGTCATACTGTGTCAGAATAAAAGGATGAATTTTACAGAAAGCCTTCTCAAAAATTGCTTTGTTCTTTTTTTTACTTACAGAGCATCTACAGTGTGAACAGCAGAGATGCGCCCTGAGCTCATCCAAGAGTTCATCTAACAAACTGACTGAAAGCTTATTGTTGTGCCAAGGCAGCAGCTGCAGACTCAATAAAAAAGGATTTCAGTCTCTTTAGTTTAATTTAAGACACGTGAGGAAAAATGCAAAGTGCAAAACATGAAAACAAAAACAGCCTTCTGTTTACCTCTTTATGAGGCCGAGTAGTTTCTTGGTTTTGTCACATTAATCATTTTTCAATATCTCCAATTCCTCGTGATTACGCACATTTCACATTACATTCCCTAAATTTGGGCACCATGGAAACAGGGGGGAGACAAAGCCCAGAGATCAGGGTCGTAAATCAAACTGAACCAAATAAAAGAAGAATGAGTTTTTTTCTCTTCTCGAGGTGAAGTGTTTGAAAGAGAGGAAAAAAACGAGTACACACCGTTTTTCTTTGGCGAGGAACAAGGACAAATTACAAATACCAGCAAGTTGGGCCTGGTGTGTCGTACTGCTGATAAAGGCCTGTGCACATGGTGGCTTTGCACTGCCTGAATTCATATCGCTCTTCAATTAAATAACAGAGAAACTGTAAAAAACAAATACAATTATGTCCTCTGGTTATGTTTAAATGTGTCCCTGTTGTCTCGTTAGCTGTCAACATGTTTACCAAATCAGCTGCAGTCATTAGATTATCATTATCCAATGAGAAAGATACACAGTTTTAATATTGCTACACTGGTTTGGATTTGCCCGTATGTCCATAACGTGTTGATAGCAAATGTCTTTCTAGAAAGAGTAACACTTCATAATAACAGTCCCTCAGAAAGAAAACATAATGGTGTATTTTTAGGTATAAGGAAAAAATATCCAATCACTCAGTGTTGGTGAAAAAACATGTAATCACCTGTAATTTGCATTTCTAAAACAAAGATATGCACAAACCTAAATATGAAACAACAGTCTGCAGTTAAAAGAGTGTTTGCAGACCTTAATGAGCTGTTGCACCTGGCTGATTGAAAGGAAGCATCGCAGCAAGAGATCTTTCAGTTGAAACAATGCGAGGAATTATACAACTCCTTCACACACAGAGAGTAGGAAAAGACGTTGGTTTCTCAGTCAGCTGTGTCTAATGAAAATATGGAGCTAGTACAAGCAAAATGGGATAGTTATGACAGGAAAGCGTACAGGCAGATGGACACTGTGAAAAGCACTATGTCTTCAATAGAAACATAAAAAAGTACAACATAAGGAAATTAGCAAAAGTATAAGACAATGTATGTGAAAAAATGATTAAAAAGCTCCTTGAATAAGAAGAGATTCACATGCAGAAACCAGCTTTAACACCTTCCACTCTGCAAATCTGAGCTGTCCACTGCTATTTGAGAAAGACTTCATCAAGTGAAGCCCATGCCTCAAACATTTCATGCCATTATAGAAACCAGAGACGTTTTTCTCAGCTTGATCCAGCTGTTATGACTTTATCAGTCATCTCACATCATTATGTATTTGTGTGTGTGTGTGTGTGTGTGTGTGTGTGTGTGTGTGTGTGTGTGTGTGTGTGTGTGTGTGTGTGTGTGTGTGTGTGTGTGTGTGTGTTAAAATTCAATCTTTGGCTAAAAAATACAGAAGATCCATATAAATTTAATGCCGAAATTCCTTCATTTTAAAATGTTACATTATAATGTATATTTTTTTATAGCTTTTTAAATTTCCTTCTAAATGATTAAACTGGCAAATAGCAACATTAGACTCTTATGAGACAACAGCTAACTATATATGTATTACAAATACATTATTTATACTTTACATATACACTAGGTGACTTTATAGTTAGAGTTAGACAAATGTTTGTCTAAGCCTAAGAACATTCGTTCTCCTTAGGCTTAGGATGTTCGACCATCCAACCCTTTCTAAATGAGAATAAATCTGTAGTGCTTCTATAAATATCATTTGGATGTCTGTTATAAACTAACACAGAAATTTTAAAGCGTATATGAGTTAGCGGTTGGGATGGCACTGGTGTAGATGTGAACCTGGGCACTGTAGTCAGAATTTCACTGTTTTATTCACTGAAGAGGGGAGGACTTGACCGCAGGACAAAAGAAGGCAGAGTACAAAACAAAAACAAAAAAATCTAAATCATTAATGAAAAGGCTGAGGTCGTACGCAGGAGGTCAGTGAGCGAAGCAGACAACTTCCACAAGGAGCTGGCAAAGGGCAAAGGAAACCCTGGAAAAGGTCATACACAAAGTAAACTAGAAGAACACGAAGCAAAGAGCAAACCTGAGCAAACACACAGAAAGCTTCACTAGAGGAAGCAACGTGAAGATGGCAACTGACAACAACAACAGGGAATAGTGAAGTATGTTTAATGACTGGGCGGGGGTGGGATAACTTCAAGACCAAAAAACATAAAATCACAGAATACTTGTTTACTTTCAGCTGCTGTTTGTTTTTTAATATGACGAGTTACAAGTCTCACTGCTAAGATATGAATCATGGGACAAATGCTAAAGGACACCTTGTGCATATTTCTTGTAGATATTTCTGAGTCACCAGAAGCTTTGACTAAAGAACAGATTCCACAGCCATCATCTGAATAGACAGATATATTATATATATTTAAATTACACCAGCTAAACACTGACGACTGCTGGTTTTCGTTTGGCTGTTAGATGTGAAAAATCATGTAAACTGCATCACAACAGGATGCTGTGAAAGAGCTGTAATTGTTTGTGTGATCACTGCTGTGGTTAGACACATCCCAGTCATCACTGTGGCATTTCTCCAGGATTTCCATACTCAACGTTGTCATGATCGCTTTCATTCCTGCTGGGCGTGATATGGTGTTAGGTCAGGGATCCAATTATGCACCACAAAACCCCCATCTCAGCAGCATCAAACCTGCAGCGTTCAATTACAATTCTGCCATTCAGTGTTTAGAAAACACTCCATCTTGGAGGTCTGCTTTGTGTTTCTTCAGTGACATGTACATGTGGTTCACTGCTACAGTTAGGGAATCTGGTCTTATGCTGTCAACTATAAGCACACAATCACAAACCTTAGAGTGCGTGAATGGCCCATAACGTCAACACACTTCACTTTATGACTTGTTTCCATCAGTCACTCCACAGACTGCAGAGAAGAAAATTCATTTTAGTGCACAACCCAGCTAGATAATGTGACTCAGCTGTGGTGGACCTACGCAGAGCCTATACACACCTTCACAGGCCGTCATCTACATCTACGTCATCTACATCTACGTCATCTACATCTACGTCATCTACGTGTCATAGCTGTTTACCGTCATGTGCATACGCTGATGTTGGTTTTTCAGAGAAGAGCAGAATTCTACAAAGTGTTAAAAACAATGAAAGCTTTTCAATGCAGCCATGGTCTGTTCTTTCTATGCCTCTTATTCTATCTTTAATGTGTTTAATGTGTGTCATCTATGATAGACTCCACTGAAGCAAATCTGCATAGGTTGCATACCCAGAATCCTTCACTCTACATAGCCAAACAGTATGCAAACAGAGACAAATGATGTACTGTGAACCCTGCACAAAGTGGAGATTTTCTTACATGACGCTCAATCTCTAATCTGTCCATTCCCATTTCTAAACATAATTTTACTATTTTTTGTGTTCTTGCACATGATTTTTCATCTGTCTACTCTCACATGTACTCTTCTGTGTCTGTGTACACAACATTCATGATTTCCAGTTTAAAACAGCAGAAAAAAGGGACACATCTGTAAGTTGGAGGAGTTGGTGGAGGAGCAAATTACTTATCACACCAGAGACACCATGATGGATTTTTACTCTTAATTTCAATTATTCATCTGTTATTATTATCATCTGATTTGTTTTTAAACTACAGGGTTAGGTTGAAGATAATATCACATTTGCAGCAGCTGTTACCAGTTTTTTAAAGCTTTGGCTTCTTGGTTGCCATGGCAACACATCTCTAGTTTTGTCACAATGCATGCTGAAGACACTAATTACTGAAATAAACTGATTACAGTCACGCTTTTTGTTTTGTGCCTGTGTATACAAATATAGATTGTTTTTTCGTGGTAATTTCACACTTTGCTGTGACATCAGCTGAGACTGCAGGTATAACCAATAACCAATAGATTTTAAGGTTTTCCACTTGTCATAGGGAAGTGCCTTTCCTCCATTTCTTCCCCTCGTTAAGATACTCCTAAGCCTCTTAAAGTCCCCTCCACTCCTAATAGTTTTTCACCTGAGGAGCTCTTCTAAGGGCTCGATGCTTTGTGAAGATCATTCTTTTTCGTGATATGTCTCAACTCTAAGCCGGATTTCTCAGAAAACATCATAATGAAGGGAACATTTGAACACTTATCAGTTTTCTTAGAATTTTCTTTTATCACTAGAAACACTTCATAGTACTGAGAAGCTTTGTAAATAAGTGCTCTTTAATTTATTCCCTGGGAAAGAGAATTGTAATGAAACCTTAATACAATACGACAATAGGAGTTGGTTGGGTTAACAAATATAGTATAAAGTATATAAAGGGCTAAGTGTCCTGATGTTATCGCCATGTAACTGTTCTTCTTATCAGCTTTGATACCAAAGACAATGGCATGCATGGGAGCAGGTTTGGTTTGAGCACTGAGTGACGGGTCCTCTATCAGAAAACTTTAGAAATGCTGCATCATTTTCAGATTCATATTCCCAGAGTTTCTGATTATTTACTCTGCTGAATTTACACAAATGGATAACTTCCGTCCTGATTTGTCTTTGACTGGTTATTTATTTAGAAAAAGAAACAAAAAGAGTTAATAAAAAGTAACCCGGTATATGTCTGACTGTCAGGCCAGTTTTGTGTCTTTAAATGAGCCATCCATCTATCCATTTTTACTTGTACCGTCCCTTCTTTAATTTGACTGTGGCACATATGGTACTGTGCCAAAGTATACTTTGCAACCAAAATAAGAAATAGGTGGAGGGGTTTTTTTAAAAACAATGTTCAAACATGTTATACGAGGCCAAAACAATTCTAACGAGCCAGAAAGTCTGTTTGATATGACCACCTTTACTCTCCCACAAAGCCAGATAATTTGAGTTTAGTACAAAATTCAGAAAATACTAGAATTTCACTCATCAAAACTCAAGCACAAACTTCTTGGACTGCAAACTGACCGCACAGCAAGCCCTATTAGTTTTCAGATAATGGCATTAAAAATGCTCCAGCCAGAAGCAACACAACAAACACAGTGCACAGTTCAGCGGAGGTGAAGCTGAGTGGACAGCTACTGTCTGGCCGGGCTTGTTTGCTTCCACTGCTCGCCTTTGATTTTGGACTTTTACTTCTGCCTCCTGTTCGTCTGGATTCGGCTCCCCTCCTCCTCTGTGACTGTTGTGGCATTTTAGCCGCCATTCGCCTCGCTCCTACCAACAGCAAAACTGTCTGTTTTTTACCTAGAAAGAGACTCCAGGAATAGCAGTTTTATACATTTGAAAACTAATCTGAACTCACAAAGAGAACCAGTTCAATATTTGTTAAGTTGTTGTTTTTAGTCGATTTTTCCTGACTGCAGTTAAACAATATATATCAAATATACAATACAATTCATTTACTTTTTGATTTTTCTGTGTCACCAAAATGGGTATTACTCTTAAAAAAAAATAAATTAGTGCCATTTAAACCATTAGCTCTATTCAAAAGCCACAAGGAACAAAGAGCCTTTTATTTCTGCAGCACTTATGTTGTCCTGAGGAACAAAGCCATAAAGAAGAGTTCACGTGACCTAATTTGCACTTAGATAGGAAAGTGATCACATATCACAAAAAAGTTTAAATGGATCCAAGAAGAATTCAAAAGAGAGAATTATAATTGGTTTCTTCAAAGCACCTCAGCAGGAGATTTAGGACGCTGCCGGAATTGGCGCCCTGATGGTGTAGAAGGAGCACAGAGGCGTTTTAACGGTGATGTGATCCCTGGTTGAACTGTAGGGGTGAGGATTTTTCTGTCACTCAAGAAGTCTTCAGACTTTACAGCAACAGTAGTCCTAAAACTTTTTTTTTCCATGCAAAATAAATAAATCAGAAATTAAAAGCTCGGTCTGTGTCAGACTGTCGAAATCATTCCGAGGTCATAATCAGCTCAAATCAGCCATCAACAACCCTGATATATTTTTGAAAGTGGAGCTCTGCTGCGTTTTCATCCATTATTTAACTTGTTTTTCTTTTAATCTGGCTCACATACTCATCGAGCATCATATGAATGTTGATCCAGAGCCATCACTGCAGAGCTGGAGCAAAAAAAACGTCCAAAGGAAAATGAGGTCATAGCGGATGAAAAGAAGGTTTGGTGTCCCACGAGGAACCAAAAGTTAATGTGAAATTATTATTTTAATGGACCTTAGTGGGACTTGTATTTTCCATCAAAATAAGTTGGCAGAAAAAAAAATGCTTGGTTATGTTTAGGAAAAGATGACAGTTTGTTGTCTTAGTTTCAGTGAAAGTTCAGGATTTAACTAACAGGAAAAATGTGTTTTATTCTGTAGGCACACAAAATAGTTTCAGTTACTTTGTTTCTTTTTTCCTTTTTTTTTTCTAATTTTATTGTTTATTTCACTTAAAAAATCTTTTGCACCTGCTCTAATTTGTTTAGTTTAGTTCAGTATAATGACTGTGATGTAAACAGAGACGACTCTCACTGAAGTCACTGAGGAAAAACTTCTTTAGTGTCTAATGGCTTTCTATCATTTGACATTTCTTCCGTGCTGTGCTTTGAATGAATAATAAGAAAGCTACAACTTCAGTTTCACTTGTCACCAGGATAGCCAAACCTGCATGAATATATAACAACAACTTAGAAAGTCTGGTGACTTTTATTTTTTACGACACATGTGCAGATGGTCGAGTAGTCGTTCCTGTTATACTTACACTGAAGTTCAAGTTCAAGGTTCTTTATTTGTCACATGCATAGTTATACAAGTATAACACACAGTGAAATGTATCCTGACACGATCCTCGACATGTGCAAAAACATGGGGTGGGGGGTAGAGGAATAACATTATAAATATATATATATATATATATAGTATATACATTGGGTGAATGTGCAGTAGAAGCAGCAGCAGGTGAATTCTGTACATTAATATGAATAGACATCTGACTATTTTACAGAATGGACACTATAAACATATTTAAAGTTAAAGGAAGTTAAAGGAATTGAGTGTCTGGAGGAGAGTCTCAGTCAATTATAGTGTGTGTGTGTGTGTGTGTGTGGGGGGGGGGGGGGGTGTTGGTTTAGGGTCCGGATGGCTTGAGGATAGAAGCTCTTCTTGAGTCTCTCTGTCCTTGCCGGATGATGCGGAACCTTCTACCAGATTGTAGAAGTTGGAACAGTTTGTTGCCAGGATGGGACGGGTCCTTCAGTATCTGCGCGCTGCTCTAGTCCGGCATCTCCTGGTGTAGGTGTCCTGAAGTGGGGGAGAGCAATCCTGCAGCAGCGTTCTGCTGTACGGATCACTCTCTGGAGAGCTTTTTGGTCCTTCACACAGCTGTTCCCGAACCACGCTGTCATGTTCTGTGTGAGGATGCTCTCCACAGCACCTGTATAGAAGATCCTGAGGATCTTTGGAGAGACCCTGAACTTCCTTAGTTGTCGGAGGTGATACTGGCGCTGCCTAGCCTTCTTGGTCTGGACCTGAATGTGGGCAGCTCATGTCAGGTCTGAGGAGATGTGGACACCAAGATATTTGAAGGACTGCACCCTCTCCACTGGAGCTCCATTGATGAAAATGGGCTTGTAGTCTCTGTGCTGACTCCTTCTGAAGTCCACCACCAGCTCCTTGGTCTTGCTGACGTTCAGCTGGAGGTGGTTGTCCTGGCACCATGATGCCAAATTCTTCACTTCGTCCATGTAGGCCGCCTCATCACTGTTGGAGATGGCACCCAACACCACTGTGTCGTCAGCAAACTTCACAATGGTGTTGGAGCCGTGGGTGGCCACACAGTCTGAAGTGTAGAGGAGTAGAGCAGTGGCGAGAGGACACACCCTGTGGTGCTCCTGTGTTGATGGTGATGCTGTCGGAGACACACCCACCCACCCTCACCACCTGAGTTCTGCCGGTGAGGAAGTCCAACACCCATGCACACAGACGGCTGTTGAGTCCCAGGTCCCTCAGCTTTGTGAACAGTCTGCTGGGCACTATTGTGTTAAACGCTGAACTGTAATCAACAAACAGCATTCTCACATAGTTACCCTGTTTCTTGTCCACGTGGCTGAGGGTGGTGTGCAGGACATGGGCGATGGCGTCTTCAGTGGATCTGTTGGGTCGGTAGGCGAACTGGAGCGGATCTGTGGAGTCTGGGATGGAGGCGGAGATGATGTTCTTCAGCAGCCTCTCAAACACCTTCATGACTACCGAGGTCAGCGCAACTAGCCGGTAATCGTTCAGGGATGAGGGTTTGCTGTTCTTGGGCACCGGGATGATGGTGGATCTTTTGAAGCATGTGGGGACCACAGACTTCGCCAGGGACTCGTTGAAGATGTAAGTGAACACACCTGCTAGCTGGTCAGCATAGCAGCGCAGCAGACGGCCGGTGATGCCGTCTGGCCCCGCCGCTTTCCTTGTGTTCACTCTCCTCAATGCCGCTCGGACGTCATGCTCCGCGAAGCTGGTCACCAGTCTCTCGTTGATGACGTCATAGTCATCAACGAGATGACAACGAGATGACAACGAGATGACAACGAAAACTCCACAACCTGGGCGCATGCATAGATGGTGCATTGCAATGTGAGGTCCAAGTTCCCCAAAAAGCTGGCAGACCTGACATCTGCACAGATCCCCTCACAATCAGACAAACTTTATATAACTCAGGCCCAAGAGGACCCTAGAGGACTCTCAGGTGGAACGTATAATCAACACCATAACTGTGATCATCACAGAAGTGGAAAACAACAACTTTGTTTGTCTTTTCACTGATTCGTTTTTTAACCTGATTCTTCATCCACCCATTTTCTTCCACTTATCCAATTCACAAGAGAGCAGGAGCCTGCTATAGACTGAGAGGGCGGGGTACACAGATCACCAGTTTATTGCAAGGCTCAAACAGAGAGAAAACAACCATTCATACTCACGTCTACGGCCAATTTAGAACCACCAAATAACCTAAACCCACTAACTGCATGTCTGTGGAAGAAAGCCACATAACTACTGCTACAAGCAGAAGTTCAGATAATTCAGGGCACCAAATACTGGCCTCCTATCTAGTTCTGTTAGTGGTTCTGATATTGGACTTAGCAGTTAATGGTTTTAAATTGGCCCCTCGGCACCACATCGGAAGATATCGGTTAAATGATGTACCTCCAAACATTCACATAACAGTCAAGGACCAGTGCTTACATTTCTTCTGAAACTTCATTTAAATTTTCTATGGAAGCCTGGCTTGTGACAATAAATGTGAATTTTAGTGACTCTTTTCAGATTTTTGCTGCAAAAAAAACAGAAGTCATTTAAACAGGTCATAAAAATTTCATTTAATTTGTCTTGGCTTGAGCCATGAGCAGCTTGATTTGTGTGTCTTATGTGAGCTAATTTAAAAACTATTAAACAGCTAAATATATGTTTGTCAGCTGAATTACATGTATGGCATTGTGCGCATACCGTCGCTTGTATTTCACAACAAATTCAGGTCTTTTTTCGACCAAAAAACTCAAATATTTGCTGCTTTCTTTGTCATGTGTGAAGATAAACTGAATAAAGTTGTTTTTTGGATAAAACAAGCCATTTAAATATGTCAATTTGGGCTCTGTGAGTTGAGAATGGCATATTTTCATAGATTTCCAACATTTTGTCGCCTGCTGAAAATATTCATGAGCCGCAGGAAAGTTCAAATATTACACAATTAGCAGCTTCATCTTAAAATAAACTCTGCTGTGCATCCATAACACCAATTTAATTTTTTTTACGAGGCTCACAGAATTAATTTATCAAGCTCTCTGTCTACGTCTGTAACACCTCGACGCTTGTCTTTTAACTGCATTTTATTCGCAATGTTCCATTCAGTCTCATTAATCTTCACGCCTTTCGAAAGTTGCCAAACAAGAACGTTTTCAAACCTGTGACCCAAACATCATCTTTGCTTTCTTTAGATTATTGTTCACCAGCTTTCTACTGTCACTACAATTCTGCACCTTTCATATAGCAAAAGAAGATTACTTGGAAAAAACAGCACACCTGACTAAAATAAAATATGATTTATATTTAAGCCGTTTGATGTCAGCAGCCTTTGACTGGATGATGGTTAGAGATGTATCAGGAACTCATCTCTTGTGATCACTGGTGACACATTTATTTTTTCTTTATTTTTGGTTGTCTCACTGAGTCATTCCGGACAGATTTACAGATTTATTTATCTAATACAGTGGTGTAAACCAGGCTACAATTTGCAGATGTCTCCTAAATGCGTCACAAAAGATGCTGTCCTGAAAAGAGGACAGGTTTAAGCATAGACTGACTGAATGTGAGTGTGTCTGATTGGGCAGAGTCGGCTGTTGTGGGGTGAAACTTTCTCAAGAAACGCTCATCAAAACGACTAAAAGTTCGAATAAAAAATCTGTCCAGCAATCTTTGATTGATTTTTAGACCATCTCTGATGAAATCTCTAAATGTTAGAGCTTCTTGTCCAGCTCTCCTTTTAACCCCTTGTGGGTAAAGACTTGATTTTAGGGTTAAATTTAAAATTAAGTTTATATCTCCTTGAGGACACTACAGAGAAATGCTTATTAGATTTTTTAAAAGTTTCCATGGAGTCATCCTGAAAGTATAGTTGCCTTTTTTCTATAGCGCAAAAACAAAAAATGTACAGGGCAGGCTGATGTTATCTCACAGCCTTGTGGCCACCATTCGTACTATGAAATTCACTGGCCTTTCACCCAGATATGAACCCTTGCAGCTTCACACCCGCACTTACATAACTGTAATAAATGCCCTTTTCCCCGATGGCTGTTACAAAGATAACAGACTTCAGGAGTTTCAGCATCAAAAAGGTCTGCACATGCTCTGATGGTTCAAGCTAACACACTGTTTTAGTGTTACATTTTACATGTAACGGTATTAAAGGTAACCGACCGCTTTAATATATGTTGAGCAGTCTTAAAATCACCCCAGCGTGTTTATTCAAACAATCTTTGAACAAGTGGCTTTTGTTGCAGAAGTGCCTTTGTGTGGCTGAACAAACCTGCAGCTATCAGAGCTGCTGGAGGTGAAAGCTGCCTTATCTCAGACATGAAGGTCCAACTGCTATTTGTGGTTTTATGGAAGTGAGTGGACAACTTACAATTACTGTGAATGGGAAGTAGTTGTTTTTATTGTGAGCTGTGGTTTTGTTGGAAAATCATGCAAACAACAGAGTGGTTCACTGTTTAAACAAACCCTTTGAGTTTTGTTTTTTTCAGAACATGTGAAGTCTGTGAAATACTTTCTCACAATCGAGATATAGACCGAAGAAACAGTGTAGCATTTGTGGTACCATTTTTTTGGAGACCTGGAATGTTAATGTACCGGTCTTTGTGCGATTGTAGGGTCTTTACCTTACAATATAAAGTGTCATGAGGCAATTATTGTTGTGATTTCAATTCAATTTACATAAATAAAACTGAATTGAAATGAACTGTCTCTAAAGCACTTTGGGTCAGCTTCTGTTGTTTAAAAAGCAAAATAGATGTAAGATGCAAAAAAAGCTTCATTTTTCATAGAGTATGTGTAAGGTACATTTTTTCATTTCCAAAAAATGTATTTATTTCGGCTGATGAGATTTATTTGTGGTCTACTCACTGAACACTGAGGATAGAAACGAGGTATCGATCCTATCACATTATTATCGAGCCGATACCAAAACCAGCGTTGGTATAAATATTATCGATAGTTTTGGGTCAATCTGCTGACCTCTGGCAGATGGTTTTAATAATCCACAGAGGAACCACCATGTGCTTTAACCACCATGTGAGACCATACGCTGGTATTTTCTTTCAGCCAAAGTCAGATAAAAGTGATTGATATTAACAAAGACATAAATTATTTGGTGTAAATTAGTATCTTATGCCATTGTCGTGGTTGTAGAGTTGTTTTTTAGTTGGTGCCTCTTTGGTTTACTTTTACTTTTAGTGGTGAAGTTTCTTTTATTTCTTGTTTTTGTATTTTTACTTTCCTCGCTGTTTCCCTCTCCATCTTTCCTCTGTCTTGTCTTAGTGCTTGTACCTTCTCCGTTATCATGTTCATTTCTTTCTGCATTGGCCTGATTGTTTTCACTTGCGTGTAATTACTTTCATGTCTGTCCCACTTCTATTTTCTTCCTGCTTTGTGTCATTCCCCACTGAGCCCTCAGTATATGCAGAGCCCTCCGCACTACTGCAGAGATGTTTTGTTAGATAGAATTTACAGAAGTTCCTTAAACGCATCACATGCAGGCAGTCATACAGTTACAGCTGAAAAGAGAGGCTTGCTGAGAGTGTGGGTGTGATTGTGGGTTGCAGCCTTCTCAGGAACCGCTCATCCAAACAACATGAGTGACTGTTTCTGTTTGACTCTGTGAGTACTTTGACTTTCAGAGCACCAGAGAGATACAATTTTATCAAAGTAAGAACTTTCTGTCCTTCTTTTACTTTCTCACACCCTTCAAATGCCTCTTTCAGGGTTAAATTCAAAATAGCCTTTGGTTAAGGGATGGTTTAGTTACTTTTGTACCTAGGGAAGGTTAAATGTGAGAATGTATTTAAAGTTTTTCTCACAACAGAAAAATAATTCTCAATACTCTTAATTCAGTTCTGAAATCAGTAATGCATTCCCCCCCCCTACATTAGCCTTTCTCATTGTTTCTGTGCACACTGCTGTGGTTTCTACACATACTTCACTACTATAGATATTTGCTATTGTGTTGATGCACTTCTCATCTGAATCTCACAACTCAAAACCATTTGTACTTTTGTCAGTCAGACTTCTGGATCTCTCACGCCTCTGAATACCATCCACCATCGCATTAGTGTTTTCAGTCAAATGACTTCAAGCATTTTTCAAATATGCATGAAAGACCAAGGCCAGTAACACACTGTCAGTGGTAGCCGTGAAACTGCTCTTCAGTTGAAAGCAGATATAAACACATTCTCAGGAGAGGTTTAGTTGAAAAACATAGAAAGACACACACTTGTGTCAAGGTGTTGTGGGACTGCTAAGTACACATAAGCATATACTATACATACACTCATCAACCACTTTATTAGGCACACCTTGCTACTACCAGGTCAGACCCCCTCTTCACCATATTGACGTGATAGCATCACACAGTTGTTGCATGAGTCTCCTTTCTTCCCCATTCAGGTTTGAATTTCAGGACATTGCCTTCACCATGTCCACATGCCTAAATGCTTGCTGACACGTGATTGGCTAATCAGATATTTGCATTAACAAGCAGTTGAAAAGGCGTAACTAATAGAGTGGCTTCTAAATGTGTGTAGCGTGACTTCACTGGACTGTACAGCAGCTATGTGGCGCAGCATTGGGTTCACTCCAATCCACGAGACTGCAACTGCCAACTCTAGAGTAAATTAAATGAATGGTTCTCGAGATAGGTGCTGATTAAAGCCAGATTAGCCACCGGCTGGCCTGTGCGGTCAGCAGCTTCTCAATCTCTCATTCAAAGAAATCATTTCAGACCGTTCAAACAACCAGCCACGGTGAAATGTACAGCACTAAAACGACTGAGCTGATATTTGAAACAGGCTGTATGGTTGTAGCTGACTAACTCTAATGTCAGAGCATCATAATGGATAACAGATGACAGTATAATTAGTAACAGTACAAAATAACATGGATATCCGTGTGTTAACAACATTTTTCACGTCTATACAAAAGGCATTAAAACCAGAAAAGTGCAGGTCAATATTAGTAAATCACTTCTGCCATCTCCAGAAAGATGCTGGAGGTACATTAGCACCAGTGTCTGTCTTTGCCTTCTGCTGCTGCTACAGACTGATGCTGCCATCTCGTCACTGTTGTTTTTTTTAAAGAAAGTGACAGTTTTGGCAGCTCAGCCTTCTCTTTCCATCTGCCCCTGTCAGTTTTCTCCTCCTGAACTTGTTTCTGTATTCCTAACCATCTTTCTTCTCTGTGGATTTTGCAGTTGTGGGCATGTCCACAATAATCGTAAACCTAGGATTTCACAGAGCCCATTTCTGAATGTCATCTTCATTCATTCATCATTAAGACTTCATTTAAAAATGCTGCAGTTGTGGAGGCATGAGTCAGGATACTCAGGGGTCAAAGTGAGATTTTCCAGGTGGGGAAAACCTCCAACAGATTGCTTTTCTTGTGGACAGACATGATCAGCTGACCTGTGCTGTAGCAGGCTCTGAAGGTTATTGCTTTACACTGATTTACTCAGTAGTATTCTGTAATATATACACGGTTTGCAAGCTATCAAAATGTCTTTCCAACTGCTTTTCTGAAGGAAGCAAATTTATTTATCTAGTGGTTTTCAAGATACAAAGGTGCCCACATGTACTTCACATCAAATGAAACCCTCAAAAGGCAAATAATAAAAAGCTACCTGAATGCCAGTTTAAAGTCTCCTGAGCTCATTGATCACAGACTGGAGGCCAGAGAGCTCCAAGGAGTGGGAACTATGATTGCAAAGGCTCTGTCATCTTTAGTTATGTTATTAGTCTAGATTTAGGGATGGATCACAAGGCCTATCAGAAGTCTTAAGGGTCGTGCTGGTGACACATGACTGCAAAGATCTGCCACTGTTGGCTCTTTTCTACAGCGTGTCTTCGTCCCGTCTTCCTCCAATCACCCCAACCGGTCGTGGTAGATGGCCGCTCCTGTCTGAGCCGGGTTCTACTGGAACTCTTTTACTGTTAGAGGAAGTTTTTCCTTCCCACTGTCGCCATACTGATTGCTCATAGGGGTCATATGAGTGTTGGACTTTTTTCTGTTTCTTTGCATTATTCTAGGGTCTTTATCATACAGTATAAAGCGCCTTAAGGCAAATGTTGTTGTGACTTGGTGATATTTAAATAAAACTGATTTAAACTGAATTGAAGGTGTTTCGGCATGCACTACCCTGGAGATGAAAGCCAGAATTCTTAGTTTAACGGTGAGACAGTACAGTGACATCAGCAGAGGTGTGATGTGAGAGCACTTGGAGGATTTGCTAAAATGGTTTTCAGCAGCATTTTCTACAAGCTTTAGACAATGCATCCAGTCCAGACGAGATGAAAAAGTATTTCATTCTCAGATTTACATATATTAGGACAACATTTACTGATATTCCTCAACCGATTAATAAAATAACTAACCAGATCCTTAACTTCCAAATCCAATGACAATTCCTTATCAAAAGTCACACCCAGGTCTCTAATAGTTTCATTAACATAAAATGAGAAGAGTGAAAACAAATTTCCAACAATCTGAGGGACCAAGCACAAATAATAATCTCAGTTTCATTCCCATTCGAGTGGATAAAATCGTCTGACATCCAGGATTTTATACAGTTCCAACCATTTTTAAGATTAAATTTTCCGATCTTCCGGAAATGTACCTTCTAGAAAAAGCGTCCACACATCCTGAACAAATCTACTCTCTGAATTAAATACATCTACAAATGAGGATGTTACATATGTGTTTAAGATCTCTCTTGCTGAGCAGTACTTACACTTGAAAAACTAATTTTCCTTACATCTTTCTCTGAGAGTGAAGTTATCAAACTTTTTCCACCTAACTCACTTCAGCTAGCAAGACTGTCAGTTCAAACAAAGTAACTCTGTTTGCTTGCTCCCCGCAGAGCTAGCTAGATGCTTAAGTACTGCAGTCGCAACTTTACTGATCCAACAATGTGAGACAGGGATGAGAAGGAAAAAAGGATGAGTGCAGCATGCAGGCAGGGTGGCATTACTTTCTGGTTTGTTAAGAGAGCTCCGCAGCATCCCCTGGGAGGAACGCCAGGCTGCAGCACATTTATTATTTGGTGAATGAATGACATTAAAACATGGGATACCATGGAGCCGATAGCTCAGCCTGTGGAGTTCTCTGAATAATTTCTGCCCAGTACCACTGACTCTCCATTGAACTGGTTCTTCTGGACAAACTACTGACTTAATATTTGAAACAATCAACATGATTTGATATCACAGTGACGAGGAGGCCACTGCTGGCCCCATGTTGCTTTGTTACTTACATATAGTAGTCAAGCACTTGACTGTAAGTATTTTATAATGCATTTGTCCACAGTTTGAGCCAAAGTGAATGCCTCACTTTGCAAAATCATCCATTTTCTTCTGCTAATATCATGATGGCAGTGGGTTAAGCACAGCATCCGGAGATCCTTTGTCCCAGGACGTTCTCATTCTGAGACCAGACGAGATGCATAATCTCTGCAGTAAGCTCTGGTTCTACCTGAAAGTCTCGTCCGAGTGGGGCATGCCTTGAAAAACCTAAAGGGAAGGCATTCAGAAGGAATCCTAATGAGCATGACCATCTCAGCTGGCTCCTTTAATGCAAATGAGCACAGGCTCAACATCGAGCTCCCCACACGAAATCAAATTTCAATCAGATCTCATTTGGTTTGAATTTTCTTTATCTTCAAGATCAGTCATAAATAAGGTATTTCAGAAAAAAGATGTCTAAAATAGATTGTTTTCTTGCACTGTACCATTGGGAATGGCTTCTTTTGGTACGGGATCAAGATGACTAAATTTATTCACATTACACAACAGCAGCACAGTGATCTCATTACAGAACTTAAGGTAAACACAGTTGGCAGAGTTTGGGTTTTTCTTTTCATATCTCACTGCAGCGGCAGGTTTAACTCGCTGTGGGAGCAGAAATGCCAACATCTTAGCTGTCAAACGCTGCTGCACCTGCTGGGCTGAGCCGAGCATTCATCGCAAAGGTCAGAGTCTCCGACAGCCGCACAGCTTTAAAGGTTTGGAGCATTTCAGGGAGGAGCTTTGTTATCCTGACAGGTGAGTAGCAGTACAGATCACCAGGTGATCACCACAGAGGCCAATGAGATGCCCTTATACTTTACTTTTGATGATGTCATACTTCTACTCTTACTGCAGTTCAAAATGCATTTAAGAGCATTTAAAAAAAACAAGAAAATATGGTTATAGATTAACCTACCAAGTGAAACCTAATCGATCATATAGATCGACATTTAAACTCTGAAGCCACCACCTGCGAACTGTTGTTGAATCATTTTATACGTGTAACTAAATCAATAATCATAAAGGTGTAGCTCAGGGAAAGGGAATGCTTTTAAGACCAAGTAAATCTGTATTTGTGTGGAGTGAGAGCCAGATGACAGCAGGAAATCATTTCTGAGTTTTGTTTGCCAGAAACATGAATTATGTTGTTTATCCTTGACTACTATAATTAGAAATTCTAATACACAATTAAAATATTGTATCAGGTATGTGCAATTTCTGCAGTGTCATGTGGTGGGGACACCTGCATCTACAGTTTGTTTGCAGGAAAATCAAACCTATACTTGTCAGGATTTGTGTCGTGTGGAGGCGAGGAAGTGACCCAAACGCGGGACTCGTGGATAGTGAAGAACTGAAGATGGTTCATTATGAAGCGTGGATGAACAGGGCAGGAACGAAAGGACTGGCTGGCTGAAAGACTGAATGGCTGGCTGAACTGAACGCAGGGGGAAACGACAACATAACATCAATGACACGACAGTGAACGAGTGGAAACAGAGGACTTAAATACACAGACTGATGAGGATGATAATGAGAGACCGGTGAGTACACAGCTGAACATAATCTGGCTAATAACACAAGAGACGAGCTGACACAGGAAAAGCAGGAAATGAGAACGTTGATGTGGCAACATAACCTAAATGTGACAAAACTGAAAACACTGGGTCACCGACCCAGGAACCCTGACAATACTGTGCCAATGCAGCTCTTAAGTTCTTCTAGTAACATTTAAGATGCAAATATAAGACCATAAGTCAGTATCATCAAGTGTATAGTGTATCTTTACACTGTCACTTGCAGACAATAAGAGTGGAAACCAGGATATAGAGAGTTTCATTATTTATATTTTAGAATATTGAAGCAAACCAATGTTTTTAAATAAATATGACTGTATAGTGTCCTACTTATAACTGAAATAATTAAGAAATGTATTTTTAAAATTTTAGAGGCACCAGTGTCTTCTTTATTTAAGCCATTACCCACGGTTCTCTTATTAAACTGAATTTGTTCTGCTCATTTTCAGCAGAACGTGGACTCTTCCAGAAAAGCTTTGCATGCTTTGCCTCTCAGCTCATGCACAGTCTGAAACGCAGCCTACAGTCTCCCTTCAAACCAAGTTTATCCCCTTTGTTTCATTTACATTGCTGATTTGCTGAAGGTAAAAACATATGCAAATGAAAAATTGACAAAAGTTCATTACATCTAATTCTTAGGTGTGATGGTGGATAAAAAACATCATTTGGAAGCACTGATTTTGTATATATGAGTATGAAGACGGTCAGCTGTGTACTCACACTGAACACTGGTGCTCCACAGGGGTGTGTACTGAGCCCTCTCCTGTACTCACTCTACACCTACGACTGCACGGCCACTAACAACTCCAACATCATTGTGAAGTTTGCGGACGACACTACAGTGGTGGGTCTTATCACCAACGGTGATGAGACGGCCTACAGGGAGGAGGTCAGCGCCCTGACCCACTGGTGTCAAGACAACCATCTCACCCTCAACGTCGCAAAGACAAAGGAGTTGATAGTGGACTTCCGGAGGTGCAGAGGAGTACACACCCCCATCACCATCAACGGCGCCGCTGTGGAGAGAGTGAGCAGCTTCCGCTTCCTTGGTGTACATCTGGCTGAGGATCTTACGTGGTCAGTACACATAGACAAAACAGTGAAGAAGGCGCAGCAGCGCCTCTTCTTTCTCAGGAGACTGAAAAGATTCGGCATGAGCCCCGCATCCTCAGGACCTTCTATCGCTGTGCCATTGAGAGCATCCTCACTGGATGCATCACCACCTGGTATGGCAACAGCACCGCCTACAACCGCAAAGCTCTCCAGAGAGTAGTGCGGTGTGCTGAACGGATAATTGGAGGTGAGCTTCCCTCCCTCCAAGACATCTACAGGAAGCGGTGCCTGAGGAAAGCGGGGAGGATCATCAAGGACTCCAGTCACCCCAGCCACAAACTGTTCAGACTACTTCCATCAGGAAGGAGGTTCTGCAGCATCCGGTCCCGAACCAGCAGACTGAGAGACAGCTTTTTCCACCAAGCCATCAGACTGCTGAACACGTCATAGACACCTCACCCTCACTACTGGAACTTCAACATTATGCACTCCATACTGTACATTAATGCCACTGTTTTGCACATACCAACCTCTGTATATTTATATATCTTATTTTATTGTTTACTTTATTTCATTTGTAAAACATGTATATACACACTATATACACACACACACACGTAGAAAAACATATTTAGTACACACGTTCAGTAATGTATATACCTTTATATATTGTACACATATTTATTACTTTTTAGATTAGCCATTTTATATTTTTGCTTGTTTTACGTTATTGTATTTTTGCACAACTCTGTTGCTTGAGAAGCTCGCACACAAGAATTTCACTCGCATGTACTGTACCAGTGTACCTGCACATGTGACGTGACAATAAAAGTGATTTGATTTGATTTGATTTTGGTATTTTGTTTATTAATAAATCTTTTATTTTAATGTTTTATTGCAGGTTAATTTATCATTAGATAATCTATTGTTATACTGTATGGACAGTCACTTGCCTCCCTTAGCTCAATAGTATTTTATTGAGCTAAATGTTGAGACAAAACCCCACAAGCAAATGGGAACCATGAAGAGGCCGCTAGGAAAGCTGCAACTACCAAGTACCTGCAGAGGGTCAGGCAAGTCCTGAGGAGTCAGCTGAATGGTAAAAACAAGATCCGGGCTATCAACACCTACACCCTGCCCATGATCAGGTAACCTACTGGTATAATAAGCTGGCCAAAGGAGGAGATAGAAGCCACTGGCATTAAGACCAGAAGCTCCTGGCCATGCATGGAGAGTTTCACCCCAAGTCCAGCACCCTGAGTCTGGTACCTCAGGGTGCAGGCAGTACCACAGCCCAGGATGAGACAACGAACACCCACGAATACATCAGGAAGATGGCCCCAGCCGAGTGTGTAGTCAGTGAATACCTCAGGCAGCAGAAACCCAAGAAAGTACAGTACACAGTATGTACCACCAGCAGATACAGGAGGTGGCTGACATCCAGAAGTCCTACCAGTGGCTGGACAAAGCTGGACTGAAAGACAGCACAGACGCACTAATCATGGCAGCACAGGAACAAGCTCTGAGCACAAGATCCATAGAGGTTGGGGTCTATCACACCAGGCAAGACCTCCTGTGTAAAGATGCCCCTGAGACAATCCCGCACATAACAGCAGGGTGCAAGATGCTAGCAGGCAGGGCATACATGGAACGCCATAACCATAGTTAGTAGTATACAGAAACACCTGTGCCGAGTATGGCCTGGAAGTCCCGAGGTCAAAATGGGAGATGCCCCCAAGGGTGGTGGAGAATGACCGAGCTAAGATCCTGTGGGACTTCCAGATACAGATGGACAAAATGGTGGTGGCTAACCAACCGGACATCGTGGTGATAGACAAACAGAAGAAGACGGCTGTAGTGATCAATGTAGCGGTTCCGAATGACAGCAATATCAGGAAGAAGGAACACGAGAAGCTGCAGAAGTACCAAGGGCTCAGAGAAGAGCTCGAGAGGATGTGGAGGGTGAAGGTAACAGTGGTCCCAGTGGTCAGGATTAACTCACATTTCACAAGACATTTTTAAGACTTCAGTTTTCACTTTTTTTCATGCCTCCCTTAACCAAAACACACTTACATCCAGAGGGCCATCTCTTTACCTACATCACTATAATCAATATTTAATTCATTACTGTTTAATTTTACTTTTTAAAAAGTCTGTAGAAAAAGTCAGTATCTGTTTCTGTTGCTGCCATGGGTCAGCCATTGTTATTTACCTTTATTTTCTATGTAATCTTTATGAACATTATATATAATTTCCAAATAAACTAAACTAAACAGCAGGTGGGTGGAGCCACAGCGGTCATATTAGTGTTTGGCAGAGTTCTTTTTCATAGAAATGAGTTAAATGGTGTTACGGCCCTGGGCCTTGGAGAGAGTGAGACTACCCTTTTGTGTTTATGCAAATCCAAGTGTGCTAGGACTCGTGGATGACTGGCTGCTGGGAGTCCTGTGCCAGCCTTCTTTTATGCAGATCCAAGTGTGCCAGACCATGCGGACGATTGGCTGCCTGGAGCTCCCATGACACTCTAAGACCAATTGACTGGCTGATTGTCTGCACCTGGGAGTATAAAAAGGCTGAAGAGTCTTCACACTATGGGGATTTCTGTTCAGAAGTGGACATGCAGTGGCCTCCTCTTCTGTGGCGCATTTGAACTTTGTTTGTTAAACCTGTTCACTGTGTTGTTCTTTGTTTGTTAAACCTGGTATACAGCTGAACTTAGTTTCATTAGAGTTTTGTGATGCTGGCTTGCCTTAGTTAACCCTTAGTTTTTATTCTTGTCTGTTCTTTTCTTTGTGTATTAATTGTTTCCCCGGTGGTCTGTTGAACAGCCCCGTCGGTTTTCAGTTTAACGTTTGTAATAAATCCCCTTATTTACTCTGATTTTGTGAGAGGGCGTGTGTATGTTTCTCCCCACCTGTCGCCTAGCAGAGGGGGTCGTAACAATGGTCACTTCAGTTTTTGCCATTCAAGTAATCAGTGAAGCTACTTTTACAAATATTACTGTTGAAATGATAACTGATCCTGTTATTAGGAAAAGAGAAAAAGAAAAACCCTTTGATTCATTTGCAGTGTTTCAGTCTCCCTCTGATTCCTCAGCATGTGGTTTCTTTTCACCAGACTTTATATAAAAGTGAAATTAAATCATGCGGCTGCTCTGAAATGTTGACAACAACTGAGTGCTGCATGTCTGATTGTTGGTGGTAACAGAAGAACCGACCATTTACGGTTTAAATCTGTATAACGAAGTCAATTACTGTAAGAACACTTTTTTATTGCTTATCTGAAGTGCATATGGGAGGTCTGTGAAAGAGCAGTCAAGGTGTTAAACTCTTGTCCAAAGTTAGTCTCCCGGAGCCTTCTAGTCTCCACAAAGCCATGAAAGGTTCAGGTCTGAGCCAGGACTGGACTGGGACAAAAAAAGTCGTCCCGGGCATTTTGACTAGAGAACGGCCCACCAGGTGTTGTAGGAAAAGCCATAAAGCCTTTGAATGAAAACAATTGCTGTTGTGACAGTGATGTACACTGTCTTGTTGGTATATATGTATCAATCTAATAAACTTAAACCTACACCATCCTCCCTATTCTGGTATTTTAAACAGTACTTACTGGAAATATCAAACAACCTAATCAATAATTACATATACCTAACTAGCAGGGTTGCCAACTCCCAGCAAAAAAATAGGAAACCACCCCCCACCCTCCGCCTCACAATGCTTAATCGACTTAAATTTATTGCCAGGGTAAAACAAATGCACAGAAACCAATTATTTTTCTACAGTAATTAAATAGATTCAACATCTTTCTGCAACAGAATTGCAGACTGCACACATGGAACCTTCCCATAGGAAAAAGTACTATAGCTTATTAGGGCATATACTAGACTTAATATTTACTATATACAATATAGTAAATATTGTTAATGCCCTACCTGGTCCCCTGGCAAAACTTTGCTAGATCCGCCCCTGCACAGTTACCAGCTGTCAGCTACGTAGAAGAGGATCCTGGTGTTATTTGTCTCTCAGAAACAGTTAATAACTTCCCTTCCACTCATTCATGTCAACTAAAAGGTAAACCTGTTTCTCCATCACCTGTTCAACTCTGATGATTCAGTAAGGACATCTCCTGGTTTCCCTCTCACCAGATATCGGTTTGGATATCTGGTGAGAGGGAAACTGTGTGTTGACTGTGTGTTGACCAGCACCTTTACGGGTGTGTATCCAGCAAACGGCAGCTGATACTCGAAAGTAATATTAAATAAATTATAACAACAGCTTATCAAGCTTAAACGTGTGCGACATCCGCTGGTTTCGTCTTTCTGGCGCAAAGTGGGGGATAAACAAATGAGACGGGACTTAGGACAGCAAAGCCGATCAGCTGATCATTGATCAATTTCATGATTGAAGTAGCAACAGGAGATGGAGGGGGAGAGAATGAGAGAAGAAGAGGCAGCTATGCAGCGTAAAGACACAGAATAACTCCAGCTTTGTGCCTTTTTTTTTTTTTTTTTTTAATTTTTGCTGAAGTTCGGGACAAATCGCGTTCCTTTACACCTAAATACGGAACTCTAAAGTTCGACCTCATCGGCTGTAATTGGTCCAGCCCAGAGTCGATCATGACCAATCCACCACCTTTCATTGTTTATACCGTTACAAAAAAACAAACAAACAAAAAAAAATGTCGGCCCATAAAAACGAAAAATCACCATCGGGCATACCGGGCATGGCCAGTCCAGCTATGGTCTGAGCAGCAGCTCGGGGACACCATTAAGGACATGTTTAAAGAGTGTATTTGCTTTGTTTTCTTTTGTTTTGTTTTTTTCTCTTGAAAGCCCAGACTGAACCTTTGAGCAGCTTGCCAAGCAGTGAACCAATCAGTTGCCCAGTAGGGAAGAGTACAGAAAGACTGTATTATAATCAAAAGCTGGATGCTATAATAAGATATTTACCATATCTGTTTTCATAGCCTGTAACATAATGTTGGTGTATTTAGAAACACAAAGTCTTTAATATCACATATCTGTACATCTAATTTGAGTCATCGGGTTGAATGACAGTTTTAATATATGTGAAAGGTAACTTAATCAAGAGGTAACCATAGCAACATTACAAAAGCTTTGCACAGCACATTAAAAGCACAGCAGCTAAAGGTTCAAGGTTCGTCCCTGGCTATAAAAAGCTTCATCTCCAGCGGCTGATATTCAACTGCACACTGACACCCACCACCACCACCCCCCATAAGGGTCATGTATGACTCTCAGGTTAGAAACTATTCCCACAGTTTTGCATTCAACATGTAATCTCAGTTCAAATAGACTTAAGGGTAGATTTGATGGGATATTGTGATACTGGACATTTCACAGGTTTCACTGGTTAACGTGTTCTCATGCAGGTTTGCAAGAAACTGTTTGCATCACAGAGATGCACACTGTTTTTGGATTTAGTTTTTCTTTGGGTTCATTCACTGGTTCACTACTCATTAAATCATTTTCACTTTACTCCATAACATAAACTGAAATGCATTGTGGGGTAGCTGTAACAGGTAGGGCAGGTAATCTAGGAATCAGAAAGTTGGTGCTTCAATCCAACTTTCCTTGAGCAACATACTGAAACCCAAGTTGCTCCCTATAAATTCATCTAAGCGTGCATATTAAGCACTAGATATAGAGAAAAGTGATTGAATGAATGTGTAAATGAGACATGGTTACCAACAATCTAAACCTTAGTCAATGAGGAATATTTATTTGTTGTTTGGCTTTAACGTCACTCTGGGTTCTTTGTGGTTTGCACGTTACCAATATGCTCTTGTCCTTTTGTCCTACAGAAAATGTCCATATCGGCATTCCTGAAAAGTTGTAAACCACTCCATCTTTTTCCTCTTTCCTGCACATGGACCAGAATCAGCTGATTGTAGCACATGTATGAAAGAAAAAAGCATGGGTGATGGGTTTTTTTTCCTCTTTATCCACCCATCATACAGTTAACCGAAAAAACTTTGCAACGCAAGTAACAACATAGTTGCAACTCCAAAGTAATTACTGAATGTAGTGCAGTAACTGAAAGACACAGTATTATTACAGAAATTTGTTAGTTTGAAATGCACTGCAACCAACAGTAGTTGTTTGGATTTTTTGATTAGAAACCAGAGTGGCCGAAGCATGAAGAAAAGTTGTTAATTTGCTAGTTAATCACCAATCCTACATTCACCCATGGCACGACCTGTGGGTAAAAGAAAAGGAATTCAGGCTGGAGAAATAAGCATCAGTTTGGTCATTCATGGTGTCTCAGAGTAGAGCTGCTGCTAAGCTTCCTATATGAAGTGTTTCTAGACTCCAGACGTACTGAAGAGATTTTGTATCTCAACTGACTTGGAAATGCCTTGATGTCATCACCTCTCAAGGAGCTGGAGGTGGGGGCCTTAGAGATAGAGATGAAGGCATTTTAGCTTAAAGTGCTGCCCCTGTGAACCAGACTCTGATAAGGAGTTGAAATGGATGGATATACTTGGTTAACTGTAGGGAACATTTGTCATTTGTTTTAACACATGCAAATGTTTCAGATTGTCAGTCTGAAGCAAGAAGTCCAAAAGAAACTATTAACTTTAAAAGGCACTTGTCTGAATGGAGGGCCTTTATTTGTTATTCATTTTTCTGCCTGTTAAATATGTGACAGTCCTGTTCAGGCTTTTTCTTATGGTTTTAGTGTTTGCTGATTTAAATTGAATGAGGCCTTGTTATATTTTATTGTAAAGGATTCCATTTCTGTTTTTACGCCAGCCAAATATAATCCTTGAAAATCCATTTATAAAAAAACATTCATTTAATATTTATATACCAATTCATAGGAAACATTTTACAGGCAGTGTTGGTCAAGTTACTTGAAAAAAGTAATCAGTTACTAATTACTGATTACTTCCCCCCAAAAGTAATCCCGTTACTTTACTGATTACTTATTTTCAAAAGTAATTAATTACTTAGTTACTTAGTTACTTTTTAAAAACACGATTTACAACCTGAATAGGTGATAAAGCGATAGATCTTTCAGCCCAATTCTACTATTTCTGCATAATTCATCATACAAAATGTAATCAAATGGAAAAGTCTCTTTTTAAAACTTGTTTTATTAGTTTTAATCTTTTAACTTTATGCATCAAGCAAAAATTAAATTATATGCAACATTCTCTGACTGGAAGAAATTTGTTTAACATTTAAACCTATTTTCTGCACATTCCAGCACATAAAATAAAATATTTATTTGTGTTTACACTCACTCTTTCAAATAGATGCAAGTAAAACACAGCAGAAAATAAATAAAATCAAAGACTCAGCGGTCCTGTTGCTCTATTTTCACCTGTAAAGCAGGACTGGGGTAGGCGGAGGTTTACCCTGGTGCAGGTGTGCCGCAGCGGTCAGTGGAAGAATCCATGAGTTTCTCTGTGAATTTCACATTACGTCGTAGTACACTCGGTGCTTGCTTGGAAGTTTAGGGTTTTTTCGCTGTAAAAGAAGTTTTCTTCCCACGCACAACGGACACTAATATTTTTGTCACTTTTATGGAATCAAACTCAAAATAAGGTCAGTACTTCCACGCTTTAAACGCTGCATGCTACACTCTGTCCCGCACTCGATATATTATGATCTGCAGACAGCTGTTGTCACGAACGCGCACTCGCTTACGTCACTGTCATGAGACGTTCTCGCAAAAATCACGGTTTTAGTAACGCAGTAACGCAGCGTTCCTACGTGAAAATAACGGTAATCTAATTACCGTTTTTGCAATAGTAATCCCTTACATTACTCGTTACTTGAAAAAAGTAATCAGATTACAGTAACGCGTTACAAGTAACACGTTACTGCCCATCTCTGTTTACAGGTACATTTATGATTGCTTCCCGAGTGTCTTAAATATCACATTTTACTTGCCATATATATTAAAACTCAACAGTCATACTTTGCACAGCACTTTGGAAATGTTGTTGGCAGCTAAATACTGTACAAGATGTTTTCATCAGAAAAGCGTTTAGTTTGGGAGTTTGAAACCCTGGCCCTGTTTTTCATTTATCTGTGCACCTTTCTTATAAAGTTGTCTCTCTCTATTTAAAGATTACAGGCTCATGTAAATGTGAATGAGATCTAGAAAATAGGGCCGTGCATACACACAAAGCTTTATTTCTGACACCACTAAAGCATCTAAGCTTTTGTGTATAAACACAGTTTGAACTGAGTTTACAGCTTTATGCATCTTACTTCTGGAGAATATTTATTATGTATATTTCTAAACAACTAAAGATGGCATTAAATAGTTTTTAAAAAATGAATACAATTTTAAACGTTTCCACAGTTCTTTTATGGTTCTACCGTATCAGTGCTGTAGAGAAATTCCCATTAGACACAAAGTAACACTATATTTGAATTGTGCAGCCACACAGCCGTAAAGCCATATAGAGGCCTGTCATTTCATTTCACTGTCCATTTACTTCACAACTGTAGTATTCAATCTCACACAGTGTGTCACAATAGAAGCATCATGAGCACCATTTCAGAAGATCAGAAGTGTCACAAATGCTTTTCTTTTGTTGAAAGGGCTCGCTTTTCTTTCAAAATGTGCAATGTGGCCTTCAGAGAATCTGCAGAGGAAAAACACAGACAGCGCTCCCTGCAGTGGTATCGATCTGAGTCTCAATAAGAGAGCAAGGAAGAATATTTTTGTAAAATGTCAAACTATAGAGACAAAACGGTACCGGCTGAAATTACATGCAAATATGTATTTGCATTTTCTCTTATTGTTCCTTATTACAGTTAAAAAAGCAGTTCAGTTTCCTCTTAAGACCACAGAAGGCACTAGTAGGGCCTTTAGTGTCTTCAGGGATTCACTGTGGTTTTTGTGCAATCATAATGACTCATTCAATCTAATAACATCTGGAAGGTCAAGAATACGCAGGAACCTTCAGGCTGAAAAAATAAAGAAAATATTCTGTGTTTTGTTTAAAGGTCAGAGTTGTTTTGAGATACCAAGATTTGGTGAAGAGCTGCAGCATTTCAGAACATCTGGGATTTAGCAGTTTTATTATGGTTTTGGTTAGACTGATTATAGTATTTACATTCTCAATCCAAGTATTGATCCATCAAGCCATCCATCCATTTTCTATCGCTATCAGGTCAGATTGTAGAGGAACTATTGTTGACCTCCCTCTCCCCCAGCCACCACCTCCAGCAATTCAAGGGGACCACCAACCTTTCCAACTCACTCTCCTCATGCCCTGGGCCTGCCCTGGGGGTCTCCATGGGTGCATATGCTTTAATCACCTGACCTCAGAAGTGTCCAAAAGGCATGCCTGAACCCCCTCATCTGGTTCAGCCTTTGAGAGTGATAATGATACTGATAATGGTGATATATCTATACTGTCAACTCCTCATGTATATAGTAAACAGTTATCCATGATTCTGATTCTGATGATCTCAGACACCGTTCAGAGGACGTACAATCCTCTGCTTGTTTCTGTGATATTTTCTCTTGGTCACTACACACTGTTTGTTGCCATGGATGAGCGTAATGATGCAGATCAGCTGTCATAATCAAATACCTGCAAAAGACCTGTACAGTATCTGCATCACTGCAGACACTACACTGATCCCTTTCTCGGTCCCCACTCTGCCCCCACTCAAGAACAAGACTCCAAGATCCTTGAACACTGCTAACTGCCTGTTTACGCACATGTTGTTGTTCCCCTCATCAACAGAGGTGTGAGCCAAAACTCTGCTTCTTGTTTTAACGACCTCTAATCGTAAACCAGCGCTGATGCTGAGTTCTTTTTTCTGAGCTGCAATACCAGTACCAATCATTCTGGAGATGAATGTTCAGTGCACCTTAATTGCTTGTATAAATGGACGTCTCTGTTGCTGTTCACAACAACCAATGTGGTAACAAAAAACTAGGCTTAAAGCCTGATTTACATTTCTGGGTGAAATCCACGTTGTAACTTACGGCATAACTGGAAATCCTTTTAACGCTACGCCGTAACCTTCCACATAACCTGACGTGCACTCCTAAAACATAAAAAAGGTTATATCGTAAATTACGGCGTTGATTTCCCGCAGAAGTCTAAATTAGGAATAACATCGAATGATCCACCCACTTCTCACCAGTCACTCTGTCATCCCTTCCACTTACCATTAAGACTTCTATTACGGCCCCGAGCGAAATAGAGGTCATTGGTTAATGAAGACAACAGGACCAAATCATCCACGGAGACAAGTTCCCGAGATCACCAAAACTGAAATCAGCTTCCGCATTCCTCCGCTGCTGCCTGCCCTGGCAAAATCCAGCAAACATCGGGAATGAGTCTGATAATTCGATCCCATTTTTTTATTAATCTTCCAGTTATTTTTTCATTTAAACTGAAAGTAATCTTGTCCATAAAATATGAAAAAAGTCCATTACTACTCACAGCTCTGAAGACTTTGTGTCAGAGTAGAGCTGCCATTCAAAGATTTTCAGTGTATGTTATGAACAGACAACACATGTACGTTCTTATAAATATAACTACTGCTATTTAAAAATAAGATATTTATCAGCCCTGTAAAACCAACTGCATTTGTCACTAAAACATGTTTTTTTTCTTGTTTTCGTTTTTTTTGTTTGTTTTTTTTTAATTGTCTGCCAGTGTGACCTTATACAACTGTGTGGGACGCATTGGTCGACATATGGGGAAAAAAGTAATGTGCACTTCAAGCTGTTCATACAGTTCATGTGTGGGCTTAAAGCTGAGGATCAGAAGTGTTGGCAATCTTTTTCTGCCACTGTTCAGAACGAAATCAACATTACTTGAATAAATCAGGGACTCGTGGCTCAACATGAATATTTAACATCTTTATTTGTACCTCCTTTCCTTAGAACTCAGTAGGAAGTCTGATACCCTAAGGGTGCTGCTGCTGCCGCCTCTCTGAAGCTTAAGAGGGGTTATGAAGGCTTCTCCTCAGGGCTCGGGGAGTCAGACGGACTTAATAAACTCAGTCAATTCACTCACAGCCTGAGAGCCAATTCTGGCTTTACTTTTACTGTATGCTCTGGTGACCTTTTTCTCTCTTGTGTTGGCCCTGTTTATGAGGTAGATGTCAATCTCAGAAGCCGAAGGAAAAAAAAAACATTTTGTTTTTCACATCTTTCACCTACATGATCGACGCCGCTTCCAGACTTGTACTTCTTTACATAAATTTCGAGGCAATTTAAAAACTTGGACTCGTGTCTGGATTTGCAGTCACATGGATTAACTGGAAGGGTGCAACATGAAAGCCTGAATTTCGATCAAGCGCACAATTTGTTTGCTTATTTAAGAGACTGATGATCATTTAACAAGCTGAATGTTTTACTGATTGTTTGACAAATCCATTTAACTTGTTTAAGCTAACATAGCAGATCTCTCAA
This sequence comes from Oreochromis aureus, assembly GCF_013358895.1. Classification (NCBI taxonomy): domain Eukaryota; kingdom Metazoa; phylum Chordata; class Actinopteri; order Cichliformes; family Cichlidae; genus Oreochromis; species Oreochromis aureus. The sequence continues at coordinate 5,108,607 of NC_052945.1, read as the reverse complement.
GAAGGAGGAACATAGGCAGACTATAGGCTCATTATCAATGATGCAGATAAAAGGCCTGGATTTGATTTCAGGTGTGATGCTTGCACTTAGAAGATTTTGCTGTGAACAGTCAATATGCAGTCAAAGCTCTCCATGCAGGTGAAACAAGACATCTTTAAGCTGCAAAAACAGAAAAAAAAGCATCCGAGCAATGGCTACAATAGTTGGAGTGGCAACATTTACAGTTTGGTACATCCTGAGAAAGAAAGAAACCACTGGTGAACCGAGGAATGCAAAAAGACCTGGAAGTCCACAAAAGACAACAGTGGTGGATGATCGCAGAATCATTTCTATGATAATGACAAACTCCTTCACAGCAGCAAACCCAGTGAACATCATTCTCCAGGATGTACAGTAGGCATATCCATATTTAAGTCTACCATAAAGAGAAGACTGCATATAAATACGGAGGGTTCAATGCATGCTGTAAGTCACTAATAAGCCCCAAGAATAGACAGGCTAGATTGGACTTTGCTAAAAAACAAAAAAAACCCAACAACAACAAGAACAAAAACCCAACATCTAAAAAAGCCTGCATAGTTCTGGAAAACATTCTTTGGAAAGATGAAAAAAAGATCAACCATGATGGCAAGAAAAAAGTCTGGAGAAGGTGTGGAACAGCTCATGATCCAAAGAATACCGCATCATCTGTGAAACATGGCGGAGTCAGTGTGATGGCTTGGACATACATCGCTGCCAGTGGCACAGGGACACTATTGTTTATTGATGATGTGACACGGGACAGAAGCAACCAAATAACTTACAATTTGGTTGCAAATAACTTACTAATACAGATGGACAATGACCCAAAACATACAGCCAAAGCAACCCAGGACTTATTAAAGCAAAGAAGTGGAATATTCTTGAATGGCCAAGTCAGTCACCTGATCTTAACCCAACTGAACATGAGGCTGAAAGCCACTTGTTGAAGACTAAAACTTCAGACAGAAAAGCCCACAAACAAACAGCAACTGAAAGCAGCTGCAGTAAAGGCCTGGCAGAGGATTAAAAAGGAGGAAACACAGAATTTTCATTCAACATTAATTTAGGTAATGTAAAGAACCAAAATGAGAAAAAATGGCCTCTATCCAAATATTTATGAACAAAACTGTATTTAAGCTGGACACTAAGGAAGGAGAAAAGGACTTGAATCAATTCACTAGGCAGACACATCAAGCTGGAAAGGATGTGCAGCAGGTCAGGATGATCAAGGATTGAGATGGAAATGTACTAACAACTAAAGAAAGTGTGCTGACAAAGTGGAGTACTTTGAGGAGCTGATCGTAGAGAATAAGAGACTGAGGAGGATGAATGAAGATAGTGAAGCAGGAAGTGCAGACAATAAGTAAGGAGGACGTGAGGGCTGGAGTGGATGAAGATATGAAAGGTGGTTTCTCCAGATGACATGGCTGTGGACATATGTAGATGTTTAGGAGAGAAGACAGTGGACCTTTTGACCACAACAATCAGTGTAATGATACTGATGTTTAAGAACAGGGTTGAAGTGCAGAGCTGTAGTACCTACAGAGGAGTAAAGCTGATGAGCTATACCATGAGAATATGGGAAAGAGTTGTTGAAGGAGAGAGGCTCTCCTTCTGAGAATTTTTGAGGATCCAGAGAAAGTATTTGATAAGGTGCCAAAAGAGGAACTGTGGTGCTGCATGAGGAAGTCAGGAGTGGCAGAGAAGTATGTGAGGGTGGTGAAGGACATGTATAAGGGCATAGAGACAACGGTGAGGTAGGTGGTAGGAGTGACAGATGGGTTCAAGGTGGGGGTGGGATAACATCAGGTATCAGCTCTGAGCCCCTTCTTGTTGTGATGGACAGGTTGACAGATGAGGTCAGACAGAAGTCTCTGGGGAGAGTGACTGACAGATGCCATTGTGATCTGTAGTGAGAGTTGGGAGCAGGGGGAAAGGAGCCTGGAAGAGTCGGTCCAACTATATTTTCTTATGTAAAGAGTTTATTTTAAAATATGTTCATTACAATTGTACTATATTTCTTCATGACTGAACTTTTACTTAAAAGATGCATAACCATGCCAACCTTTTTTCATGTCTGGAGTAAATCAGCGATGTTAAATATTTTATCTGTAAATACAAGAAAGGGGAAAGAAAACCCACCACAATCTGTCTGAATGTAGTGAGATATCGATATCATAATGTTACCAGAGATAATTTACTCTCCTCTTAAAAGGCAATTCTGCCTGAAATGAGGCTGTGGATTGTGCTTGTTAGCTTCCCACCTGTGGTGACTCTGTGTGTGTGTGTTTGACTCATTTGTGGGCAGATGATGGCATCAGTTTGCTATTATTTTGCAAATGCATCTCAATTAACTTCAAGGATCACATTTTCAATAAAATGAGTGTTTGACTCCTTTAGATTTGAAATGCTAAGCAAAAGAAAAAAATCAAATGCCAGGTAAAGATCAAGCATTTTACATCTTGAGTGGTTTCACATGATGGAGACGTGATGTGTTTTCTTCTCTTTCGCAATGAATGGCGGAAATCAAGTCGGCTGGCAATCACACTCAGACTGTCATAAACACAGTTGGGAACTTTTTTTTACAGGGAAAAAAAAGGAAATAGTTTTCTCCCAAACGTCTTGTCAAACACTCAACTTCACTTCACTGAGATACATCTCTGATAATGATATCACCAAAGATACCAATATCATAAATGGGAGCTCCATATTTAGCCCTAAACTCCCAAAATGTGGCTGAAACAAAATAAAACAGGGAGTTTTTGTTAAGCTTGTTTATAATAATTTTTAATTACAGTTAATTGTATTTATTAAAATGAGTGAAACACAGTAAAATGACTGGACTGTAAAGATTAAAAAAAAAAGGAGAAATTGTATATTTTTTGGCTTGTGTACATCAAGGTCTAAGAAAAGTTCATTTGGATACCAACTGCTGCATTTAGTTATTGTACTGTATTTAGAGTTTAGTTATTGTGTTATGTAGAGTTCTTCTAAAAGCAGTAACCACACAGGAACATAGATGATGGTGAGTATAACTAGATGTGTAGATAAGTAGTTACAAGCTTTTCTTTATTGTTTTTTTTTAATCCAAAAATGCTAAAAAGTTCTTGAATGCAATATTGTCTTTCCTTTTTCTTGCTCTTCCATTATAGTAAAAACTTCTGTGTTTGCCCTTAAACTACAGAAATGCATATTGTGATGTATTTTTAATCTATTTTTTAGCTGAACAAAAGCATAAATAACTGGCCGGTTAATCAGAAAAACACACAAGCTGCAGGACTAAAATATATGTATGTAAATGAGAGTACAGCACAAGCAAAGAGATGCAGATGAGATTCTCATAACAGCTGCGTTTCCTAACAAAGTGCCTTTGAAAGAAGTCACTAAAGCTGCCTGAAGGATTCAGAAGCCGACTGCCCTTTTGTTACACAGTACCTGTGCAAAATCATGGAAAAACCCAGGAAACAGAATGAGTAGCTCATTAAAATGCATTTGCCTGCAGGAGAGAAGACCATTGCATGGAAATGGCTGCAGCCAAATGCTCCCAACAGGTGACGACTGGACTCTCAATGAGATAAACTAGATGTAGAAAATGACCTTTAGCTGACCATAACAGAAAATGTAAAATATAGGGAATTTTGGACTAAATATGCTACTAGTGCCTGAAATAAGTAACTCAATATATGTTTCTGCCTCGTTTCATTGTAAAATATGGATGCCTTTTAGTTATATCTGACAGTGAGGAGCAGTTTGCACTGAATGTGATCTACCTCAGAAAAGCACAGAATCCCAAGAATCGCTGTAAGATACAGAGATTTGAATCTATTTTTTCTTTTCATGATGCTAAATAAGCTTAAATATGCAAGGTATTTGTGAAGTACTACTTCGCTCACAAGTAGTTCTTCCATCTCACCTACAATGGAAGAACTACTTGTGTACTGTGTACTGAAATACATCCTGATCAAACCATTTTTTTAAAAATGACTTTTTCACTGGTTGCTGTTGGCAGTGGTGAGAGTCAGCTGCGTAGGCTACGCTTAAATTAGGTTTAAATGAAGCTTTATTGCAGAAAGTCCTTTGAGCACATAAAAGACACAAAGATGCACAAAAAGACTACAAACAAAAACTCAGAATAGCTAAAAATACAAAATAAACCACAAAAACCTAAAACTAATGACCTAAACTATAGAAAAACAAATAAAGCTACCACAGAGAGCACAGAAAGAGACTAAAAGAATTAAGAACTGCAGGATCAAAGAAATTGACCACAAAAACAAATAAAACTACTAAAAGCAAAATAACTAAAAATAAAACACTAAAAACACAATAAGGACCACACAAACAAAAAGTGACCACAAGCATGTGACTAGAAATACCACAGTGAGCACAAGAAATGCCAAAAAAAAAAAAAAAATCATCATCATAGAAGGCAAAAATAACTCACAAACAGCTCAAAAATACAATTAAAGAGATGCAAAAATTACTAAAAGAGACACACAAACCAAAGAGAACTAAACCCATCAGATGAAGAAGAAAATGGCCACAGCCTTCACAATCACTCCGTGACTCATTCAGTCTGGGGGGGTCAGCCTTCTCAGTGGGGTGGGGACCTTTTACATGTGTGTACGGAGGGGGTGCTTTTGTCTCACAATCTGCCCATGGCTGCTGTAGCTGCTATTTATTGAAAGGTTTCAGACTGTAGTAGAATCTTTAAAGTTGCTTATTTGGCATTTATTGCAGTGAAAAAATGGTCTTAATGTTAAAAAACGTGCAGTTTGTTATGTGAAGAATTTGTGCCTTTAATTTGAAATCAATTAAAAGTCATTTCCTGAGCCCGTGTTCCACATTCAGAAGTTCCTAAACATGTCTGGGAGGGTTATTTAAATGCATTTAACGGAAACTCTCGTTAACCATAAATCCTCTGAATGTACAGGTGAGCTAACAGACATCATCAGCTGTCCGCACTCATTCACAGCAAACATCCATTAGTATGAACCGGTCAGGTTTACAACAGATACCCAAACTTACCTTAAACCTGAGACTTCTCCGCACCTTCAGGACCCGACCTTTACCGGGGCTTTGCTGGATTTATCGGTGAAACAACGCGAGAAGAGCCGCTGCACTTTGCCGGTCTTCCGTCGGGATGAGTTCCAGTGTCATCTCCAGCAGAGAAGCAGCCCGCTGCGCTCCTCCGTGCGCCTCCGTCTCACTTCTCCCTCCGTCTGCTCCGGACTGACTGATGCACTCAGAGTCCCCACCGCAACATTATCAGCAGCGCAGGTCGCACGGTCTCTAGCTTGTAACTAGGTAACAGCTCTGCTGCCGCACACAGTCAAATAGGAGGTGTTAAAATCCTTTGGTGTGTGCGTGTGTGTGTCGTCCCCGTGTGTGCACAGTCTGTGAATGTGACTGTAGCAGCGCAGGTATCCTTTCAAAGCCCAAAGAACCATTAAAGAGCGCAGGTGTAGTCTATGATACTTTAAATTAAACACTTTAGTTAGAAAGCTGCCTGGCAGGCATGTATAAGTACCTCCCTCTACTCTAAATAACAGTCAGCCTGCACTCTGAAAATTGAGGACCTTACAGAAAAGATGACATAACGGGAGATATGCCTTATCATCCCCAAAAATATCACAAAGAACATAAAAGAAGGCAGGAAAAAAACATAAAAAAATGACAAGTACAACACAAAACTAAACAGAATGATGGGAAACAGAAAAGCGGATTTAAAAAATCAAAATCAAAAAGAGTAAAAAGATTAAAATTACAAAAATCCAGAGGAATAAACATCATAATCTAACAAAACTATAAATAGCCTTCAGCTGGGTTCAGAATTGGTTGGACAAAGACGTTTGTAGTTTACTTTTGTACAGCACCAAAGCTTTTAACTCCAACAGCCCATATGTAAATGAAGTGCAGACTTTCCACTTTAGTTCAAGGGGCTTCATAAAACTACAATATTAACTGTTCAGGAATTACAGCAATTTTTATACACAATTTCACATTTTCAGGGGCTTAAAATTAATTAGACAAACTAATATTATTTTACTTTTATAATGAGGAGTGTGCTTAATACTTGTATGGAAATCCTTTACAGTCACTAACTGGCTGAAGTGTGAAATCCATGGACTTGAAATGCTCTGTCAGGCCTTTACTACAGCCACCTTCAGTTGCTGCTTGTTTGTGGATGTTTCTGTGCTTAGATTTGCATTTAGGAAGTGAAGAGCTGCTCTGCTGGGTTCAGATCAGGTGACTGACTTGGCTGTTGAAGAATATCCAATTTCTTTGCCTTACGAAACTCCAGGATTGCTTTTGCAGTGTGCTTTGGGTCATTATCCATTTGCACTGTGATGTTTTGCAGAATTTGGATGAATCCAAGCAGAGAGTACACTTCACAGTTTATTGCACTTCTTTTATCAGCAGTCAGTTAACGCTAGTGGCCTGGTTCAACTGGCAGCCATACATGGCCATATTGCAACATTGCCTCCACCATGATCGACAGTTCATGTAGATCATGAGCTGCTTCCCTCCTTATTTCTCTTTACGCCTGGTACAATCTAATCAAATCTCGGATTAGATGTTTTTCTAGTGAAGTCTAACCCGACACTTCTAGACTTGAGTGTAACTATTGGTTTGCACCCTGTTCTCTGTTATTTCCTTGATTGCAGACTTTGACAATGACACCCCTACTCGCTCGAGAGTGTTCTTGACTTGGTTGGATGCTGTCACGCTGTTTTTCTTAACCATGGAAATAATTCTGTGATCATGAATTTAAATTGTCTTCTGTGGTCTTTAAGACCCTTTTCTAAATGTACCAGATTGTTGATTTGGTCACTCCTGAAGATTTTGCTGTCTCTGTGATAGGTTACTTCTAATAATGGCCTCCCTCACGTGCACTGACATCTCTTTGGGCCTCATGTTTTTAAATAAAACTGAAAAGCCAAAAAACGCAAATTCAGGACTTTGAATCAACTTCAGATATTATGTCTGCTTCATTTGTCATGAGATAATGAGGGGACAGGTCTCACCTGGCCACGAAACTGCTGGTCAGTCAACCTTTTGATTGACCAGCTGAAAGTCTGCACATCACTTTTACCTTGATTGGTTGATTTAAACCCATGGTGATGTACAGTTGCAAAACTACAAATGCAAAACACAAACAAAAACAGTATCAAACATGATGAAAGATACACGTAAATGTTGAATTTATTGAACACAGAGTAAAACACAGAATAAAAAATCCAGTGACCGGCTGATAATGAATCCCTGAGCCACCATAGGTGATCCTAATGAGGACTTCCCATGAGTCATGCCCGGTGTCCAAAGGTCATGACAGGCACTGATAGCTACCCCTCCCTTCATTCTCCCCCAGTACCTCCCTATTACTATTATTACTATTTGTACTTTTACATTTATAGATACATTTTATGTATAATGACACAGAACTAAACTTAAATATTTATTACAGTTTATTTTTCGTTTCATTTGCTTTTGTTTTGTTGATCCTTTTTGTTTTTACCAATCTCAGTACTGTTGGTTTTGGACAGAATTAACAGTTTCACAGCATTTTCTCACACATTCAACACAAAAATATTCAACACACACACACACACACACACACACACACACACACACACACACACACACACACACACACACACACACACACACATTTCAATGTTTATACGTTTTTCTTGTTACTGTTTTGTCGCCACATCTCGTCCTTATGTTTGTCCTATTTTTCATTCCAATGTAAGGTTGTTGTTTTTTTTAAAACAGAAACAAAACTCAACCAAATAGAAACACAAATCAGCTACAAGTACTGAAAAATCATCCAAATAATGACACAAAATCTACAAAAAACTGACAGAAGATCAACAAAAAAATACTAAAACTACAAAAAGAAAAACTAACCCCAACAATAAGTAAAACAACTTAGAAGAGCACAACATCATTCACTTCAAAAGCTGATAAATTTCTTTGTGACAGCAACTAAAAACTAAGCTGAGAACATAAAAAACAGCCTAATAATAAGTAGAACACTCACAGTTCAATGAAATACAAATGTGTTGTGAGGGTTCAGAAAGACGCTGTTGCCATAAGAGGACAGATTTTTCTCTACAAGACACACATGTTGCACTGTGAAGACTTACTGCATGAGGTATGAAAGCTTGGTGGTTTCTGTCCTTGTGGAAGCAGAGATGAATCAGTGTGTGAGAGAAATTATCGCACCTTTAGTGATAAGATGAAATCTCTACAAACAGATATCTGAATATGATTATGTACAATTAACCAATCCCATCTGAGCAGGCTTTGATGGCATACAGAGAAACAGTCCATGTGGTTAAGCGTGATGCAATGACTGTTAAGCTATCAAAAACATTCAGATAAACCAGTAAAACATACTGAGAGCAAAAATATATAGAGACAGAGGTAAAGCAAACACAAAGAGTTGAAAACCTTGAGAAAAGGCAACAAAAAGTAAAAACAGATGGAAGGCAAATAAAAAATAGACTCGCAATAATCACAAATACAATGATTTAAAAGAGACCGCTAACATCTAACAGATTTAAAATGACTACAAAGTGATGGAAAATAAACACAAAATCTCTGAAAGTAGGTAAGAAAAATAAACATAGCAAGATGGAAATTTGTCACAAGGTGACAAAATTAAGTGCGGAGTTAGAGGCTGAGCATCCTCAGAGTCAGAAACATGGTGGAGCAGCACTGCAGACTGCAAGATGATCTGCTCACTTTGTAGATATGCAGGGCTCATTCCAGTCGGACAGAAACCAGCTATTCATAATCACAGGTGACCCTATACAAATGAAAACATAATTATGAATTCTGTATCCCGTTTCTGCTAATTGATCCGCCTAAATTCGACATGCCGATCCTTTAAAATTACAGACGGTGAGATGTTAGATTTTAATCACACTTAATGAGTTGTAGTGATTCTGGCGGAGCTCAGGTCTGTTTTGATGGAGCACCGCTGTGAAGCAAACACTACGCTGCACATATTAATATCATATGCATGTTAAGTTTATAATGTATAGCCAACGCACAAAAATATATGTTTTTGGTGTGCATGCATGTCTGTATATGTCAGAAAAAGGCACACTTTCATGCTTTTCATGTTAGTCACGTTCTCCTTTTTTAGTAGTCAAGCATCGATGGACAGATAAGGCATCTTGTCTTTGCTTTTCCCGACACCACATCTTCCTGGAAAACTGCTCAGCCGTGTATCGAATTTTCATTTACCAGCAAATGCACATAAACTCTGGGACAAGTCTGTCTGTAAGATCTAGTTTCCATGAAGTGAAGTAACCTGTTTTTCCAGGTCTATTCAGCTACATGAGCATGTTCTCTGCAACAAACGTTTCAAAGGGCCAATCTCTCAACTCAGCTTCTCATTTCAGATCACACAGGGAATGGAAAATCTGTCGAGTGTCGACTATAGTGCAGCTGCAAGAGTCATAATGATGCCGCAAAGGAGAGAAAAGAAATAAACGCCTCTTTCTTTGTGCATTTTTGTCACTGCTGAAAATGCTTTATGAAGAAGAAGAAGAATTTCTTTTCACATTTGATGACAGTGCAGGTTTCCCTCCTGCTTGTTTGCTGTCCTCTGTGGTTTATCCCCAAAATGTCAGGTTTCAATCAGAAGCTGCCTTTGTTTAAAAGAAAGAAAGAAAGAAAATGGGCTTTTTGCAAGCAAGACTTTCAGTTTGTAATGTTTGATATAAATTATAGAAATTCGTTATTGAATGTCTATGTCATGTAATGCTATTCTGTCACCTTCTCCCTGCATTTCACAATTACACACAAGGCGCTTTGTGGGATTTGGTTCCTTGACAGACCAGCTGTGGCAATGATAGATGCCAAAAAAATAACAAATCAATTTTAGAGACCTAGAAAGTCCACATCAGAAGACTGGAGGGATAACTGTTAGCCAGGAGACTGTGGTTTACTTCCTGTTTGGACCTTTAGTACTTGATTTGAATTCTACGTGTTGAGTCACTGTTTTTTTGCTTGGTTAGATTTAGGCAAATATAGTGGTTTGGGTTACAAAAAGGCCGCAAAATGAACAGTTCACAGTGAAGAGGGATGATTTAGGATGAACAGCCCTGATGATTAAACAGTATTCTTTGCCACCATGGCAATGAGACCAAGCTGAACTGTATGATTTACATTTTTATTTAAACCATTAACAACACATGTATCTGTTAGTAATTTATATCTTCAGGTGTAATTTATATCTTCAGGCTGTGTAAAGATGTCCCTGACACATTTCAGCACATAACAGGAGGTTGCAAGATGCTAGCAGACAGGGCATATATGGGATGTTATAACCAACTGGCCGGCGTAGTATACAGAAACACCTGTGCCGAGTGGCTTAGCTAAGATCCTGTGGGACTTCCAGATACAGACAGACAAAATAATGATGATGATGGACAAGCAGAAAAAGACGACCGTAGTGACAGATGTAGCGATACCGAATGACAGCAACATCAGGAAGAAGGAACACGAGAAGCTGCAGAAATATCGAGGGCTCGGAGAAGAGCTCGAGAAGATGTGGAGGATGAAGGTAACAGTGGTCCCAGTGGTAATGGGAGCACTCGGTGCAGTGACCCCGAAGCTAGGCGAGTAGCTCCAGCAGATCCCAGGAACAACATCCAAGACCTCTGTCCAGAAGAGTGCGGTCCTAACTAAATTATTTCATAACCTTTTTTTATATAACTTTTTAAAAGATAATAATTTATCCATTAATCCATTAATGTTTCTGTTACCTAACCAAACCATTATCGCAGAGGTGGAGCATGCATATTAATGCAAAACCTGTGGGGCTGGAAATTTGAACCAGCACAGAAATTACAAAAAACTGCAGTTCCTCTCGTGGCCTCTTGAGGCTCACTCCAAAACTGAGTCAATCCCCTCCATATTAAAACACTCAACTTTACAGGAGAAATAAACATGCTTGCAATTCCCTTCATGACAGATACACCAGGGATGACAGCTGTCATCTTTGTTAAATCAAGTCACTGGTAAGTGAGTTTAAAATGAGTGAAAATCAGTATTTTCATTATATGATTCTCAATTAACTGCATTAATTAGAATCTATGGGTGTCCGTACGGAGCATCCTTACTGCCTGTGGATGTAACATTCTAGCTTTGGCTAATTATCTACTTCAGAGATGACATCTTATGTAATTTGATACACATATGAAAATCCGATTGATTATCCTTTACAAGTAAATTTTTTATTCATGTAATCAGTTCCATTTGTCTGTCTGTTGGTATGTTAGCAGTCTAGCATCCACAGTTTTCAGGATATAAAGTTCAAATTTTTTGTGATGGTATAATAATGTACCTAAAAACAATAACAGCTCAAGCTGATTTAATTTCGGTGAAAGTTGGGTCAAGGTCACACCAAATGTCAAAATCAGTAAAAACTATATGTTACCAACAATGTTTTATGGATCGCCTTCAAACTTCACAACAATATACTAGACCTTGGAAAACTCAAGTTTTTACAGCTTGTAGGAGCCAAAGATTTCAGCCGATTCTGCTCCACTCATACGGGTAAAATACACCATTTTAGTTTGTACTGCTTCAAGGTCAAAGGTCAGACATCAGCAAGTTAATTTTGGACTTAGAAATAACCATTTAACATATGAAAACTAGAGCAAACCCAATCCTTTTCATGCTCACTGAACCAAAAAATAGTACATTTATGATTATTTGCTTTATTAGCTGTAGACTCATGTAACCTGAGGCTCAAAAAACAAACAAACAAACAAACAAAAAAAAAATAGAACAGCAGCCAGAATGAGAAACAATGAGGCTTCAGAAGAGGAATTCAGACCTGACAACCTAAATTCTTTCTATACAGTCTATAATATGTTTGGCCCACTGCAGCAATAAAATATGCTGATATATTTTAGAGCAAATACTAAATATATGATTTAGTTTAGGACATGCCAAGCCTCAGCTGGAGATGCTCTTGAGGTATAAATGATATATCTTGTAACATGTTTCTTGATTTCAGACTGGAGATATTCTCGTCAGTCCTCTTTTATGAGAGTGTCTTGCTTTTAGCTTCATCATTACACCAATCTCTGCAATTCTTTATTGATAATGGAGTGCTAGGTACAGAAATTGGAAGCTAAATGAGCTCCCAGCCCCAAAAAAGCTGAAGATAAAAGTAATAAGATGGAGTCAAATATGTTTTTATCTTCAAAGGCTTCACGGTTACATTATTGAATTTGGGGAAATTTTAGCGCTCCTCTTCCACAAAATCCTCCCACATACTAAGGCCAGTGATGAAGTGGATCCATGTGAAATAGTACTTATTTGACAGCTGCCATGATGTTGGGTATAAAAATACATCAGTTTCAAATTGCCATCTAATATATTTGTCATATAATGTGTTTTCCATTGTCTGTCTTTCATTGCAGGGATTTATTTTATTACATTTCTTACTTAATAAGCAATAAAAAAAACAATAAAGCTGTCGTATTATGGAGTTAAATCAGGGCCATAATGTTTGTTCAGTTAAAAAAAAATTTGAAATCGAAAATATGTAAACTGAAAGCAAAAGTCACATTTTTAGAGTGAACTTTGAAAAAGAAAGAGTTGGATTTAAAATTTTCAGATTCAGATCTTTTAAATTAATGTACAAAAAAAAATTCTTCAGGTTCGGATTTTTCTCTCAGCTTCAATTTTTTTTTTTTTCACTTTCAAAAAAAAATTCTTCAGGTTCGGATTTTTCTCTCAGCTTCAATTTTTTTTTTTCACTTTCAAAAAAAATTCTTCAGGTTCGGATTTTTCTCTCAGCTTCAATTTTTTTTTCACTTTCAGATCTCTATTTTTCAGTTACAGACTTTTGGCCCTGTTTTGGCGTGGTGGGCGTGGCTACACACAGAGGGGCGGGGAATCATGAGTGACAGCAGACCGCTGCAGGCTCAAGATGGTCCATTTTTCATGTTGCCTTCAGGAAACCTGGGAATGAACATAATTTATCAAACACCTCCTGCACTGTATTATTTGATAATGTTTAGAAAACATGTCATGCATAACTGCTAAAACTCAGTTACTAAAGCTCTTTCAAGCAGTAATGTGTACAATGAACAAACCCCCTCTCAGATGTCAGTGTCAGAAGGAAAGCTGGGACGTCCAAATTACAATGTGTCGCCTGTACAGCTCCAGATACTGACAGAAATGTTCTTATCAATCACCCAAATTGCAAAACTTCTTGGAATATCTGTGAGGACAGTGAAACGTCGTTTGCATGAATATGGCATTTCCATAAAGCAGTGCTACAGTACAACAAGTGATGAAGAGCTGGACAATTTAGTAAGATCTATAAAGACAAGAACACCTCATGTTGGATACAAGATGATGAAAGGGATGCTTCAAGCCATGGGCCACCATGTACAGTGGAAGAGAGTGTACTCGTCAATGCACCGTGTGGACTCTGCTGGTATTGTCTCAAGAATGACAAGGCTGGGATTTGTGGTACGAAGGACATATTCAGTGCAAGGTCCTCTTTACTTGATGCATATAGACACGAACCATAAACTAATAAGGTAGGATGAAGTCTGACAATACTGCTAAATACTGAATTATGTTTTATACCTGTTAATACCCTAGTTGTTGTTTTTTGTTGTTCTTTTTACAGATTTGGCCTGGTGATATTCGGAGGGATAGATGGGTACTCAAGAAAGGTGATTTTTCACTTTCAAAATTGAGCTGAATGAGATGTTAATTGAAAAGTGAAATACTTGTGTTTTGGTCTACCATAAAACTTACCATATACTGTAATATAGAGATCCTTCTGTAGAACAAAATGTTCCTAATCTGTTTGTTTGTCAGTATTTGGTGACTATAAATGCTGGGTAAACTAATTCTTCAAGTTGCTAAAAGGATTTTTTTTTTTACCCTTTGCATTTGGGTGAATAGTTGATTACAAGTACTGCTACATCTCATGGCAGCTTGCTACCTTGGGAATTATGTAGCCTGCTTTTTTTCTTGTACTTATAAATATAAAATAAATGTACCAAGCTACAATACCTGATAAACATGTTTCTATCTTTAATTATAGTAACTTGACTTGACCAAGTTTCCACTTAATGATATTTACATCTCTAGATCATGTACCTGGGTGCTGCTGCCAACAACAGAGCATCAACTGCACTTGCTTTCTTCTTGGAGGCTGTACAAAAGTATGGCTTTCCATTGAGGTAAAATCTACACACAAAATTAATTTTCACAATGATTGTGCAAATGTGTAAATATGATCCCCCTTGATTAGCAGTGTAATTATTTTGACATGCAATATGTAAACTGTAGCCTATATGATCAGTTGTTTATACATCCCCATACAGTTGTTTAAATGGTTCAAACATTTAGAATTCTTGAAAGGTGTGCTTATACAGAGCTGCACACTGTTGAATGACCAAAACAATAAACTTCAAGTAACCAGTCTAAAGTAAAACTATATTAAAAACACAAAGGCTGCAATAAATTTTAAGAGTGACATGTTTTTTTTAGATTTAAAACAAATTGTACTGTCGATGTTTAATTTTGTTTCAGAGTTCGAGGGGATCAAGGGGTGGAAAATGTTGGAATAGCAAGATGCATGTTCACCATCCGGGGCTGTGGAAGAGGAAGCTTTCTGTCAGGCAAGAGTGTTCACAACCAAAGGTATGTGTAGTATTTGTATAAATGTCCCATGGAAATAAGAAAAATGTTCTTATATATTTTTCAATTCAGTGAATTTCTGGGTAAAATTCTGAAAACGTTGCCATATTTTGATGTTGAACAGAATAGAGCGCTTGTGGCGAGATGTGTGGATGGCTGTTTCAAGCGTGCACTATGAAACCCTTCTCAACCTCGAGGATGAAGGCCTTCTGGATCCAACTGATGGTGTCCACATGTTTTGTGCCCAACATACATTTCTTCCACGTCTGCAGAGGGATCTGGATGTCTTTAGACAGGGTTGGGATAACCACCCTCTAAGGACAGAGAGGAATCTGTCCCCACAACTGTGGACACTGGGACTCCACCAGAATCCAGTTGATACTCCAGACACAGTGGAGGTACTAAAACAAATATCAAGTTTCAAAAAGTGCACTTGGAGATGTTGAAAAAAACACGGTGTGCTGTCACTGCAGACTATCAGCTTTAAGTTGAGGGTATTTGCATCCAAATCAGTTAAAAGTTGTAGGAGTTACAACAGTCTGCATGTGTACCCCCCACTTGTTAAGTTACCAAAAGTAATGAGACAGAACATTAATCATAACTGAAACTGGATCGCAGAGACTTCAGCAGATGTTGGGCTTCATACCTGCTGATGCTTTGTCAGGCCTCTACTGCAACTGTCTTCACTTCCAGCTATTATTGAGGCATTTGCCCTTCAATTTTGTCTTCAGCAATGAAACACTGCTCCGTCAGATTCAGGTCAAGTGATTGACGTGGCCACTGCATAACATTCCACTTCTTTTAACTATTTGTTTTTTTTTCTGCAGAATGCTTTAAGTGATTGTCCATCTGGACCATCAAGTGCTGCCTCATGAGTTTCGAAGCATTTGGCTGAATATGAGCAGATATATTGCCCAAAACACTTCAAAATGTATCCTGCTGTTTTTGTCAGGAGTTGCTTCACTAAATACAAGAATATCACATCCCTGGCCATGGAACATCAGAGAAGCCAATTGTTCCATTACTTTTGGTCCCTTAAGTGGAAGGCACATATGAAAACAGTTCAAATACCTCTGCAGTTATAGCCAATCGTGTTAGTTCCATTTCAAATCCATTGCATGGCATATAGAGCCAAAAGTAGAATTCCCATGTTCCAATATTTATGGAGCTGACTGTTTGTCTAGAATTTCCCAACACTGTTTTTGAATTGTCATTTGAAATATCTTTTTTTTTTTAAATCATCACAGGAAATCGAGGATGCGTACTTGGATGTCAACTCTATTGGTGAGCTGGATGGGAGCAATCCTGGAGTAATTCTTCCATCTGTTGAATGTCCTCTATCTGAGGAGGACATGGCAAGACTAAGAGACACTGTCAATGTAACAAGGCCCTCTCAGTCACATGGCCGAGACATTTATTTGGATGTACTTAACTTTGTACTAACTCACCGTTCCTAGGCGGCAACATTTTTATTTTGAATTTTCAACCCAGAGAAGGTTCATGAATAGCTCAGACTTTTATTTGATGTGACATACATGTAAAATGAACCTGCCAGGAAATGTTTATGTGAACACTCAAACATCACATTACAAACTACTTTTTTTTTGTCTCTGGCACATTTTTCAACAGTGAACCTGTATGTTTTCGTGTGCTTCATGCCACTCATTAAAGAACTCTGGCTGTCAATCTCCAACTTTGAAATGTGCTTCCTGAACATTAAATGGAAGGAGCAGCATTTTGAGTTACACCTCAAAACTATTGATAGACAATGCTATGCTTTACACATTGTTAAATTCCTGGCCAAGATGAAAAGCCTCCAGCAGAACCATTCTGAATTGACTATAGGACTTCATATGTTTCACAGGCAGGACAATGGTCTTAGCACAGGATGACACAACAGGATAGCAGATGCTGTGATTTCCAAAGTCAGCTTCACAATTGTGATTAAATTTTACCACCACAGCAAAGTCCTTCTTTTCTGAGGGGAGGAGAGGAACATGGCCTTGACCGGTGATCCATTGCAGAAACCTGGCAGGTGTGATAGAGGGCCATCTTCGTCAGCTACATGTTCTTGACCTTCTGTTAGGATAAGAGTGAATTTTAAGACGTTTTGAAGAACCCTGGCCTCTTGGACAAAAAAAAAAATATCTAAATATTTTAATTGATACAAGTGTAACTTTTGTCACAAAAACCTTAGAATATAATTTTGGAATGTGACAACTATAAACTAGACAAAAATAACCATTTACCTTCTGACTCATAAAGCAAGTCCTGAATGAAGTTAACCAGGTCCAGCTCAACCTGATGCTTGGAGGTTCCCTTCTCACTCAGCTGAGGGTGAATGGACGCCATGACAAACTCGGCATTAACCTATGATGATATTAGAAAGCAAAGCAACCCAACGGCTTGATTACTTCAGGGCTGCAGTATTCAGGCCCTAGAACTTTTCCACAGTTTGTCACATTATAGCCACAAACATCAATATATTTTATTGGAATTCAACATAAAAGACCAATAAAAAGTGGTAAACAATTGAGAATTGTAACAAAATTCATCCATGATTCCAAACATTTTTTTACAAATAAATAACTGAAAAGTGGGGTGTGTGTAATTATTCAGCCCCCTGAGTCAATACTTTTTAGAAACACCTTTTGCTGCAGTTACAGCTGCCAGTCTTTTAGGGTATTTTTCTACCAGCTTTGCACATCTACAGACTGACATTCTTGCTCATTCTTCTTTGCCAAACAGCTCCAGCTCAGTCAGATTAGATGGACAGCGTTTGTGAACAGCAGTTTTCAGATCTTGCCACAGATTCTGGATTGGATTTAGATCTGGACATTGACTGGGCCATTCTAACACATGGAAATGTTTTGTTTTTCTATTGTTGCCCTGGCTTTACTGTATGTTTAGCAATCATCAGGAAATGTCTATGGGCAACTGACTACACTGAGACCAAAGGGGGCTGAATAATTACAAACACCAGAGTTTTCAGTTATTTATTTGTAATAAATATTTGGCATCATGTATGATTTTTGTTCCACTTCTCTAATGTACACCACTTTGTGTAGGTGTTTCATTTAGAGTTCAAATAAAATAGATTCATATTTGTGTCTGTAATGTAACAAAATGTGTAAATGTATGTAATACATACATGTAAAACTGAAAATACGTTTGTACTCACTTTCACATCTCCCCAAGGACGAAGAGAGGCTGGCAGATTTCTGGGTATTGCTTAATCAGCAGGTGGAGGCCATACAGCTGCAAACCCTCCTTGAGTTGTTCCAACATTGGCTGCAATCTAAGCACAGCATGGAGTGTAATGGCTCTGTGGGTACAAAAAGAGATTAAACAACATCTTCAGATGCTATTTTTCTCACATTCATATAGAAAAACGAAAACATGTCACAGCATACCGGACAATCGGTTCCTTGTTTTGAACCGAGATGGCTCCAGTGAATCCACAGTTTAAAATCTCATCAGTAAGGCCCTGAAGTGACTGCTCAGTTGAAGATTCCACCTAAAAGTAATTTAACAGATGAAATTATATAGCTGCAATGTGTACTAAGGCAATATTTTTACTAGTTATACAGCGCCTGGTCAATCAGTAACCATAACTGTGAATCTGCCACTGTATTTTTATCCAGCTGTGTTGGGTTGATCTGCCCATTGCAGAGGTAACTGTAAGCCCACTGGCTGAAAAATGTAGGGCAGGACCTCCTTGTGCCAAACTGACGGCCAGAATCTCACCAACAGTCCTACTTATACAAACAGCATGAGTGTATTGCTTATAGTATAAAACATGACAGTTTTCCTTTCTTTAAAATAAACATGCCTGAAGAGTCCACTGTCAAAGTCAGTAAGGAATAGCGTGGACTTTTTGGTGTGGTGGTCCTTCAAAGAAACGAGTCTCGATTCGCGACCATTTCTATTGAGAGAAGAAAGTTATGAATTATCCGATGTAAAACATTCATTTAGAGCTGGGTGAAATAAGATTTTTTCATATCACAGTATTTTTTTTTCATTTGAGGCAATACTGATATATATATCATAATGTGTCTCACTGATTTTGAAGGCTTAACATGACAGATGTACTGAAGCAACATCATACATCTGTTCCAGATATGTAAAAATTCCATTCAAAATGAAAATATTGATTCAAAAAAGATGCCCTGCGATGGACTGGCGACCCATCCAGGTTGTACCCCGCCTCTCGCCCTGTGACCGCTGGAGATAGGCACCAGCACTCCCCGCGACCCCACAAGGGATAAGCGGCCAAGAAAATGGATGGATGGATGGATGATTCAAAAAATAAATCATAGTATACAGAAAGGTGTACTTGAGACAATAATATTGACACCTTTTATCAACACCAAACCAGTAAGCTCATAACACAACATAGTCACATCACAGCCATGCTATGGTTAAAAAAAAGACTATTTTCCTTGTGTTACCGGTGTTTTGGTTTTCGACCTTGGTTTTCTCATTTTTGGTTTCGGCCAAGAACTTTCATATCAGTCCATCCCAAATTATAAACATGATTGATGTATAGTTTAGTAAAGGAGAAATATAGTCATATTTACAACACAACTGGAGCAGAGTTCACTTAGAAGATAAAATGTATATTACAGAAGTATAAAATTTAGGGATTGGTCATTTCTTCAACATAAATAATACGAATGGAAAAGTAATGGATCTCTTTAAGTTCACCTGTGAGAAATTCTTTTCGAAGGGCACCAGTGTCGATTCCTGCTTCCCCAAAGAAGGACACCTTCAACATGGCAGTGGGTGAATTTTTTTTTTGACGTTGCCACTGCAGAAGGCCTCTCTCCAGAATGTTTGTTCTTGAAATAAGGATGCTGAACTGCTTCTCCACATCAACTCTTTGACAAATCGCATCCAACACATCGTCGACAGTAAAAAAATCAATAAATGAAAGAATAAACACTCTTTATTCAGTTCAGAGTATTAATAGTCATCTGTGTGTGTGATGTTTTTTACCTTTTCATATGGTCCTCTTCTACTATGTTCTCCTCAATTTCATCCACGTCTATTACATTTTTGCTTCTAATAAAAATAAAGAAAAAGTTGTTGTTTAAATGGGAAATTCTCAAGATGTTATATCCTATATGATATTTTAAAAGCCATGCTTTTTGAACTACCTTTCTCCGCATGTGCTTGCATGGATTTCAAGGAAATAAGGTGCAAATTTCAAGTTACAGATAGGACACTGAAGTTTCTAAAACAGAAATGAGAGTTAAAATATTGAATAGAGTTCCATTGTAGTTATGTTAATGGTCTATACTCATTTCTATTAAGATATTACTTCTTCATCCAATTCCTCTGTGTCGGTGTGCTCTTCAGAAGGCTGCACGGACACTATTTGGACCTCGGTTTGACATGCCTATCATAATTAATAGACATATAACATTGCTGATTAAGATAAAAAACAAGTGGGTCAATTTTTTTATTGACATTTCAATGCAATGCAATTTCATTAAAATAAATGCATATATTGTTCTAAGATGTATGTACCTCTGTGTCTTCAGCTGAAGACCCAGACTCTGTGCACTCCTGCACATGAAGAGCCAAAATATGCAATGGCAGACTTACTTTGCATGTTTGGCATTGTGCTTTGGGCATATTTTTAAATTCAACTGCATCAGGAGGTAACGGAGTAAGGTCAAATTCTTGCTGTAAAGGTACTATATACAGCAAGTTTTTCCCATTTCCTGTCATACTGCGTATTAGGGTCCCTGTGTAACCTTCAGAATCAGGAGGGACCAGTGTCAGTTTCCTTTTACCCTGACCACCTGAAAAAAGTAGAGCCCAGATCTAGTTCACATAGGTGCAAATTATGTGACTATCATGTAATAAACATTTGTTACCCCTACCTGTCAGGGTCCTGGGTCTGAGCGACCCAGGATCTCTGACCAGCTATGGCCTTATGTTATATTATTTGTATTGTATATATATTTTTGGTGTTGCTGCCACTACTGTTTGTGTGTGTATATATGTGTTTGGCTGTAAGAGGATGTCAAGCACCTGCAGACCTGGTGGGTGTGGCCCTGCTGGCGGCCTGGCCACACCCAAAGCCACACACCTGCTGCTGATCAGGGCTCGTCGGGGGAGCTACTTAGGAGAGTCTTGGAGCTCCCACCGACGCGGGATCATTGCGTTAGACTCCACGTTAGTTTTCCAGTTTAGTTAGTGTATGTGTATGCCCGCGGTTGTATGTGTCCTGACGGCTGCCTCTATTTGTGTCCCCAGGAGAAGTGTGGTGCGCCAGACAGCAGCCAGCACGCGGAGTGCTGAGACACGGGAGCGGAGAGCACTGAGACACGACACGGGAGTCAGGGGAAATCACAGGGGATTTATTGTCATTATTCCATTCACTGTAAATAAAGAGCACCGTTTGCATCGTAGAGTACCGCGACTGGGTCCTCCTTTCCCCACATCCCCACGGTCCGCCATGCCAGACCGTGACAGAATGATCCCGCCTAACATGGACCCAGCGGTCTCTGAGGAGAGGCTCAGGAAGGAGGTGATGGACAAAGTTTACCGCCTATGCGAGTCGTGGTGGGAGAAGCCCGGAGAGGTATTGCGTCGCGCCGTGGAGAGGCGGCTGCAGGAAACGCTTTGTAAATTCCCCTGGCTGGTGGACTCCCTCAATCCAGTCGTTCTGGATTTCTTGCTCTCGACCCTCCACCTCCACTCTCCTCCTCAGGCTGCTCACCAGCCCGGACAGTTGGTGGATTCACAGCCTGAGACGCCGGCCCCGACATCTACTCGGAAACGATGTTCTCGCCGCCGGCGTTCCTCACCGCAGCCGAATTCCCGGACATCTCAGGAGCCGGCTGTGGTGAGTGATAAGGACACTTTTTCATTTCTCACCTCATCTGCTTATTTGTTTCCAGTGGATGGCGACACGGCTGACGCGGCTGTAAGCCAGCCTACTGTGCAGCTAGCGTCGCCTCATTCAGCAATCTCCACACCGCTCACCTCTTCACCATCTGTAGCAGTGCCGCCTGCTACGACACCACCCGGACCTGCTCGGCCCGAGCCGGAGGAGCCCGTGCTGCCCGAGCAGGAGCTCAGCGGGCCGGAGCAGCCAGCACCGCCGCCGGAGGCGCCAGCGTCGGAGCTGGAGCTCAGCGAGTTGGAGGAGAGATCGCTCGCGCAACTCTGGGATTACTGCCGGAGCGTAATCCAGGCTGTAGACCCACACAAGAGACATATACAGGTAGTGGTCTTTGACGATTATCTCTCATCCGCTACTTTCACCATGAACTTTTTGGACATTAACAAACTTAAGCCATTGGTCACTAGTTTAAGGGGGAGCTCTAGTTTTGAATTATTCGGCTTGGGTGGTCCGAGCAAGGAAGGTACGGCTGCTCTCTTAGACGCTCTAGCCGCTTGGTTTTTCGTGCATCGGCGGAGGACTTACCCGTCGATGCTTGCAGCACAATTGTTTGATCCTCCATTACAGAAAGGATGTCGCACTCGCCATCATCACTCCATTACACCTCGACCCACTCCTGCGGTTTCAGCCCGGTCAGCTGGCGACGGACCAACAACACTCATTACTGCAGTGAGTAAACCGGACTCATTTGTTTCTATTAATCCTGTCATTGAAAATGAAAACACAGATGAACAGCGGAGGACGGTTTCCATACACCTGGCCCCGCCTTCACGGAGGAGAAGGCGTCCTCGCAAGCAGCGTTCAGCCACATCTACACTCACTCCTGTGCCGGTTGAAGACTCAGGACCAGCGGCTCTGGACGCCACAGTGAGTAAAATGGACTCTGCCGGTGTTGTAAATTCCCTTCCTGTGAACACGGAAATAGAGACTATAGCCACTATGGCAATTAACAATGGAGAAACTGTAAGAGGTGTAACTGAACTCCCAGTGGAGATTTTTGGACCACCGACGGACGAATGTGGTCTGAGTGCTAATTCTGGGGCAGAATTTTGCATAGTCAGCCCTGAGATAGTTAGCTCAGAGTCGGTGGGGTCAGTAACTGTTTGCTTTACCTCCAAAAGGTCAGAAGAAGTTCACTCTGAGACTGTGAACTTGGAGCTAGGGAGGTCAGAGCATACGGACCCAGATGACTTTTTGGCCCAGACTGGCCGTATGGAGACAGAAGTTCTCCCCAGGGCTTCCCCAGAGGCTGAACTGGAGGCCTCAGTTGCCTCTGGACCCCTGGAATTTGTTGAGCCAGCTGTAACATTCTCATCCTCTCCGCCCTTCATAGTAGCCACATCACCCTCCACTCAGTCTGCTGCCCAGCTAGTCACTCAGTCTGCTGCCCAGCTAGTCACTCAGTCTGCTGCCCAGCTAGTCACTCAGTCTGCTGCCCAGCTAGTCACTCAGTCTGCTGCCCAGCTAGTCACTCAGTCTGCTGCCCAGCTAGTCACTCAGTCTGCTGCCCAGCTAGTCACTCAGTCTGCTGCCCAGCTAGTCACTCAGTCTGCTGCCCAGCTAGTCACTCAGTCAGTCTCTCATCCTCGTCCTCAGTTGGAGGTCGATATGCCTGGTGGACCAACTCTGCCATCATTTCACCCGTCTGTTGTTTCTGCATCACTGTCCAGTTTACCACGAGTAGCTGCCACACCATCATCACCTCCACCCTCTGCAGCTACTTCTCCACCAGCGTCCCATCGGACTGCAGCGACCGCAGCACTCTTGGCCTCACCATCCACATCACCCGCTCGACCATCATCTGCACCACCTGCAGCTACCGCGTCGCCATCTTCACCTCCGGATCATCCATCTATAGCCGCTCCGCAGCCGGAGGAGCCCGCCTCGCCGACTGTGGAGCCCGCCTCGCCGACCGTGGAGCTCAGCGAGCCGGAGAAGCCCGCGCCGCAGCCGGAGGAGGATCTCAGTGAGCCCGAGCTGGAGCTCAGCGAGCGGGAGGAGCCCGCGTCGCAGCCGGAGGAGGATCTCAGTGAGCCCGAGCTGGAGGTCAGCGAGCGGGAGGAGCCCGCGTCGCAGCCGGAGGAGGTGCTCAGCGGGCCGGAGAAGCGCGCACCGCCTGAGCTGGAGCTGCAGGGGCCGGAGCTGCAGCTGCAGCTGCAGCCGGAGCAGGAGCTCGGCGAGCAAGAGGAGTGCCCGCCATCGAGAGAGGGGCTCGGCAGGCCGGAGGAGTGCGCACAGCCATCGGAGGTCGGCGGGCGGGAGGAGTCCGATCAGCCTACGCGGGGGGTCAGTGTGCAGGGTCCACGTCCGGTACGCCCTCCACGTCGTCCACGTCCGGCGCGCCCTCCACACCATCCACGTCCAGCGCGTCCACGTCAGCGACCAGCGCGTCATCGGCCATGTGCCACACCTCGCTGTTGCTCACTAGAGCAGCGCCGCTGCCACCGGATCCGTGGCCGTCCGCCGGAGCTGCGGCACCGCCACCATTGCACCCGTGGCAGGCCGCCTGAAGTTTTCTGTTGCTATCACGGGACCCGAGGTAGGCCACCGGAACTCTTGTGTTATAGTTACTGGCGCCTGAACTGTTTTTTCTCCCGCCACGTTTTTGGGGGGTTATTGAACTGTTTTGTGCCTCCGCTGGAGTCGCGGTTGAGCCTCTGGGACTTTTGAGTTTTGACAGTTTGGTCGTTTGGGGTTGGTTCCGGCCCTCCGTCCTGTTACCCCCCGCCGCCCACCCTGGGGTGGTTGTGTTCTGGTTTTGTTTTGTTTTGGGGTCGTCGGGGGCCGACCCTTAGAGGGGGGGTACTGTCAGGGTCCTGGGTCTGAGCGACCCAGGATCTCTGACCAGCTATGGCCTTATGTTATATTATTTGTATTGTATATATATTTTTGGTGTTGCTGCCACTACTGTTTGTGTGTGTATATATGTGTTTGGCTGTAAGAGGATGTCAAGCACCTGCAGACCTGGTGGGTGTGGCCCTGCTGGCGGCCTGGCCACACCCAAAGCCACACACCTGCTGCTGATCAGGGCTCGTCGGGGGAGCTACTTAGGAGAGTCTTGGAGCTCCCACCGACGCGGGATCATTGCGTTAGACTCCACGTTAGTTTTCCAGTTTAGTTAGTGTATGTGTATGCCCGCGGTTGTATGTGTCCTGACGGCTGCCTCTATTTGTGTCCCCAGGAGAAGTGTGGTGCGCCAGACAGCAGCCAGCACGCGGAGTGCTGAGACACGGGAGCGGAGAGCACTGAGACACGACACGGGAGTCAGGGGAAATCACAGGGGATTTATTGTCATTATTCCATTCACTGTAAATAAAGAGCACCGTTTGCATCGTAGAGTACCGCGACTGGGTCCTCCTTTCCCCACATCCCCACGGTCCGCCATGCCAGACCGTGACACTACCTGTAGCCTTGTAGAGCAACCATCCTCCAGTCAGACCCTGCATTTTAGGATATTCACTTTGAAGAAGTCCAAATAACTGCAGAAGAAGATCAATATTGTGATGCCTGCAGACTTGATGATCTTTACAGAGACATATAAGTCTGAAAATCTATGTATTTATTCCTTTAACCTCTTCATGGTTCATGTCCCTGGACATTGTGAGATGTCTTTTACCCAGTCCTGCCTGTGCAAGCTGAAATTCCTCAGAGGAGGTAGGTGTTGTTACTGCATTACAGTTCAGCAAGTATACATAGAAACTGAAAGGCTTCCATGCTTTAAAAGGTGGTGTCACAGGGATCCTTGGATTATGCATCTTTCGTTTTCCAAGAAAACTTTTTTTTCCAAAGAAACCAGGGAAAGATCTGAACGGAATTAGAAAAATACATGAAAATGACAGCACAGTTATAACACACCAAAAAGGTTAAAAACTTTTTAAATCATTTATTTTCATATTTAATTTAAAACCTTGCCATCTCTTGATCTACAGAGGGAGGTCCCTGTTCCTGCCTTACTCCCTGTGCTGCCTGGTGCTGTCCCTGAGAAAGATTCTGAGTGAGCACAGTAATAAGATTCTGTGCAGCGGCTTCCACTGTAGAATTGTAGTTCACATTCTAAAAAACACATATATAAAAAAAAAAAAAAATAGGTAAAACATAACAGAAATTATGAAATATGTTAAACATAGGGATGCACCGATACCGGTATCGGCCTCGATACCAGATTTTCTAAAGTACTCGTTAAAACTCCCCCGATACCATGGTTTGAGAAAGAAGACTGCATCCTAAGCCCGATTAGTTATGGAGTCTTTTAAAATGTTTTCCATATTTTTGGGGAAGGATCAAATTGTTAATATTACTTTACCTTTCGAAGTAAGTTTCAGCCGAAAATGATAGCGAGGCGTTTCTGTTGAGCTAGCATTTCAGCAAAAAACGTTATAAAATAAAAAAACAGAAAAAAAAATTAACCGTAACAATAGCCACTTCTTAAATTCGTAGTATTCACAGACTGCAGTGTAATTGTTCCAAACTTGAACACTCACCTGATTGTTCGCGCCAGCAATGTTGTTGGAAGACGACGCCATCGTTCACTGAGGGACAAGTTAACAGCAGCCCCCACCCGATACAATGCGCGCTACTTTGAGAGCATGGGAAATGACCAGTTCTAGTGGCTGGGAAAACGTCTCATAATTGATCAGTTACGGCGTAATTTGTACACATTACTGCTTGAAAGAGCTTTAGTAACTGAGTTTTAGCAGTTATGCATGACATGTTTTCTAAACATTATCAAATAATACAGTGCAGGAGGTGTTTGATAAATTATGTTCATTCCCAGGTTTCCTGAAGGCAACATGAAAAATGGACCATCTTGAGCCTGCAGCGGTCTGCTGTCACTCATGATTCCCCGCCCCTCTGTGTGTAGCCACGCCCACCACGCCAAAACAGGGCCAAAAGTCTGTAACTGAAAAATAGAGATCTGAAAGTGAAAAAAAAAAATTGAAGCTGAGAGAAAAATCCGAACCTGAAGAATTTTTTTTTGAAAGTGAAAAAAAAAATTTGAAGCTGAGAGAAAAATCCGAACCTGAAGAATTTTTTTTTGTACATTAATTTAAAAGATCTGAATCTGAAAATTTTAAATCCAACTCTTTCTTTTTCAAAGTTCACTCTAAAAATGTGACTTTTGCTTTCAGTTTACATATTTTCGATTTCAAATTTTTTTTTAACTGAACAAACATTATGGCCCTGATTTAACTCCATATCGTATGTGCATCAAATGTTCACAAGATTGGTGACAATGTGGGTAAAAGAATTTTTAGTCCAGCTGATAAATAAGAAAGACATCTTTTAATATAGTTTTATTATGAGCATGTGTCTAATTTACGGCCTGTGTGCTAGCGCTGCTTTGTTGGCACCACAGATCTCATTCGGCAGATTTGTCATCAACATTTTCCTTTCAGATGTATGGACTGAATGGTGCAACCAATCAACAGACCGCTAGTGCAGCTCTTTTTCCAGACTCCCTATAATCACTTCTTCTGTGCTTTCACAAACAGGCGGTTCTCTGAAATAAAGCGTTTCTCTCCCTCCAAGGCTACAAAAGGAGGCCTTCACTCTCGTTAAAACACCCATGACAACAAGGATGATGAGCCCATCTGCTGCCGCAACAGCGCGTGAGTCTGTGTGAGTGCACATGCACGGCCAACCAGATGAAGATTCATTCCACATTTCACATACAATATATGTGTGTCCTCTGCGGTGAAAACAGACTGTGAAAGAAAGGTGAAACCTCCACAAGAATGTGGGCCATCCAGTACTGAAAGTATTATAGAGTGTGTATAAAAACACAGGGAAAAGGGCAAAATATGAGCAGAACACAGCAAAAAATACACTAAAAACACACTTAAGGGAAGTGATCTACCAAGCATGTTATAGTTTTTACAACAGGATGGATATTTAGATGAGTAGTTACCCATTTGGATTTTAAATATGTGGTCAGTTTATCCAAATAAATGTCACTTTAGGAAGATAAGTCGTATTCTTCAGTAAATGTCAAGCTTTCTTCATTAAAAGAACAGACATCACCTTTTTTACCATTAAGATTACAAAAATACTGTTTTTTTTAAGAGGACCAGTGCCTTTTGCTTACTTGGTGACAGATGTATGCTCATCTGAAACGTGGAGAAAGTTTTATATAATGAGGTCAGCATGAAAACTGCCAAAACTCTAATTTCATAAGGTTCTAAACAATTGGGCTTCACAGTTTTTTCTACTCTTGGGTCTCTGTTGTCAGAGAGAGCCCCTAATATGGTCATTCAGGAAGCCCCGTCTACATGATGTGAAAAGAGCAGCCAGTCAGAAAATATTTAATTAAATGGAAATAATTAAGCTTTCAGATAGAGCATGAACTGAGGAACTACACCAAAGGACAATATGAAGTACATGTGGATTATTTTGAAATTTGAATCATGCAAAGCTATTGTAGTGGAGTTCAACAATAAACATGCTGAGTTGAAAGTGAGCATTTTAAATTGTTTTGCAGTGTGTCTTTATGTAGCCACGATACATTAAGGTAACAGCAATCAAGAGTCACTGATCACTCTTCAAATGTTTCCATTCATGTTTTTATATTGTGCTTTAGTTGTTTGTTTTTACAACTTTATTACTGTAACTTACACTCACTGTGCCTCATATTTTCAGGCCATCCAGTCAGGTTAAGAAGGCAAGCAGTGCTTGCCCAGTGAAATCTAAAAATAGACATAAATTAAAACCAGTTAAAGTTAAAGTGATCTCTCTCATTTCATCGAAAATAATAATTTGTCATTAAGCTTCTGGCCTGTTTGCATCTGTCCTTTAAATTACTGCCATCTCATGGTTGCAGCTGGCTGTTGTCTGTGGAAGCCAGATCCACTCTGATGGCGTGCGCCTGTGTCCTTTTAACAAGTTTGTGAAGCTGAGAGGCCAGTAGCTTTATCTGGTGTTTGCACATTGTGGATGAACTTCTGGTCCTTGACGGAAAACTGATTCGAGACGAGCGTGCTGCAGACAAGCTGTAGCTAGCTCTGCTTTCTGTGGTAACAGAGCTAGGGTTAGCGACTTAACAAACTTCCGTTAATTATCATCATTAACAGACATGTTTCTTTTTACTACCCGCTTTGACCATGTGGGGTAGATTTAGAGTATATTGGGAAAAAGTTGTTAATAACTGCTTTAGCATGTTAGCAAAGTAGTGCATGGTGATGAGCTCCTGCTACATCTAGTTTAATAAAACAGGCGTGTAGAATAGATGGAGTCTCCACTAGCAGTTTTAGATTACCTACTTGACTAAATGTGTAAGTTGAACCTGTTCTTTTACTATTTTTTACTTTACTTTTCATTAATATTTTCAGTCCCCCTGCAGATATTTACATTTAACCATGTCACACCCTGCCTTTAACTTCAGCTGTGATCCTCTGAGCTGTGTTTTTAGTGTTATGTGGTCCTCGCAGAACAGCCGCACTACAAACATGACTTTATAGAATATGATGCATCACTGCAGATTAAACAGATTGCAAAACATTTAAAATGAGCTCAAGTGCATAAAAGCGAAGATGTCACCTGATTTGTTTTATCTTCAAAGTTACACACAAAGGCTGAGAGAGGGTCCTACTACTGGCCACTCTTTTCTGGACCACTTGAAGACAAAAAGGCACTGAATAGGACTACCAGATGTCAAAGTGGTTTGGTGCTTTTCATGCAGATAAGAGTGGTCGACAATACCCCCGTATGTCCTGAGACTGGCTCACCATAATAAGGTCACACTTTAAGAGTATATCCATACTGCAGCTTGAGCTTAGTCTTGGAGTCAGGGGCGATTTTAGGATAAAACCCTTTGTAGGGCTCAGCTCCCAGTGACAACGTCATTTATGTCGTGCACTGCAATTTATAATTGATGAAACATAAATAGTTAATAAATTGCTTTTAGTATTGTGAGTTTTATACCAGAGAGTGAGTGAATGATGGCGTAAGCTCCTAGTAAATGTCATCAACCCTTCATAACTCTCCAAATGTCAGTTTAATTAGATACATGTTACAGTGTTTCTTTTAAAAGCCACCTAATTAGTTGGATGGCTGATTGAAGTGTCTAAAAATAATTTGGAAGAATAATTGCACATCTGAATTTAATGCAGCTGTTTTGGAGTGGACCCTTCAATTATCAAACCTGAGGCAAAGGTTTAGTCATGTTTATCAGAATTTTCTAAAGCAAGTTGAAGAACTATTTTTAGCAAAGCAGAACAAAGTAGAAACATACACAACATCGTTTCAGTCACACGGAGGCCGTCCACCAACTCATCAAGCAAATAATGTAGGATTAAACACTCCAGTTCCTCTAAAAATCATACAAATCAATCTTTTTTCTGGCTAAACAATCATTGTTTTCCCTTTAACTCTTATGTCACCTTAAATAAGGTGACATAAGATATTATAAAATCAGGTTAGGGAGACTCCACATTTGATTACAATGTAGCACACTGCTTAGTTGTGTGAAATCACCATTGGTGAATGCAGGCAAAACAGAAGCTGCCTTTGCATTATAACAGTGGTGTTGACTTTGGCCACACGCCCACTCTTACCTGTTTCTTTCTGCTGTCTGTTTTTGCTGTCTTCAGACAGCTCTCCATCTCTTGCTCTCTCTCTCTCTATTTTCCTCTCCATTCATATCAATTAGTCATATTGGAATTGAATATTGGGCTGCTACTACTGGCGGTCAGTTAAGAGGTAACATATGAAAAAATGTAATTTTCAGAACAGCATCTTTCCTTTTGGCGCTTGAGCTCATTATCCATAAGTGTACTTTAAATAAATAATGAAGCCCAATTCAACTAGAACAGGAAACTAAAATAATAAAGGACATCAGCTCCTTGGCAGGCAGCGAATGATATGCAAGAAGACTGTGACTCAGAAAGCTCACAATCTCTAACAGTTTAGCCTACTTTAGCGAACTTTGTTGATATTATTTGGAGAGCAAATACACATAACCAGACACTTTTTAAGTCACAGCAATGACCCGGGCATTATCAGAACAGTTTGCACTTTTGCCTTCTAAAGTTTGTGACATGAAATTACCTCTTCCTCTCTTTCTGTCCCGAGCACCACGTCTTATTTATTGATGACAAGCCTTAGCATTGAAGCATCCAGTACCCTTGTGTGTGTGTGCACCCTAACCCCGTGACATCAAGAACACTGGACATTTAAACCTGTTTTCCTTCTAAGCTGCACCATCTCCAGTAGAGACTCCAGTATGTCAGATAATACCAAAATACATTATTATTACTACTGTTACTATAGCAATTTTTAGGGGGTACTAGGATGAAATTTGGGGATGCTTGAGCACCCCAAAAGAGGTTTTCAACTCACCAGTGCCTCCATTATACTGCACATAGCTTAAGTATAACTTTTGTCATTTTGTATGAACTTGAGTTCAAAATCAGGTCAGATATTTTCCGAGGGCAGAGATGTCAAACTCATTTTACACTGTGGGCCACATACAACATACTTTGATCTCAAGTGGGCCGGACCAATTTAGTCCAATTCCATTTTATTTTTATAGCACCAAATCACAACCGTCGCCTAAAGTCATGGCCAGGGAAACTCTGTCAGTGTAAAGTTTAACTACACATTTAGTGCCTAAGATATAGAATAGAATAGAATAGAATAGACCTTTATTATCTCACGGATGAGAAGTTTTGGTGTTACAGTGCTTTTACAGCAGTATTTTAATATAAGAAAAAGAAGTGCAATTTCTTTTTTCCAAATGAAAGAGAAACACTGTAGAATCTGTCAGCACGACTCTTTGGGCTTAAATTGTAAGAAATAAATGTGTAAATTTGCAGAAAAAGTTCTGGTAGCTCGTTGAGCTGACTCTCTTGGAATTATAAAGCAAAATGTTTTTGTCAACTCAAAGCATTTTTTTTATTGAACCGGAAAAAAAAATCCCCACAACATTTCTAAGGTAATTTTCTGTCATTTATGGTTTTTCTATTACTTAATTACTTTGATGCTGGATTTGTGAAAAATTTAGGGCAAAACTGCATATTTTGAGTCAGATTCACAAATATGCATCAAACTGAAATGAGAAATTTTCACTGTATCACAATAAAATAATAACAAAAGAGAACAACAGGAAATTTGCTGTTAATAAAAAAAACACAAAAAAGGAAACAGATATAAAAATGTTTGTGAAGGCTACAAACAGAAGTGCTGCAGCACTAACATTCACGTGTTTGCTGTCACCAGCCTTTTGTAGAAGGTCTATTATCGGATTTTCCCATTCATATTTTCCATGGTTCAGATTAGGTCTCAGCAAAAGAGCTGTCAACTGGCTCTGCCTGGGAAAAAATCAAGGTTATCCTTTTAGTTGCTCAGTCTGGACCGGGCACAATACGTAACAATCCTATAGCTTTGGTATTACATTCTCTTTATCTGCTGTAGTTTACCATCCATGTGAAGAGTGCAAGCTGCACAGCGCCTCAGGGACCAGACTCCTACAGCATCAAAAAGGTCACGGACACTGCCCACGTCTTTCCTGCCTGCTTTATCATTACAAATAGCACAGACTGTAAATGGCAAACCTGATCCCTAAAGGAAAAAAAAAAAAACAGCTCCACAAAGTCAATGAAACTGTCAAATTAAAACATCTTCTGGATGTCTTTGTTTAAAGGGGATGTCAGACCCTGCTTCCAGCTCGAGCTCATTACCTGATGTAATGTTTGTCTAATTAAATTCACATGCATAAAAATAGAGGGATTATCGATTGCACGTGGGTGAACGAAAGCAGCCGCTAGGGCTCAGAAGGCATCCACCTTAAAGTGTGATCCTTAACTTTTAGCTTTTAACTGTTTGTTAGACAGTCCTGCGAAGACTCTGATGAGTCAGATGTGATGATGAGGTGTGGGCGAGCGCGTAACAAAAACAGGATCTTCTTAATGAGATCCCTGCTCTCTGCCTTTTAGCTGTTTAATGAGTGTGGCTCTTTTTCAGTGTTTAGTATGAATTAGTAAACAGAGACAGGAGAGATGTTAAAGGTTCACTGCTTCTTAGTGGGGCAAGCTACATTTACTCAAGGACTGTACAGCACTTCTTTCTTGTCGTGATGAACCTGCAGGGGATTATCTGCTGAATCTGCTGCTGCTTTTATAATGAGTTTCAGCTCATTGTTTACCTCCCTGCTCTGTAGGGCTGTAGTCAAAGAAAATTCTGGTGAATAAAACTCGAGTTTTGGGGCATGCAGACTGTCTCTGAATGAAGCACATCTGCCAGAGTGTGGACTGCACTCAGCCTGCCACTGATCTTTTTTCTGGTTTTGATGAGGGAGGAGGCTGCACATCCACTTGGCCTTTGTGAAGCTGCTGCTACTGGCAGACACTGGAATCAAAGCCATACGTGGAACCACCTGCTGTTATAAAACTGTTTCTATACCAAACATCTTGAGACACGTCACTTGTGATATGTTAATACTCAAGGCCCGAGGCACTGAACATAAAAGCTGACAGAACTGCTTGGTTCTTACAAGATACTTTACGACTTTAAAATTGTGTGGCATGTTGGTTTTGATATGCAAACTGTTGTTTGTAGAATTGTTCAAACTTCAGCACCATTTCCCAGCTGCCGAATTAGTAAGTTGGGTGTTTAATTTTACCCACGTTGCCAGATTGTTTATGAAACACAGTCTAAATACACAATCTTCTTCTTTTTCTGCTTCTTCTTCTTTCAGATGCTCCTGTTAAGGTTCATGACAGTGACTCATCTGCTTCCATCTCACCGAATCCTTTGCTTTCTCTTCTGTCACACCAACCCTCTGCATCTCCTCTCTCACTGCATCCTTGTGTCTCTACCCAGCAGTAGCACAGTTTCAGTAGTAGTACTCAGCCTGCTGATTAATGGCACCAGTAGCAGTCATTGTTATCCTGGTCTACCCTGATCCAGTATAGTATCTCATGCCTGATGTTCTGCACATTTGATTTCATGCCGGATGGCTTTCCTGATAGATTCGTCCCTATTTATCTGGGTTTGAGACTCGACCTGGCACTAATAATACACTGACCTGTGGCTCCATACACAATTAACACACTCAATACAATTTCAATCTATCTGCCAGAGCAACCCGTTTATATGAAGTTTTGGCTTTAATATACAGTACTGTGCAAAAGTCACCGCTCATTTCTTTATATTTTCTTCCAAGGAGTTAGACTTTCTTGCAATATTTTTTAGTTGGTGTTGAGGCTTGGTTAGTTCTCCAGGATCTCTGAAGGTCTTTTAAAGTTTTTCTTTGGACAGTGGTGTCAGGTTGGCTGTGAGGCAAAGCAGGACTCAAATGCAGGACTCCTTGAATAACAATGAATTTATTTAAAGTGAAAAATGTGCAACAACAACAATCCCAAAACCTCGGTTCCACAGTCGTGTTTGGTCCCAGGTGCCAGTGATTTTACTCCAGAAGGCTGTTCTCCACTACAGCTCGCTCAGTATTAACTATTTGCTCACAGCTCCACTCCACAGGTTTCTCTACACATGAGACACAAGTTTCTTCACAGGAACCATAAATTAACACCAGAGCTGAGGTTACACTGACTGTAGCCATCGCAGACAGAAGCTCAAGCACTGCCTTAAGTAGTGGCTCTTGACGAGGTCATCACAGGCAGGTGTGTGATTGCCAGAAGGTGTGTGGAACCAAAAGGGGAGAAATCTCCACTGATTGCCACCACTGCAAAAAACCAGCACACCCAGATACACACACACACACATACACAGAAACACACACACATAACTACACAAAGCAGGATAGCAGAAGAATGTGTCAGAGAGGTTGAGGTGAATAGACAGAAACAGGCAGGTCGGCACGGCGAGGACAGAGGACCATGACAATTGTCTACTTTCACTCATGTTCAGTCCATTTTTTAAGCCATTTAACACTGTGAATCATTCAACCATAAAAAAGACACCCAGCTTAAGGGTTGAAGCAGTGTTGGGTCTACACATAACAGACAACTACATATAACTAACAACAGACAACAAGAACCAATTTTAAATTGTATCTTCAGCACTTTGTTACTAGCATCCTGTCAAAAAAACACATCGTTTGTTTCACTTTCTTTAGTTCAATCTACAAAAAATAAACAACACAGTTTGACAGGTATAAAATCTACACCAACGTGATGGTTCCCAAAGAGCTATTTGCTGAAAATCTGCCATATTTGGATCATTTGCAGTGTGTTCTTAAAACATCTGAGCAAACTGTACAGGTGGAAGACAAAAGAAGAAGTGGCAGGCCTAAAAACTATCTAACTAAGTAGCTTTAAATGTCCTGAAGAACTACTCATGAAGACTACTTACTGTACAGAATATTTAAGATGCTGAACAAAGGTGTTCAAACCCTATTTCCATGTATGTTGCTAAATCACCATTTTCATGAAGAGTATGAGCTGGACACTTTTATGAAACAGTTGTCATTGGAAAGATGTGCAGTGAAATGAGTGTTCAAGGGCCATCTACAAAAAACACTAAAAAAAACAGCTACAAAAGCATGCAACTTGGGCAGCATAGTGTCACCAGAAATAATTTCACACATCACTGCCCTCCTGTAGGTTATTGCAGGAACTTAGTTCAGAAAAAAAGACTTTTCCCTGTTTAATTATATTAAAGAAAATATTTATTAACAACTTCACTGTTACAATATGCTTTCTTATCAAGGATGACTTCACACATCAGTGGTTTGAATAAAACTGCAACAGTTTTGGAGCTGAAAGGCAGGAGAAACAAGGGAAGGCCACCGATGGATGTAGTGAAGGAGGACTTGGACATGTCTGGTGTGGCTGTAGAGGATTGATAAAGGACTGATAATCCACTCTGAGAGCAGACAAGACAATAAGTAATTAGACTGGGCCCCACCCACCAGTGTCTGTTACATTGTTAGGTTGAAAGTGTTAAAAGAACAGGAAAAGGCTGGCTTGTTTTTGCCAAGAAGAAACCTCCAGGGCTAAAACATGAAGGCACTGCAGTTCCTCTAGTGGCCACTTGGAGGAGAGTCCTGCAGACGCAGGCAGCTGTAGCTGTAGCTTCAACTTTTGTTAACTGGACTTCTGTGTTTGCAGTGCAGTACACCCCATCCAAGAAGTCTGAGCTGTGGTTCTGGTCAGTGAAATTAGTCAGTTATTTAGCAGATATCTGTATCTGTGCATTGTATGTGTAACCCATGGTTATTTTATTGCCAATGGTATTCTATTTTTATTCTAATTTTAAGTGGTACTTTTTGTTAAGTATTGAGTTTTCCCATGCACCGTGAATGCACCATAGCGTGGTAACTTTCTTGCAGGGATCTAGATGCCCAAAAGCTGTTGTGAAAGGTTCAGTCCTGTAACGTGTTGAGCCACGGAATTAATGTACTGGCTGTTTTTTTATGTGGTAGAAATCTGCTGCTACGGACCGAGCGGTGCCATCTAAGGACTGGATGCCACTGGAGATGCCTACAAAGGACACTCTCAATCTGAAGGCCACCTGCTCCTTGGAGGGTGGTAGGATACAACGATTTGCACTTTTTTTTACTGAGATCTCAGGACACTTTATGTTGCTACTTTTTTCACTTTTGGAGTCAGATCTGATACCACTTAACACAAAAACTAATGCATCAAAAAGCAGAACTGTGACTAAAGACAATCCAAATAGCTTTGAACACTTACCAAATACTGAATATTAAGTGCACTGAACTGAAATGGACAGCGTACCTGACACATTTATGGACACTTGAAGTGATGTATTGGACATTGTTGAAGATTACATGTTTGAAATGATTTAAATGTTTTGTTCATGTCTATGTTTTTGGACCATTTAAATGTTGAATACACTCAAATCACTTTTTTCCTTTAAGTTGTTGTCAGTGTCTCATTCTGAGTGGAGGGTTTTTTCTTTTCTAAGTTGAGTTGCCACTGCCAGTCTCCTTACCATCCTAACTGAACCCAACAACAGTAGATTCTCAGATATTTGTTTTTTCCTTGACTTTGGATGACAGATTACTCTGGATTTGACCGATTTTGACTACTAAGTTAAAAAGGGTGACATATGGATGCAACCCTTGGCTCATAACTGAGCATGCCAGCCTTTAAATATGGTCACTTTAGGCTCCATAAATGCATGGCAATGGCCAAAAAGCTAAAACGTGAAGTTTTGTATTAGGGAGACAACAAACTTAAGGGTGATGTTATGGTGGCTCCATCCATATCCAGGACTGTTGCAGATTTCTCTTTATGAAAGTAAGACAAGGAACTGTCTGACCAGTTGAACTGGAGTCGCCCGTACAGTTATACCTGGGCATCAAAAGAACTGCCTCCATTCTGGTTCAAAAGACAGACCCTGAAAAGTTGGTTTGCATTGCAACCACCAAATAGCACTTATGTTCTTGTTGTTAAGCAACTACACACAAAAAGATATTTAAATAAATACAGAAAACCAGGGCAGTTTCATCAATAAGCATTACAGAAACCTCTGTAAGAGGGAGAATCGATCCTGTCTGTAGAATAATGGAAAGATTGCACTTGTACAAAGAACCTCAGGCTGTCAATCATAAAGACTCAGACGAACAAAAGACAAATAGGAAAAAGGAGTCGACTTAACTCAAACGATGTACTTCAGCAACTGAGCGGAAAGTACAGCGAAGTGTTCTTCAGCTGAGGTGAACTGGAACAACACACTACATCCCTGGCAGCTTCATCCCTGACCTCCACCTTCTGTGACCAGAGAAGAGAAGGGCTGATTTGACATCCAAATTGTTGTCTCTCAATGAACACTCCAGTGATGTAACTGCCATTCACTGACTAACATATTCTTTCAGCTTTCAGGCAAAGAGAAAAGGGAAGAAAAAGAAAAGCAAATTTAAATTAAATTTTGTTAAAATTTTTACCCTTTTTGTCCAAAAGAAGAATAATGGACACAGGAATGAATAGATCATGTTTTTTAAACAGAAGGACATTCATTTTACTTGTCATTTCCCATTTACCCATTTAATGGATTTATAACAATTAAAAAAACATTTAATCACAAACCAAATGCAGCCTAGTTTCCCTCAGACATCAGTGCACTTTATCATAAGCACTGTCTTTTCATTATGCTCAATCTTCCTATTCAAACATCACACATTTCCATTTCTATTTTGGATAATGTTTGGGAAGAAAAAAGACAAATTAATAAAAACTAAGCTTCAGGGCTGGACTGCATTTGTTACTAAATGAAGTTTAATATTTTAAGTCTAAGCCTGATAAAGGCTTTGCTGCATAATTATGTTGTTCAAATCTATTAAATCTGTTAAGGGTGGACATTTTAGGCATGAATATTCACTGCAAACAATTTTAATATGGTGAAGCTTTTTACAAGACTACTCAGTTATGTGCAGACTGGACCTAGTAGATAACCTCAGCGGCCATGGTCATTTTTGACTCTGCATGTTTCTCCTGTTTTGATGATAACGTCTAAGACTCCCGTTATGCCTAGAGACTGGCTGGAGAACCCTTGGCAACCACTGGTCGCAAGGGAAAAATATTTATTCCCCAGCCGGTTGGCAAGTGGTTGCTGGCTGTTGCTAGGTGAAATTAGTCACAAAGAGGGGGCTGCACCTCCTTGTAATTGCTTTGGTTGCCACAGTCATACGGTTTGTGTGAAAGACAGCAACTTGTCTGCAAACACTTACTTAATGTTCATTGAGTAGTACAGAAACTTGAAAAAGTGTAACACAAACCTAAAACTGAGAGTTTTCACCTTCAAAGTAAAAATTGGGCCTCAGCCCATTACATCACACTCTTCACTGCTCAGTGAGTAGTTGGCAATGGGTTGCAGATAAGTGGCCGCAGTAATCTGACCAAAGCAGTCACAAGAAGGTTGTCGCTGCTGCACTGTATACCTCTACCCAACCAATTTTATCTTGCAACTGCCAGTAGACCCCAGCAACCGTTCACCAACCTGTTGAGGAAACCTTATTTTTCCCCTTTTCAACCACAGGTTGCCAGGAGGTCTCTAGGCCTGCGTGACTGAGACCCAATCTCACCAAATTACAAGATGTTTTTATCAGGCTGGCAACTGCTAGTTTGCATCATAATCAGCTGTTTATGTTGTTTAACCTTCAAGCAACCTGTAGATGAGGAGCCAACTACACCTCCCACAGATGTTTAATTCCTCCAAACCGTTCAATCTAAAGTGTCTCACTAGGAATAAGACAGTCATCATCCTTCCAGACAGACTGTGATTATAAAACATCTTCATTACTTGGAAAGCTTTAAGAATCATTATGAAAACAGATGGTTCCACACTCTAGATATGTATAACTGAAAAAACAAATAATTAAAATCTTCCCTCATATTATAGGAGTCTGACATCTGCTGCAAACACACAATAAGTGTTTGGACAGTGACTGTGTTTTTGTAGTTTGCTTCGATGAACCTTCACAGTAGTTTTCAAATTAAACAATCCACAGGTGCATTAACTTTTTAGCAATTATAGATATTTTTTATATATAGCTAACCAATTTCAGAGACATAAATGAAACTGGACAAACCAACGCAGTTTTAAAAATGATGTTTGTTTTCAATATTTGGATGAAAATCCGTTGGACTCGATGACTCCATGAAGTCTAGTCTTTACTGCTGCCAGTAAACCCCAATAAAAATTGCCTCAGCAGTTTCTTTTCTCTATAATAAGGCTTAAGTAGCTTTATCTCTTGCAAGCTTTACTTCTGCTACTCATATGCACAGCTTCATAACATTACAGTTTCATTAACAGCTCAGTCCGAACCATTCTTAACTCTCAGTGGTGCCTCTGTGATCATACCAGCATTAATGTTTGTGGTAAACGGTGAAAGGCTGCGGCCATAATATGATCAATGTTTCTTAGTTTTTAACAGAGGATTTGGGTACACCACCATAAGGTAGTGTGCAAAAGTCTCGAGTCACCCTTCATTTCTTCATCATTTTCTTTCCCAGAGCCAGACCTTCTCGTCATTTTTAAGTGGTCTTGAGCAATCACTCTACACACTTTCTGAAGGTCTTTCAGAGCTTTTCTTTTCTCTTTTCTTTTTCACTGATTTTCAGCCCGGTCCTTATCTGACAATTTTCATAGGAATATTTTTTGTTTTTTCAGCCACTTAACACTGACCTATGAATCATTCTAGCATTAAATAAATGCATCTAACTCAAGAGAAAAAACAGTCTTGTGTCTCCACATAACAGACAACTTAGCAAAAAATCCATTTTAAATCACATCTTTAGGAACTTTTTTACTCGAAGCCTGTCACAAAAAATAACATTTGTTCTAATTTCTTTGGTTGAATCGATGAAAAAAAAGCTAAACTTAACACAGTTTGATAAGCATGAGATAGTATTTTTGCACCAACAAGGTGATTCCCAAAGAGCTATTAGTAGAAAACTTGGCATGTGCAGTTTTGTCCTTAAAAATTGCAGAAAACTGGACAAGTCGAAGACGTGGCAGGGCTAAACTCTGCTGCATTTCATCCAGTGGTTTGGGGGATCTTACAGTACAGTACAATCAGTACAATCTGGAATGTGTCTGTTTGGGAACAACAGTCATTTTGGCAAAAGCGTACCTGAAATTGAACACTAATGGTCATGAATTGGCTTCCCCAGAGATTAACATGATTGAACCAGTGTGGGATCAGCTTGACAGAGAACAAAACAAAAGGCAGCTGACATCTAAAGAAGAGCTTTGAAGGTCCTTCCAGAGGCCCTGAGAACTATTCCTGATCATTACTTAAAGAAATCACAAGAAAGCTTTCCTAACAGGCTTCAGGCAGAATTGTACAAACTCTGTTTTTGCCTTTAATACCTCATTTCCATGTATGTTTGCAGATGTAATTGCTGAATCCATATCTCATTTTCCTAGGAAAATAAAAAGAATTGAGGGTCGGCGTGTGCTGTACAAATCAACATCTGCCAGTTTGCAGTGCAGGTTTTGCCATCATGCCACAAGCAGCTGCTCCATTTTGAATCCTAAATAGCTGAAGGTGTGCAAGCCATCCGTGTCTGTGATTCAAAGCATAACCACAGCATGCATCCGTGTATCTGGCTCACTGGAGCCTCTTAAGCCGGCTGGAGGCTTTATCAGATTTCAGGGCTATTTTTGTTAAATCTATAACTTTTGGGAAATGTTACCTAACAAATCAGTACACCACCCTATGTGGCCCATCTGTAGAATTATTTTTTTAAACCAAGATAATTTATTTTTATCACTCTGTCAGCCATATTACAAATCACCTCATCTCCACACATGGGAATAAAATCAGAGTCGCATCTTGTGTGTTTGTGTATTCAGGTGTGACGGCTACTTACGCTGAACGCTTATCACTCTTAATGAAAAAGTAAAGCTGTTTCCGTGCTCCTTTTATCCGTGTTGACGGGAACCAGCTGCTACTCCGATTAGATAAGTGGCTCTCTTTTCAGGCTGTAACCTTCACAGACCCACTTCTTAGTTTCCTTTAATCCCTGTCTTCAAGTTCATTTTTCTTTGGACTGGCCCTCTGCTCGTCTCAAGTCTCACCAGGTTTCAAAATGTCAAGAGAGGAGAGTAAGATTAAGTAAAGTGCAGGAACTCTACATCTCTTAATTGAATCTTGGAGTGTACTTCCACATCTATTCATGAGTCTTTTTTATCTGATCATTTAGAGTTCTGAGACTTCTATACCCACATTTTTAATATGAGCACGTCCTCACAGACTCTGTGAGAATGAGTTAACACATATACATAATTGAAACACTCTCGTAACATGTCTTTAAAAAGTCATATTTGCTTTATAGACCATGCTAAATGAGCTGCACACTAAAAGCTGCAAAGTCCCTGCAGACCCCTGGTTTACAGCCAGTGCTGTGCATTAATTACATCCAGTTGTAGCCAAAAATGAGCTCTTCCTTACACGTAAAGTTCAATAATTCCTGATTCTGATTCCTCTCTTTCTCCCTGCTCTTTGTAGTTCCCTGTCTGTCTTCATGTTTTTCCATGTTATTTGTTTCTTTTTCTTTTGATTATTTGTTCTTTATTTCAGAGTTGGGTTTTCTCTTAAGGCCCAGTCACAGAGACATAGAGATCCGTCAGTGACACCCTGACAAACACCAGTCACGGGGGAAAAATGAGTAATCTCCAAACAGTTATGAGTGGGCGCTGGAGGTTCCTGGCAGTCACTGTTAAATCAAATGCTGAAGCCCAGGTCTAGACACCAGTCACTGAACTCCTGCTAACCGCTAGTCGCTAGAGGAAGTCGGTCACCAAATCGGTTGCTATCAGAATATTATGGTTGCCCTTTGTTTGTGAGGAAGACTCCAACTTGTCTGCAAACTCTTATCGACTTCTTGTTAACTGTAAAGAGAGCACCATAAACCAGAAATTAAGACTTTAAAGTAAAAGTTGTGACTTACTGCTGCAACCAACATGTTACAAAAGGCTGGTGGTTAACAGGTTTCAGCAACTGGACTCAGGGCCTGCATATTTTCAGCAATCTATTTCTCCAAGTTTCACTATCATTTGGCTTTTTTGCTGAGTGCTTATTAAAGACGAGTCTGTATCTTTAATGCAATCTGCTAGAAATCAAAGTCATCACAAGGAGGTTGTTGGTGCTGCATCTTCTTTGCAATCATCTTCACCTAGTGATATCAGCAACCACTCACCACCACCTGGCAACCACTTAGCAACCAGTGGTTTGTTCTGCCGTGCCCTAAAGACACCTGTGTCTCTCCTTTGCTTTTTGTTTTTGTCAGACCTTCTGTTCACCTTCCTGTGTTCTCTGTTTGAGTTCCTGGCTATGTCTCTTGTTCCATTCTTTTGGAGTTTCATCGTCTCCTCATTGTCTCTATTTGGTATACCCTGCAGCCTACCTGTAGCACTTTTTATTTAATGCATTCAGCACTCCAAAATTAAGCTTGGTGATGCAAAAACCAACTGAAAAAGAAAATGCAGAAATGCCAAAGTGGAATTTCTCTAATGGCCACTTGTCTCCTTTTGTTTTTAGTTTTGTTGTTTCGTGATAGTGTTGTCAACATGTTTCTGTGAAATACATGACAGTACACACAAGAGTGCACACGATATATTCTCAAATCCTTCCCTTGAAGCATCTTAATTGTCCTCTTGTCTCATACTGTGTATGATAAGATGTATTTTTTTGTTATTCCCATCAGTTTCTGCTGTTTGATTATCTGCATGGTCTGTATGTCATTTCTGTAGGGATTGTTGTTATTCTGCTTGTCATGCAGCAGCACTTCCATAGAAGCAAGGGTGTAATCATCTGCAGGAAAAACTGACAGAAAGCTAAAAAAAGTCCCACAAACAAAACCGTTTTGAGCATTTTTAATAGAAACACTAGTAAATCTCACCCTAGAATCAGTATCTGGTTTTATTTATCTTAACTTCAAAGTTTCTGTTTTTACTGCTTGAAGAAATGCACATGGCACCAAAAACCTGCAATCTCTGCAAAGACAATGCCTCTAAAGTGTTCGGAGGACAAGCATTCCCCTAAGAGGAGATCACATCGCACTCCATGTATGTTCACACAGTATAAAGGTTGTATAGCCTCTCAGAGACTGCAGCACTTTGACAGTGGCTCAGCACACTAAAGGGTCCTTTATGTTTGAAGCAATAACACCTTCACATTGCAGAGGAGAGAAATGTATTTATCTCAGAATGTTCAATAGTCTTTGAGATAGATGCTTAAAATACAGAAATCAATAAAATAGTATACATGACTAATTTGTACTATATACATACATACAAATACTAATTCTAGTGTGTGTTTATTGTTTGAACCTGATGAACTCTGTGGCTGCCCTCCAATCTTCCATTCAGTGATGGTTTCCCATTAAGACTCTGGGAGTGTTCGCAACTTTATTACGGAAACACCACACATGGATTTAAACACCACCATGTGAGAGAACAGAGGTAATGTACAGAGGCTGGTTGTACCAACAGGGCTTAAGCTAAGTTACCCTCTCACATGCTCCAGTGATGACCTCTGGTTTCTTTATTTATATATTTGTCAGACGGTGGAAGGAATACTTCGAGGACCTCCTTAATCCCACTGACACGTCTTCCGAGGAGGAAGCAGAGTCTGGGGATGAGGGGAATGACCCGCCAGTTTCTGGGGTCGAGGTCACTGAGGCAGTTAAACAACTCCTCGGTGGCAGAGCCCTGGTGTTGATGAGGTCCGCCCGAGTTCCTGAAGGCTCTGGACGTTGTAGGGCTGTCCTGGTTGACACGCCTCTACAATGTTGCGTGGAGATCAGGGGCAGTACCCTGGACTGGCAGACCGGTGGTGGTCCCCATCTTTAAGAAGGGAGACCGGAGGGTGTGTTCCAACTATAGGGGGATCACACTCCTCAGCCTCCCCGGGAAAGTCTATGCCAGGGTGCTGGAAAGGAGAGTTCGTCC
Organism: Oreochromis aureus; assembly: GCF_013358895.1. Lineage (NCBI taxonomy): Eukaryota > Metazoa > Chordata > Actinopteri > Cichliformes > Cichlidae > Oreochromis > Oreochromis aureus. Next base: position 5,064,590 of record NC_052945.1, on the reverse strand, counting down.
GTTAGTCGAACCTCGGATACAGGAGGAACAATGCGGTTTTCGTCCTGGTCGCGGAACACTGGACCAGCTCTTTATCCTCTCGAGGATACTTGAGGGTGCATGGGAGTTTGCCCAACCAGTCTACATGTGTTTTGTGGACTTGGAGAAGGCATTCGACCGTGTCCCTCGGGTGTCCTGTGGGAGGTGTTGCGGGAGTATGGGGTGTCTGGCCCACTGTTACGGGCCATTCGATCCCTATACAACCGCTATGCGAGAGTTTGGTTCGCATTGCCGGCAATAAGTCGGACTTGTTTCCGGTGGGTGATGGGCTCCGCCAGGGCTGCCCTTTGTCACCGATTCTGTTCATAATTTTATGGACAGGATTTCTAGGCGCAGCCAAGTGGCGGAGGGCTTTCACTTCGGTGGCCTCAGAATCTCATCTCTGCTTTTTATGGATGATGTGGTTCTGATGGCTTCATCGGTGGGGGGCCTCCAGCTCGCACTGGAACGGTTCGCAGCCGAGTGTGAAGCAGCGGGAATGAGGATCAGCACCTCCAAATCTGAGGCCATGGTTCTCAGCCGGAAAAGGGTGGAGTGCCCACTCCGGGTCGGGATGAGTTCCTGCCCCAAGTGGAGGAGTTCAAGTATCTCGGGGTCTTGTTCGCGAGTGATGGGAGAAGGGAGCCGGAGATCGACAGACGGATTGGTGCTGCGGCTGCAGTGATGCGGACGCTGCACCGGTCCGTCGTGGTGAAGAGGGAGCTGAGTGTAAAAGCGAAGCTCTCAATTTACCGGTCGATCTACGTCCCGACCCTCACCTATGGCCACGAGCTGTGGGTAGTGACCGAAAGAACGAGATCGCGGGTACAAGCGGCAGAAATGAGCTTCCTCCGAAGGGTGGCTGGCCCTCCCTTAGAGATAGGGTGAGAAGTTCGGCCATCCGGGAGGGGCTCAGAGTAGAGCCGCTGCTCCTCCACATCGAAAGGAGCCAGTTGAGGTGGTTCGGGCATCTGACAAGGATGCCCCTGGGCGCCTCCTGGGTGAGGTGTTCGGGCATGTCCCACCGGGAGGAGGCCCAGGGCAGACCCAGGACGCGCTGGAGAGATTATATCTCTCGGCTGGCCTGGGAACGCCTTGGTGTTCCCCCGGATGAGCTGGAGGAGGTGGCTGGGGAGAGGGAGGTCTGGGCTTCTCTGCTTAGGCTGCTGCCCCCGCGACCCGACTTCGGATAAAGCGGATGAGGATGGATGGATGGATGGATGTATATAAATAAGAAAAGTATTTTTCTTGCTATGACAGTGATAAACAGACTCAATTGCAGATACAAACGGAGGCACTGGTAAACGTGATTACAAGACTTTATTTACAAACAGAGAATTACAACTATCATGCTACGTGAGCTATGAAACATATGTGAGATTCTAAGGAGTAGCAAACATGAAGTGTACAATAAACGTGGAGTACTAGGAAACTATATACACATGAAAGTCTGTGGCGTGGGGAAAAGGGGAGTCAGGCCGGGGAACGAAACCAGGAGCCTTTGAGTCACTGTAACGAGAGGAGACAGGGTTCAGAAGATGTTCCGGTGCAGGTCACGAGAGAGCAAACATGGGCAAATACTGTCTTACTTATTGCAGGTGAAGGACTGGCATGAGAGGGGTAAGTGGAGCGAGTGCAGCGGTGATGGTTCCAGCCAGTGATGATCCGTGGTATTCAGTAACTGTGGCAGGGAGGCAGGCAGGTAGGAGAAGTGAGCATGAGCTCTTCCGTTAAACCAAATGAAGATGAGTACTGTCAGAGTCAGAGCGTGGAGATCGGATGGAGGACTGCAAGCAGAGAAACACTTGGTAAGCAGAAAATATCGCTGTAAACAATGTCACGAGAACTGTGACAGCATACACTAACAGAGGTTAGCTGAAGATCTGGCGAAGCGCTGGTCTTAAGTACCGGTAGCTTAATTGCTAACAGGTTCAGATTGCACGCTGGAATGCGGTGACTCCACCCAGAGGTGGAACCACCGGCTCTATGGGGAAAAAACCCTGCACTCCCCCAGACCATGACTGACCTGCCATAGCCTTACCCATAATCATGGTTGTTTCTAATCTTTTACACTAAAGGTAATTTTCCACATTATGTATCAAGTTTACATTGAGCAGATTTATAGATGGGAGGGATCAACTCAACGATGAAGAGCTTAATAGGTTTCAATTAGAGAATATATCTAAGCAAACCTAAATGCACAATAAATAAAGATCCATGAGAGTAGGCGTAAGAAAACGATCAGTAGTTCACAAATATAAATTCCAAGCTATAAGAGTTACAGTTAAAAAAATAAGTAAGGGTTACATTTAGTTGGGCTACTTTTAGACATGTTAGGAACAAATTAACGGCTGATGTCTCAAAGATGGATGTCAGCGCCGTGACACACACTGGTTCTTATACGCTGCATTTTGAAGCCTTATTGATCAATGATTTTTCACTTATATAGATGGTCATGGTACAGACTCCGTGTTTATGTTTTATGTTATACTTATCGTTTTAGTTAGTTTCTGGTCATTTGTTCATTATTTATAGTGTGCCTCCATTGTGTTCCTCCGTGTCATCTTTGTCTCCACGTTCATGTATTTCCTGTTTTACTTTGGAGAGTCTCATGTTCAGTGTTTTGAGTTTTGCTTTCGCATTATCTCGTCTCGTCTGATTAGTCTCAGCTGTGTTCCCTGCCTGTCTGCAGTTTCCTCCTTTCCCTGTGTGCGTGTGTGTATATAGCATGTGCTTCCCTCTGTTCTTTATCGGATCGTCTGCGTTACCGCTGCTTGTCATCCTACATGTTTCATGTCTCATGCTCCTCATTCCCGGTTTCAGGTTTTAGTTGTGTTTTCTTTGCTCCTCATGTTCGTTTGTGTAGCTTCACCCAGTTTAGGTTTTGTTAATGTTTTCAGTTCATCCCTTCGTTGGTTGCTTTGAGGAGTTTTTTGTACAGCCACCCAAAATAAAGGCTCACTTTCACTTTAACATCATCCTGCATCACCGTGTCTGCATTTGGGTCCCATCTCTCTCCACTCTCAGAAATTCAAGCACAAACCTCGGTTATGGTTTGTAATTCACCACAAGACATAGTATTAGTCCAATAATCCATTAAAATGCTCCAGAAGACTTCAGCAGCTCACACAGAGATTTGAAGAGGTCAGAGTTGTTATGAGAGGTGAAACTATCTATAGAGGCCAAAACTGTTTGTCCCAGACTATAAATAAGATTTATTATGTAGTATGTATTGTTGTAAATTTGTGCCTGTTGAGTCTTTAAGAGAGTATGGCGATCAACTCCCTTTTGGAGTCACCCTAAAGTGGCCATTAGAGGAACTGTGGATTTTGTGGAATAGCGTCACTCAGCTAAAGCTGTTTAGCTCCTTAAACTAAATTTCTGTGTTTCTGTAATTTTGTTAATTTGTTTGTGTTCTTCTGTAACTTTTTATGAGTAATTTTTAGTGTTTATGTAATATGTTATACTGTATATCTTTTTTGTATTCAAATGCTTCTGGTGCTTATTTATGCATAGATGTTTCTGCATCTTTGCTTTTATGCCTCTGTCCCTAAAAACCATGAACTTGCAGGGATGTACACTCCAAATCAGACAAATTCAAATGACTGGACATACGTGCTGAGCTACAAGTGTCTTCTAAATAAGATAAACACCAAATTAGTGGATGGGGAACAATTTGAGCTCATCAAAAAAGTGGTTTGGTGATCTCCAACTTACCTGTCACACTGTTAAAACTGAAACTGAGATAAATACTGATAAGATTCAGTCGTCACAGAAAACTTTATATATAACTGTTTTTAAAGTCTGCGTATTGACCTTTATGTTTAAAATGAATGGGGAACCCTTTCAAGTTCAGGTAAACTCCCCTGTGTGTGTTTCTTGTGATGTTTTTTACTCAATCTGCTCATGGTAAAGGTCACAGATGTTAAAACGTTGTGACTGTTTAGAGATCAAGGAAATATATTTATGGTCATGGTCAAGTGGTGATTCATACCTTAATGGAAACGAATAAACCTGAATGCATAAAAAAATCAGTCAACAATCAGTTGTTGTTTAACTGAGAATATAAATTTTCACATTTAAGATGCAGCAACAACAGCACCAATACTCTGGCTCCTTCTTTCAAGGACAAAAATCAACGAGCCCACAAGAGCGACAGTTTGGTTTTGAAACATCCACAATCATCTTGACCTGGTTTGCTATCTGTGAAAGAAATGAAACGCTGCACAAATTAAAGTAAATGATTCAGCACAGACATAATTGAGGAGTTGTTTGGGGGCATTCAGCTTTCCTCTGGAAATGAGTGTTTTTTAGCCTCTGACAGAGGAGCAGATGAATAGTTATTGTGAGGAGGAGTCGATGAAAACCAGAGAGGACAAAAGTTTATTTCTGTCCAAATACAGCGCAGCCTTCAGTCAGTGAATGTAAGTTAAAAAAGCATTTACATGTGGCTCATCATCTTTTAAGAAGCCGGTGAATGAAAGGCAGTGAGTCATCACGCTGCTTTTGATGATGGATGCATTTGTCACAAAGGCACATGGATTGTTTCTCAGCTGACCTTGAACACTAAATGACCACATTTGTGATCAGAAGAAGAAGAGAAACTGCTCTGTGAAGAAGAAATAATATTTTGACTTAAATGTCAGCGAGGGGAGCCATAAGAATGCTTTTTAAATGGCAAGCAGGTCACGGTCCCTAACCTCTGATACTACTCCAAGGCAGCTGGAGATGCAGCACAGTAACTACATACATTATATGATAGTGCTATCATTCCCTCCACTCTCCCTTGTCATGCCTAGAAACTGGTTCTTGTAGAGAGCTGGTTCCCAGCAATGTTCCCTCTAAGCTGCGTGCGTGCGCAATTGCGCACTGCTGGCACGGTCTCTGCGCACAGAAAATCTGCGTTGCGCACAAAAAAAATCTAACCTGAATTAACAATTCTGTTTTGCAGTGTGAGTCAGTAAGTGGCTGGCTGCTCCAGTATGGGATTAGAACGATGCCACATTATCCCATAGTCCAGCCAATGATGCGATTCATATTCGTATATCAACATCGTTGACAGGCTATGACAGCGTCCTTATGTGCCGACACCGGTGTTTTAGCTAGCAAAGCGGCGTGGCTAATGTGGAGTGAAGCCACGTTAATGACAACGTGTCCAACCATCAGAGATGTGAGCAGGACAGACGGAACAATTGACGGGAAATGTGTGGACTATATACCAGTTTTTAAATTGTGTTGATAGGCCACGTAAAACCAGAGTTATGATAAAAATATATGCAGTGTTTGTTTGTTTTTCCTGAATACTGTCGCTGTTTATATTTACTGCGGGAAGAAACGGTAAAAACTGTGTTTTATAAGGAAAACGCCCGAAATCACTCTCCGCCTGTGAGCAAAACCAAAACCAAAAGAAACCCCACCCTTTCCTATTGGTGGAAAAATGTACCATGTCGACCAATCAAAAAATGATATGGCAACATGGCATTTAGATGTTTAGAAAGGGGGGAAGTTTTAGGATTGACGGCGGTGTTTTGAGATGTGAGAGATTTGCGACGTTTAGCATGTTTGGAGTCTAAAGTTAGTGTGTTGTTTTTTGTAGTTAGTGTGTAGTGTAGTCAATAGTGTTGTTGTGTGTGTCAGGGCAATGAGGCGGCTGCTGAATGTTACAGGTGTTACAGCAGTGATACATCTCCTGTTGTCAGGCCTGCAGGTATCAGGCTGTTGTTCTCCTTCATCTCATAGTGGACAGAAATTATTTTTTGGAGTGGCACAAATAATTAATGTGGCATCAGATTTGATGCAGAACAGCTGATTGTTCTGTAAATAATTTGAAATGTTTATTTTAAAAAACGCCTTGGCTGCATTTTTAGGTAAATAGCTGCAAAAAAACCTGTTGTTTGCAAAACTCAGTTACTTTTTAAAAGTAGTAATTATATAATTAATTGCCCAACATTGGTCACTGTATTTTGCAGACAGAGTTACAGGACTCTCTCCCAGACCACAGACTCATAATACAAGTCAGAGCTTTATAAAAAAAAAAAAAAAAAAAAAAAAAAAGAAAGAAAATTGTGTTTTCAAAATTGGAGTTCAAGTTATTTTTACTTCCAATAGTGTTAACATACTACACAGGTCATGAACAAGACTTTTTTAAATTTTCATTGTAAGTGGGCTAAAGCACTTAATTAAAAGTAGTCTAACATAAATGTAAATTCTGTAATTTGATTATTTTAATAAACCATGTAACTTGGATGGATTCGATGCTGGCGTGACCACAGTGCACACGTCTACTGTTGCTCACAGTGGTCCAAGGGACCGCTCAGGGAGTTTATGTGTTCGCTCAGACACATGAAAAATTAGAGGGAACATTGGTTCCCAGTAGTTTAGTTCCTTGGAATTGTTAGTCTGCTTCACTATTGACCTCACTTATCAGTTCCATTTGTACTTGCGCTACAATCAGCTGATTTCAATTTGTCAGAGGAGAAAATTATTAGCAGTCTACAGTTGGATTTGGACATTACTTTTATAATTATTGCACAGTAGACTAGAACGTGATGGTAAAGTGCATCCAGAACAGGAACAACTGACTTAAGCTGCCAAGACAACTTGAGCTTTTTGCAAGCATGCTAATCCATGCTAATGCTGAGCTAGCTAAGGACCCAGACTGATGAATGCCGAGCCCAGACCAGCAGACCTGACCCTGACCTTCAACAGAAAACAAATTGATGAGCAGTCAAGCTGCAGCCTCCGATTCTATCTGTTCATGTTTCTACAATCACTGTGGTGATCAGTCTGAACTCTCTTTGTGATGGTTTTCAAGTTTGCGTTCACACCTGAATACTAAGAAAAAGATGTATGTCTCCTCAGTAGGATAGGGATATGTGTTGGTGTGTGGGACTATATAGCCTATGAGTTTATACTGATAAATGGTAATTATCAGACAATGCGTATTGGGTCATTCTATAGAGAAATGAGAAAGTAATGTAATGAGTAGTACAATGAATTTCTTTCTCCTGGGAGTAATTAAGTAATGTACTGCATTACTTTTAAGAAAGTTTACTGTATAAGATGTTTAATAATTACTTTTTTTGAGTAATAACTCAACACTTTACAGCAAAGAGTGGAAATTACTCCAATACGTGCAAACATTTGACCACACAGTATGCAATTAATTTGCAGAATGTAATGACTTTGATATGCTCTGACGGTGACTCCCAAAGTGGAGCCAATGAGAATCAATAAGGAATCAAATCATTAAATTCTTATCAGTTCCCATCCCTTATCAGTCCAGGGCATTATCTAGAGCTGTGTTAGGTTGTACGATGGAAAACAACAAGACAAACTTTCCATATTTTTCATATTCATATGTTTTATGTATTTGTGAAGAACTCCTTTGGTGGCCTCAGCATTTGATTTTTGCTTTTTGCAGATGATGTGGTTCTGTTGGCTTCATCAGGTCACAAACGTCTGTGTAGCAGAGGCAGGAGAGGACCCAAATGCAAACTCAAAGATGGGACGTGAACTCAAAACCAGCTTTATTTGCTGAATGGCGAATCCATACAAACTAGACTGGGAAAATCATAACCTAATAACACGAAGAGGGAGGATACGACACGGAACTGAGGGAGACACTGACGTAAGTACACAGAAAGATAACGAGGGACGTAGGAGCACACGGGGAACACAGCTGACACGGATAGTCATAACGAGACAGGGGAAGAGCAAACACAACATGACGCACACTGATGGGAGACTATCAAAGTAAAACAGGAAGTACACAGAGACGCAGACTGGAGGGGGAGAGACAACATGACGAGCTGGGGAACATAAATAAACATGACGGAATAAAACATGAGGAGAAACACGGCACAGGAACTCACACAATTAAATACACACAGACACACAGAGGGCAGAGACACAAGGGGGAATCTAATAAACAAAAGCTAAACAGAATAACCAAGTCACTACAAAATCAACCCTAGAATAACAAAGTAGACTAACATAATTCCAAACGACAAAAAACACCAGAAACTTGCACTTGCACTGGAGTGGCTTGCAGCTGGATGTAAAGAGTCAGGAAAACAATTAGCACATTCTTCTTATTCTTAACACCTTATTCTTATTTGATAAAACAGTTTTCCCTTTTGGTTCTAAGATGCTATGACGCCACCCACCACTAGCCAGAGCAGCACCTTTCTATTTTTGTGGCAAGACGTTATAAATGAACAAAGTGTGAATTAAGTGGATGTGGATGCTAGCTTTCTAACGTTAGCCACATTCGGCAAACTAATCTCAAATTATGTTTGCAACCCTAACATCATCCATTTAACCATGCTTAGCTTTGGCTATTTTCTAAGGGTTTTCTTACTTTAGACTAGCCAGCAAGGCTAAAAACTTTGCTGTGTCCAAGCTTGCATTGGTCAATAATCCCTCAAAACTATAATGGATTCAGATCCAGCAACTCTGACAAACAAACAGAAATAGCTCGGTGAAATCAAACTAGGTAATTTTAATTTTTCTGAACAGTAAAATTGGTATCCAGTCAAAAATAAAAGTAAAAAATGTGATGTTTGCATCTGTGGGCCGGAACAGCACCTTCAGTTACTGAGTAATTAAATCTGATAGGCTGGTTAATGCATATAATTATTAAATGAGAGTAATTTTTCCTGCAGCAGGGCATTGCTTCTGGTAACATTTATATACTTGCTTGATAATTTAAAAAATAATGATATCCCACAGCCCTCCTAAACTCTCAGCACAGCCTTTTTCCTTTTCATCGCAGTGATGCCTTCATGGCACAAACGTAGAGCTGTGATCATACAGTAGTACTTAAGCATCTAGCTAGAAGAGGTATAAACATTTTTCAGCAGCAGCCAATATCAGCAAACACACAAAACTGTTTCTTGTGACTTTCATGCAACCACTGTAATTCAGTGGTTGCATGAAAACACTGCACTACACAGTTTAGTCCAGGCTAAACTGGTTAGTTTGCACAAATGTTATTGTAGGATCTTTACCTTACAATATAAAATGCCCTGAGGCTGTTGATGTTTTGAATTGGTGCTATATCAATCAAACTGCTTTTAATCTAATTGATTTACTGTGATAACACTTACAGTGATGCACTATATTGGGCTGGTTACATCTAGGGAGCTGTTACTAGGTTACATCACGGGTCGCAGATATCAATTTATATTTTAGGTGATGAAGCTGATTAGATTCACTCACTAAAGTCTGCCTTTTATACTAGCTTCATAAAGTCCACAGGTTAGAAATCTGCTCACATTACACCTGCTTATATCTTTTTGAATTAAGTTGGCTAAATCTATAAAGAGCAGTGAATATCGTGGTAGGAGCGCAGGTCAGCTGTTCACAAAGGACAATCTGCTGAAGCTCAAAGCAAATTATGTGACAGTGTGTAGACATATGAACAGTCTGTAATATCTGTAATATCAAAACGTCTCAGTATTCAGTATTTAGTGGTCCAAAGGACCTTATGCTACTGCTGCGAAGCCCTTAAAATGACACGAGATACCGAGAACCCCCACAAGCATGCCCTCTTGATTATGCTGTGGTGTCATTTTGAGTATTTTAAAATGCGATTTGAAAGCTAATGTGACCTTCTGCTCAGTTAATTGGTAATAAAGTAATAAACAGGTTTCTCTGTCTGTGTGATGCACCCAAAACACCTGACTGACTTCATCGTGGCTCGATTTAAAACATCTTTTTTTAAAGCCTGAGTACAGTAAAGTGGTAATGGTAAAGGAGAATTATTTAAGTACATAAACAGAAATTAAATTTTTAAAGAGTGTGATTTTGCTGCCACGTGCTGAATTCTCAGGTGTAGTGTTGCTGTTCTTTTCTTCCCTTTTCAGTATGTCTGCACCTTTTCTGGGATTTAATTAATGTAATTAAATTAATTATTATTCACTTGTATCTCTCTGAGTTGTGTATTCTCTGAAATCTATTAAGTGCACAATTATGAAGCCAAACTTCATGATTATGAAGCTTCTGTGAGAACAAATCCACTATAAATATCTTAATACTTGCTGTAGTACTAATCATTCTGTTTTCCAAGGAGCAAACACAAGTCATAAAAGTCGAAGTCATAAATCAATTATAGTGATAATATTAAAGAGATTCTACATCTCTAAGTGAGAAATGGGTTAATTTTCTCAAACATCTTTACAACTGAACTTTTTGCTACCAAAGGGGTCGCCCCGCATTTCATCACATTTTTAATGCAACCCTAACCCAAACAATACAAAATGCAAAGTGTCGGATGCAGCAGCGTAAAGCACGCCACCTCTGGACTCCAGAGCAGTGCACACGTGTTCTCTGGAGTGATGAATCAGGTTTCACTGTCTGACAATATGATGGACAAGTCTGGTTTGTGCAGTTTGCAGGAGAACAGTACTTCTCTGAGTGCAGTGTGTTAAGTGTAAAGTTTGGTTGTGTGGGGTTGTTTTTCAGGAGTTCAGGAGTTAGTTCCAGTGAAAGGAACATTTTGGACAATTTCATGGCCCCTTACTGTTCCAACATGGCTGGGCACCTTCCACAAAGCAAGGTCCATAATAGATGAGCAAGTTTGCAGTGGAAGAACTTAACTGGCTTGCAGCACACTGACCTCAACCCCATGGATACCTTTGGGATCATTTAGAGTGGAAACTATGAGCAAGGACTTCTCGTCCAACATCAGTGTCGAATGTTCAAAACGTCCCATAAAGTCACTCCTAAACCTTGCGGTAAGCCTTCCCAAAAGACTTGAAGCTGTTATAGGTGCAAAGGGTGGACCAACATCATATTAAATCCTATGGATTAAGAACGGGATGTCACTCAAGTTGGTAATTTGTTTACTGGGCATAAATGAAATACACACAATATCAACGTCATTAGTGCCACTGTAGTGCAACTGACTCAGGGTGACCGAGGCTGGACTACACTGTCTGCTGGATGCTGGCATGGCATGCATGTCCGAGTTGTTGCTGCAGCCCTGGATGTCTATGAAAGTGCCGTGTGGTATTTGTGTCGGTCTTGCGGCACCCCCGCAGTGCGCAGGTAGGCTTTGTTCTGCTCAAACAGAACAAAGCCCACCTACGCACTGCCAGAGAAGTGTAGGTCTTTCTGCATTTCTGATATGTCATGTGTAGATGGGAGATAGCCATACCACCTATTAAACATCTTGTATATACATGTGTTATAGTTTTGGACAGACAAGGTGTAGTTCAGTGATTCAGTTTCAGGTAAAGCTGTTACCACACCTCTAACTTTGAGCCTTACTGGTATCCAAATGGATTAGTAATACAGGAATTCACCCTGTATAGAGCTGTATATTGCTGCATGCTGTAAACATGATTATTTCTGCTGTAAAGTTGACACGGGATTCATGGTCATTAGAGGAGCTGCAGATTTTCACTGACGTCATTTTTCAGCTCAGGGTTTACTGCTTGGATTAAAACTGAATCTGAACATGTTTTGCTCAGAAGTCCATTTCAAATAACTGTTTGTTTGTTTTTTCTGTTGACTTTTTGCAGTTCGATTGTTTCATTTAACGATGATGTCATAAGTACACTGTTTACTGTATCAAATGTTTGTTATATAACATAATGTGAGTATCCAGCAGAGATACTTAACTGCTACATTTTATGTGACTTTCCAACACTGTTATAGTGCATTATGCCTACACACCGCTGCTGTAAATAGATCTGCTTTCCTTACCTAAAGCTCACGGATCTGACAAGGCAGCATTTGCATTATAGATATGTGGTTACCATGGCAACTTAGTCAAACACAATGACCTTAAGCGAGAGGCTAAAGAGGAGTATTGGAAATCAAAGTTTCACATGTGGAAGTGTGTCTGCTTTGGCATGAGGGCCTGTTGTTGGGACTTAATGACCAAATCAAAACACTGAGTACACTTGTTTATGCAGGCGAGGAGATTCTAAATGGCACAAAATGGGATGGATGGCACCTCAATAATTACCAATATCAAGGACAATTTTGCCTCTCTTCTGTCGCACCTGCGCTTTATGCAGCAGGTTCAGACCGAATGCTTCGTCCTCATGACTCGCTGCTGCTGTTTCAGACCGTCGCCACCGCAGCTGCTGGAGCCCACTTTGGAGGCAATTATTTTTGCTTTGACTGAATCAAGGCTCATAGAGACTGGAGACGCATACTGATCGATGTAAGTGTCTGTCTACGTCTCTGCCAAATGACTCCATTAGAAAAACGTACATTCATAGCACGAGGCAGCTTACAACTCCAGCCACATTACTTTGAGTTTGTGTTTGTTGCATTCGCTTTTTTGACATCTTGTTAGATTACTGCTCTTCTGTTGCTTTCTGTACCTGCCATGTTCAACACAACATAAACATCTTTAGGAGTCAAACACACACTTTAATCTGAACGAAAGTGCAGTGAACAGTGTTCTTCCTGAGCACTGGGCACATGACCCCCCTCATCCCCAACTGAAGCCATGAGGATAGAGTTAATCTTATAGTGTCCAACAATGGAAAGCATGTAACTAAGTACTTTTACTCATAAGGTTTACTGAGATACAGTTCTGATGTAATCTCTTTAGGTGTCATAAGTTACATATACCTCAGTTCACAGATTCAGCAAGGTGCTGGAAAGCTTCCTCTGGGATTCTGGTTGATGTTGACATGAAATCGTCACACAATCGATGCAGATTTGTTGGAGCACACACGAGCTGTCCTGTTGAATCGTGATCTGGTGACTGTGGAGACCACTTGAGTACAGTGAACTCCCTGTCATGTTCAAGAAGCCATTTTAAAACAGTCTGAGCTTTGGGACACCTTATACTCCCAAGAAGAAGGATACGGGATTTACATGGTCAGCAACAATATTTAGGTATGCTGTCAGTTTTAAATGATCTAAATTTGTTACTAAGTGGCCAAAATATCTGATCCTACCATCCAGATGTCAAGACTCATCATACCAGGGAACGTTTTTCCAATATTTTATTGTCCAATTTGGAGAGCCTGTGTGAACTGCAACCTCAGTTTCCAGTTCTTAGATCACAGGTGTTCCACCTGGCGTGGTCTTCTGCTGTGTGTAGGTCAACTTTTCATGTAACAAATCTGTACTAACACTCAAATCTTCATGTCCATGAAATTATGTGCGTGATTTTTACAGTTTTTCTACATTAGATTTTGCTCTGATTTTAAACTATTTAATATAATAAAATATTTATAATATAATTATCTTGTTCAATTCAATTCAATTCAATTCAATTCAATTTTATTTATATAGCGCCAAATCACAACAAAAGTCGCCTCAAGGCGTTCTTGGCTCCCTTTCTAGGCAACCCATGTAAAACAACTGGAAGTGCCCCTGCTAAGCACTAACTTTCTGTGATGTTCTTGAGAGAAAAATACAGTTGTTAAAGTCCTGCTTCTGATCCAGTTCAGTTGATTTTTAACATCCTATATCATTAAGAAAAGCTTTTTTCCTCAGTAGCTTTCCACAGGAGCCAGAGAATATTCTTAACTTCAGACAGTTGGTTTGGTAGTGTGAGCACTGCTGCACCACAAACATCACTCATCCTAATGTTGCAGTCATCCTGTGAACTCATTCTAGCAGCATTAGCATCCGGACACTCTGACACATCTGCTGACAGTTTATGCTCTGCCGATTCTCGTAGTTTGCCTTTCTCCCACCAGACCAACAGTAATCATGCTACTAACTAATACCCTTTAAATAAACATTGTATGCTATACAATAATAAAACCTTAATGCCCTGGGCATGTGCCCACTTTTCCCATGCAGTTATCTGTCTGTGTAAACACTGGATAATAAATGATATTAAATCTTCCACTAGAAAGGTAGCCAGATGAGATAGTCAGTTGAAAGAGATTGTTGAATCTCTTGTATTAAAACCAAATAAATCCTTTGGTTACATCTTGATTGCAAATATAAAAACAGGAAAACTGTTTCTGCACAAATGTTTCTGAACCAATCTGTACTGTATATGGTTTTGCATTTATGCCAAAAGTGGCAGGAGGACACAGAGGGGGGTAATGTGACATTAGACTGAATCATCAGCCCAGTGAAGAGCTGGGTAATTTTAGATTTTAAACTCTTGCATAAACTTAGTTTATCTAAACTTTGTGGTTAATTTCCCTTAAATGCAAGTTGTGGCTTCTTTGTGCTCAGTTTATGTGTAGGGTTTTATTTAGTGCCTCTTTTCAGATGATTAGTTGTTTTAAGTGTGTCTCTTTTGTGAGTGTTTGGTACCTCTCTTTGGTTATTTTAAGTCTCTCTAATTGGGTTTCTTTGTGTCTCCTTTGTAATTCTAATTAGCTATTTTAGGTCTGTTGTTGTAGAACTAGGTCATCACCTTACAATATAAAGCGCCTGAGGCGATTGCTAGTGGTGGGCGGGTCGATCCAATCCATGTGTAATGAGATCGATACTTTAGTTTCTGTTTCTCTCCTGCATGCACTGCTGCAGTTTAATCAAAGGGGCAACCTGGCTGCCTGTGTAAGTGCCGCTGCTTTCAAGTGTCACAGCGCAGAGCAGCCACAGTTTGGTCCTGTCACGTGACTCAGCAGCGTTAGGCAAAGAAGCAAGCATGTTCAGCTAGCCAGGCCGCCCAGCAGTGCAGTATGGCAGAGAGTATCCAGGTACATGATGGTGGTAACAGTAATATTTTAGTTATCTTCAGCATTACTGTAATTTTTAAAGTGCAGCTGGCTAATTCTTACTTTAATCAACTAAAAAAGCATCAATTACATTAAGACATTGATATAATTGAGTTAAAGCAAACATTCCAGTTATAATATGGCTCAGATTTGATTTAATTACCCCTTTGTGTTAACTGGGAAACAGATACAGTATGATTACTATATTTAAACTACAACTAGATGTGCTACAGACTTACTCATTTTAGTATTTCTGTCCTGGGTTTAAACTAATTAATAACTTAAAGGAAAAATCCCCCCCAAAACACTTAAAGGTCATGAAAACCCATTCACATTTAGCAATGGTGATGCATCTATGTTAATTACTAAAAAGTATCAGTATCGGCGATAATCGGCCTTGTATTTACTCGGTATCGGATCAATACCAAATCTTAGAGTATTGCACACCACCAGCGATTGCTTTGATTTGGCCCTATCAAAATAAAATTAAATTGGATTATTTTGTGTCTGTAGTTCTTTCACGTCTCTGTGGGGGGGGGGGGTTATCTCTTATTTTCCGTTTGGTGTCTCCTTGTGGTTAATTTGTTTCTCTTTAAGATTGCTTTGTGATATTTTTGGTTGTTTGGTGTCCCGTTGTGGTTAATTTGTATCTATTCTGTGTTTGTTTTGTGACTCTTTTTTATCCCTTTGTAGTTCTTTTGTACAGATTTGGGTTGTTTAGAGGCTCTGTGGCTACTTTCTCTTTTTTGTGCTTTTAAATCTCTTTTTGATTATTTCACATCTCTTTTGTAATTGTTTTGTGTCTCTATTGCATCCTTTTTTGTCTCATCTGTTATTTTGTGTCTACGTTTTATGCCACTTGTGATTGTTTTGTATCTTTTTGCAGTCCTTTTTTATTCACAGCAGAGTGACTTTTCAGTACGAAACAAAAATCCAAGGCCGAAGAACATCTTGGACCGCCGCACAAATATCCAGCACCCAGTTAAATCCATTTTGTGGTTTGCCTTGCAACAAACTATTCTCCTATGAATGGAGCAGTGGGAACAATGGATTCTTCATAATGGACAGAGTACAATAATGAAAGCCATTACAGCAAGATCAGTCAAAGCGATGCAGACAGAAGAGTCTGCAGCAGGCAGATTACCTCATCTCGTAACAAATACTCCAGTTGATTGGCATTGGTGGCAATAGATCTAATTTGACAAGGGTCAGCTCAGAACAACCCATCTGAGAACGAACTGACAGACTTATCTGGCCTATTCATGTCTCTGCCGAATTCGTTTTTTGGTAACACAGAGTCACATTCTGTCAGTTTTTCCTGCAGCAGCACAGTCACACGCTAACTTAAAGTAATATTCTCAACCAAACCTTCCCTGTTTGTGTATACTATCTCCTTTATGATTAACAATGTTTGCACGCGCAGCTTCAATTGAACCATAGAGAGGCGTTAAATAATAAAATCAGGGTTTGTTTTATATTTTATGACACATTCATAAATGAATAGTCAGTATGCTTAACAACTGAAGTGCTTCTTTAACAGCAGTAATACACTCAGTGAGGACTTCATTAGGAACGCCGCACTAATACTAATGCAATGAGCCTCTCTTGGCTGTCAAAACAACCTAATTTCTTGGTCTGGACAAGATGTGGGAAACGTTTGTTTGAGATTCACATTATTTCTGCAGGTTTGTTAGCTGCACTGTTATGATGTGAATCCAGCACATCCCAAAGGGACTTTTTTAATTGGTTTCAGAGCTGGTGACCAGGAAAGAGACAATTCTGTGTATTTTCATACTGGAAATAGCCACTGAAAGATGGCAAACTGTGGCCATAAATGGACTCAAATCGTCAATAACAACACTGAAAACAACATTCAGTGTGCTATGGAAACTTTTCACACCATTACACCACCAGCAGCAGACTTTACACAGCACAGGTTGTATGCCAACCTGCAGGCACACAAAGTAATCATTTCCTTTTCTTTGCCGGTAGTTGCACTTCCTCCCTTTGTTTCCGTTTAAGCAAATTATTTACTCAGCATATAAGCTGAAATCTAGTGTATGACAGATTGTCTCCTGTACTCTGAATTCTCTTCTGCATTGCAGCATATTTTTGCAAATTTTGGCTGTCTTTTGTTTGGGCTTTTTTTCTTTTGTTACTTTTTTAGTTTTTTGTTTCATATAAAAAATTCCATATAAAAGCCACCATTCGGTTGTTAAGGGATGACATATAAACCCTGCTTCCGGGTCCAAACTACACTGTGTTTATTAAGGCTATTGTCATTTTAAGGTGTTTTAATGCTTTGTATCTTGTTCTATTTAATCTGAACAAGCCCTTAAAAATAGTCAGTGATCACTGTTGGCCTCTCTCAGTTTTTATTACTGGCATTCATCTGCAGCACATTTTAAAGCTTCGTTTTTAAAACCATACGATGTAACTACAGCCCATCAGCTTTGCCATGAGACCGGGTTGGGCTCACAGTTTGCCAGACACCAAATATTTGAACAGGTCAGAAAAGCACCACTCTGAGGTTAACAAAGACTTGAATGAGTACATGAAGCTGAGGATCAGAAAGTTTTCATAGCAAATAATCCAAATCATGCAGCAATATATAAATGACTAACCTCGTATTTTGGACGGATTGTCTCAGATGCTGTCCTGATGAAGTTTGGTCCGTTTACAGCATGTTTTTCCTGTCGTGTGATTGCATTCGTCTCTACCCGTCTGGGGCTCTCACATTTAATTGAGTGGAAAAAAATTAAATGCATCCTCCAGCTCCACTCTGCAAAAGTGTTTTTAATATCCTAACCATAGCTCTTTAGCTAGCCAACACGCAGCGTACCATTATACGCCAGCTGGCCCAACTTCAGTAACCCTACAAACGTCCCTGCTGCTTAATTTTCCTTCTTCATTTTATCCAAAGTGATAGCAGAGCTGTACATTTTAGGTTTTCAGAAATCCCTCAAAGTATATCATATTTAGATGGAAACTGGAAGCTAACTAACTGCTAACGTCTGTTTTTCATGGATGCCTGGATGTTAAACTTTATTGTTACACCTGGTAGAGCAGCCGCACTGATCATTTTAATACAAATGAAAGAATTTAGACAGTTTTAAACTCTCGGTGACGGCTAATGATGTCAGACTTAAGAGGCAGATAGAAAAAGATAAGATGAATGTCACTATCATGACATTATCCATTGGTGTTTGAAGCCCCGAGGATTTTTGCCATCATCATCTTTGTGTTGAAAATTGATTTAAAGAGAGAGGGGTTGATCTGACTGTGAAACTTAATGAGCATAATCTAGATGATCCTCATTTTTGAAACTTAGAATGACCAACATTTATAAAATTGACTCCTTTTTCTCAGTATGACTAAAAATTTAATGTCTGTGGGGTTTAATGTTTAGCAGCAGCCTCAAGTGGCTATTAGAGGAAGTGCAACTTTGGGTCAGTCCCATTACAGGCTGTGTATTCATGCTGCTAATACCAAACTTTAACGCTAGAAGGTGAGCCTGTGCCCACTGCAGACTCAGATTTGTTTTTTCTGTTTTTCTCTGAAGGAAGAGGGCTGAACACAGGTTATCTTCTTCTGTCATTCACCCACCTCTGAACTCTGGCATCAGCAAAGAGTGTCCATCCAAACAACTGCTGCTCATCCATCTTTCTGACCAAACTCTCGCAAACCAGCCTATCTGCTGCCAGCAGTCATGCCAGACTCATGTTAACTGAAGGAGGGTTTTATGCTGTGAAGCCCTGCCAAATGACTGGCTGACTGCTGGTCCTGATAAAGTGCTTTGTGAGGGAATATTCTGTTGACAGCAAATGTGACTCTAAAAACAGGATAGTTTGTCTTTTCAATCAAGAGTTTATTGTGGAGGAAAACAAAGAGGAACTGTGAAGAGTCCCAGTAAGTGAATCACAGAGCAAAAAGTTATAAAAAGACAATGAACCTGACTCACGAGGTCTAAAATATATCTGATTTATTGCACAGAAAAATCCACCTACGCACACTCGATGACTTGTTTTTGTCTATTTACAGATTTTGCCATTTGTTCCACATTAAAGTTGACCTATGGGCCTCAATTCCATCTGGACTCCTGGAATTCAGTTGCTTCTCATGAGTCACAGCTTAAATTAATTCACATGAATCTTATGCTGGACCTTAGTGCTGCCCCACAGTTCATCTTCTCCCTGCAATAAGATCTTTTAGACATGGACTGTTTTTACCATCATCATCTTGGTGTTTGGTGACTAAGAATCTTTTGGCACTGTGTGCACATACGACAGCCGCCCTAAATCATACTTATATTTATTGACTCTAATGAGGACCTTAATTTAGGAAATGTGTTAAATAAGACATAAACTGGCAAGAACGTGTTTATTGAGGTCATGGAGCGAAGGAGCTGGAGGTGTGATGACATACTGTATACTACTGTAGTGTATGACTATATCGACATCGTTTTTAAGCCTTTTCACTGTATTTTTCCTACAAGTCAAAGAGCTGCACTGAGGTGCTTGGTTTCTGGTTATGACAGAAGCATCTCTTTTGTAATGACAGTAGAGTGGAAAAAGTGACACATATTGTTAAAATTACATTTATTTGACCTCAGCTATCTTCTGCTGATGAATCATTGCATGCAAAAGTTCTCAGAAAGTACTTATTTACACTTAAAAAGGGGAAAATGTTATCATTTATTATTCAGCAGTTTTACAGCCTAGATCCTCTTGGTTAAATCAGACTGCAGGTGGCCCAGGAACTATAATAAGTTTGACACCCCACAACAGTATGTCTGATCCAGGAGGAGAAGCGGAGTGTTTAAAGCAGTCTAAAGCATGAAGGTCATGGGCAGTTTCTTTATTAGTGTTAGTGTGGAGTTTTATTGATAACATCTTTTTATAATTATTTCCCAGGCTCACCAAGTTTCTCCTTGTCTGTCTTTGTTTCCTGTTTTTCTTTGCTTTAGTTCCCTTGTTTCCACTCAGTGATTTATTTTGGTAACTTCCCCCTTTCTTAGTTTACTCAGTTTGCAGATTCTTGTAGATCTATCCTTCCTCTTCTCATGTCTTAATCTCACTCCTTTAATTAAAAAAAATCCTCAGAGATACAGTTGACGTCCTGAAACAAAATTACTGAAACATTAACTTTTCAGACTTTCCAATCAGCGGTTGAATGAAAAAGTCAACTTATTTACTGTATATCCTCCAAAAGTTTTACTTTTCATTACAAAATGGAGAAATTAAATTTACTGTGTAGCATATCTTCTGCCTCGTAATAGCTTTATCACTGATTTTTATATATCCGAAGTGTCCACAGAGCTCCACTGTTGTCCAACAGCTTAAAAACTGTGTGAAATTGTCCTTTATTACCACAGCCATACACTCCATACACCATATGGTTGAAGGAAATAAAAGCAACATATCAGCTGCTTAAAGTCCCTGCCTCTTTCTGGTTCCTCCTTTTTCTGCTGAATCAGAATTTCTTTTTTGAAGAACTGAACATTTATAAACTTTTTAGGACTTATGTCAGTCTTTCTTTAAAAATAGAAAACTTGTTGCTGTCGAGGCTAAAGGAGTCCAAAAGTACTGACACAGTGAAACATAGCAACAGTCTCTGGTGTTTAGAAACGTGACATCCCACTAGGTGGGGCCTCATATTTAAAAATGAAAGAAGTTGCTCTTTTCAAGTGTTGCCTTCATGCAGATGAAGACGTAGCTGATGCTTCCTCTCGCTGCTGTGATGTGGCGGCAGAGGAAAGTACATTTTCTCTCCCTCTCCTGTAAAAACCTTTTCACTTTTAGGTTCCCGTGCCGCAAATATCTTGCACGTGTAGCACCTTATTAGGCATGAAATTACAATAAATTAACCTTTTTTAAAGGTTTTTGGGGCATTACCAGAAAGGCTTATAACTAAGGTGGTGACAATGGTGTACAAGTTACACCAAAAAGGTGTTTTACATGGTTGTGTATGGGATGGACTGAAACAAAATGAAGTCAAACAAGGTCGGGTTATGGGTTCAGCAGCGGTTACCATGGAGATCTAACAAGGTTAGACAGCGTGTTTCACATACATGGATACCCATTATGCTCACTTTGTAGTATATCCCTGTGTGTCTTCTCTCCTTGAACAACTTTCCTAACACAGACCTCTTTGATGTAACATCACACCATTTTACTTCACATTGTGCTGAAAATTTTTGAATGTCATTAACAGTTTTTTTAAATTATCAGTCTTACATTTTGCATCTTTAACTGCTACAATTTCCAGTTAGAGTGGGAGGTGGTTAGCACTGCTGCCTATGAAAGTTCCTGTTTTGAGTCCTGGCTTTGGCCCTTTTTCTGTTTGCATGTTCTTCTCATGTCTGCGTGCGTTCTCTCCACTTAATGGATGGATAATCCTGTTACTTACTTTATATTTTTCTTGAACATAAAGAAAAAAGGGTTTGGAAAAACTGAGCAAGTCCTTGCACTGGTTGAGTGGTGCATTGATAACAACTTGGAACAGAATGTCAACTAAACCAAAGAGATCATCGTTGAAATCAGAAGCCGGCACAGCTACACACTACATGTTATCAACAACACCACAGTGGAGGTTGTCGTACAGATAACACACATCCTGTCCTTGTCACAGCAGCATCTGCTCTTTTCGTGCTGATAGAGAAGAAATGACCTACCCTGTGCATATCTGTGATGTCTGGATGGTTAACTGGAAGTCCCTGCAGCGCGTGGTGACGACAGTGATGATCATTGGGTCTTCTCTTTCCACAGGATCTGCAGCAGATCACTAAACATGCCCCCAAACCACCAGCGCTACAAATGACTGGACTGCTCCATGTAGTCAAAACAAAGCTTTCCAACAGAGAAATCTAATGTGCAATATTTATGAACAAATCTTAGTGATATTTATTTTTGCTATGTTATTCTTATACTTTTATGTATATGTGCATTCATTTTCTTCTGCTTATCCAATTAAGGGTCACAGGGAGGCTGGAGCCTGTCTTAGCACGAGAGGCAGCGTACACCCTCACCAGTTTGTCACAAGGCTAACACAAAGAAACAGGCAACCATTTACACTCATATTCAAACTTACAGCCAACTGAGACTCTCCGATTAGCCCACATGTAACCTCAGTAAGTGCATGTCTGCATGACTCAGACCCAAAACCATCTTGCTGTGAGGCTACAGTACGTTATATGTTATTTTTGTGTATATATACTCACTCTGCATATACATATAACAGTATAATACATAGAACCCTTGTTGCACTATTATGAACCAGGCAACATATTTTCATTCAGATTTACACTGTCTGGTGTTGCTAGTGGCGTGTTGTGTTATTGGTGCACTTCATAACTCATGTGAAGGCTTTAAAGCTTTTCCAGAACCAGACACTCGTGCACATCCAAATGAAAACAGAAAAAAAACTCTCATGATTAGGACACATTTGCAACGTTCATGCTGCAGCTTGCTTTCACATTTTTATTTTTAACACAGTGTGCTTCTGTGAAGGCCATTTCATTTTTCATTTTTTTCTTTCTTTTTTGTGAACTTTAGTTGTAAAAGTGTTGCAGTGCAGAATACATATTTACAATATCCTCTGTATAAAGTGTGGGTGTTTTAAGCGAAAGCTTCAGCCTACATCTTTCCTGTCGCAATTTGAGTTCCTCAGATTTAAGTCATTTATGCATTTTTATCAGCATTCCTCAGTCATTTTTGAATAAACAAATATTTTAATAGCTTAAGCATTAGCTGCTGATCCAGTATTCATAAACTGGAGTGCTTCTGTGAAAGCAGTGCATTTGAATGTCTTCTCCACCACCTCCGAAAAATCGCCGTTGTTTTAAATTAAAAATGCCTGATTTTATCCTGTTGATGTTATGACATTATTTTTAGTGGTCACAGCTGCAGTATTTGTGTAATAACATGTAATAGCGATAAGGTCATGAATGAGCTGTCTGTTGCTCAATGGCCATTTTACCATGTTTCACGTCATCAGATGAATTGTAAGCGGTGCTGTTGGCTGAGCTCTGGAGCGCCTCCAGTGTCGCTGCTGTGTCTCCAAATGGCAGCGCCGGCCCTCTTTTCACTCTGACTGAGTTTGTTTCCTGTGCAGCCGTCAGTCGCTCTGCACCATCAACAACATGGCCATACGCAGAAAAGACAGCTTCCTCTGGGGAAAAGGTATGCCTATTAATCTTTTACTTTCAATCGTTGTCATAAGCTGCCGCTGCTTTAAAACTACAAGTGGTTTTGATGATGTTTGTGTTGACTATTTGTGTGGTTTAGTTTAGAACTCAAACTGCTTACATAATATGCTTTGAATATCATATTATTTTCATATTAATTTTAATGCACAATAATGTCTTTGCCCAGGAATGAAACTGAACTTTTTTACAATGTTATAACAAATTATTTGAACTTAAATTCTGCTGTAGTGGCTGCACTGCACTCAAAAGTAACCTGTTTTTGTTTAAAAGAGGAAGAAAAGCAGCTATTTTAAGCGTGTTGATTGACCACTTCTTTAACCTGTGAAGGGTGAATGTGTGACATATGAGTGTGTGTGAAAATGAGCGGGGGTGTGTGAGAGGTTGTCAAGACGGTCCACAGAGTTGCATGTCTAATTAATGCATTATCAAGTGTATTTGTCCCCATCCTGAAGTGTAACTGATGCTTTCTGTCACCCAACAGCTCCAATGAAACTCCCACCAGAACAGAGGAGGCAGAGTGAGGCACATAAGTTTGAGCTGCTGGATGACATTCAGGTACTGCGGTGAATATTTTCCTCTAAGGTCTTTCATTAAAATGCCTCGTTATTCTCCTGTATGCACCCACTCCTAGCAGCCTCGGCAGAGTTTTTCACAGCGCACAAAAGGCCATTCATACATAACTTTTAATTGAGATATGAGGGATTTGAAGGCTGCTTTATAATAGTCAACAAACTGACCATGAATCATTGAGTCTGTGAGTATCTGTGATGTAACACCAAACCTTGGTCTTTCTCTAACATCACTGCCTTCTTTCTTGCAGAAACTCAGGTTAGAGATCAATCACGTCATGCCTGAAATCCACAGCCCTGAACTGAAGGAGCAGAAGTGAGTATGAGGACAGCTCTTATAGCAGCTATTCTCTGAGTCAGCATGGCTTCTTCCTCTTGTTAAAGTGACACTTTGATTCAGCTTAGTCTCCTACGCCACACGTAATGCTCAGTCGCACAGCCACCTTTACTCAGATTTGCATTTGACCAAGTCAGAAGCAGGGGCATTTCAGTGTGATGATGCACTGCACAAGCCTGATGAACAAATCGGATTAACTGTTTCAGGTTGTTAGTGTTAGGTTTACCACCTATTAGACCTCAGAGGTCTAAAAAAATTATGCAGGATGCCACTTTTCAGACCAACCATTCCCATATTT
Source organism: Oreochromis aureus (assembly GCF_013358895.1). NCBI lineage: Eukaryota > Metazoa > Chordata > Actinopteri > Cichliformes > Cichlidae > Oreochromis > Oreochromis aureus. Next base: position 5,040,505 of record NC_052945.1, on the reverse strand, counting down.
AGAATCCCAAAGCCCACTATGTAATCTGTACATTTTCTGTGGCCCAAACACTTAGTTGCATCTCTAAGTGATACTTTTGTCACATTAGGGAAACCCTTTGCTTTTAAATAAGAATATAACCACAATACAACTAGCTGGCAACCAGCTGAGTTGAGTCCTTAATGCAAAAAGAAAGTTTTTTGCAAACCCTCAGCAATCTGTCTGATAGTGACTTCACTCAATCTGAATACAGCTTGCCTCCCATCAGAAGACCTGACCAACTGCAATCTAAAGTGGCTGTCCAGAGGTTGAGGCTGTTGCATGCTCACTTTCTGAGCAACCAGCTGGTCAACCATGTACAACCAGTTGCACAATCAGAATCAGCAGACAACCATCAGTTTTTCAAACTCACACAAGGATTTTCCATTGGAAAACTGCTCTCAGCTCCTTTTCTCCCAGGGAATATTTTCCTGATGAGCTCATTAGTTGATCATTTCAGGTCATCTTGTATTTATTTGTGATTGACGAGTTATTAGCCAAAAAGAGCACGGTTTTATCGTCAGATTCAGCCCTTGTTTTAGCTAGCTGGTAGTTCAAGAAACCCAAAAGCTCAAATTGTGACTTTATAAAGAGATTTCACAAACTGTTGGCTGGTGTATCTACGTCCATCTTTTACATGATAGAAAATTGTTTTATTTTTATTATTGCTTTTTGTTGGAAATATTTAATTAGAATGTTTTTACAGTGATTTGAACGACCTTTCCTCACTCATATGCAGTACCTAAACCACCCTACAGGGGGCTGTGGTCCACACTTTGAGAATCACTAATAATACTGGACCAAAAAGAATGTGTATATCGCTTTAATGTCACAGACGGAGATGTATTTTATAACGTATATGCTGGTGGTGGCCTTGAGCAGTCAGGAGGGGCAGGGGCCACCTACTCCCTCTGCAGTTAAATTTGCTTCTCAAGCCTTTTCACCTGACGTTTCCAATCACTTTCTCCATAAATTGTTCCACAGAGAGCAATTTTTACAGCTTTCCTTTTAAAACAATCCACACAGTTTAATTCAGGTACTTCACATCCGTGCTGCCCTTTATTTTAACCTTTTAGCCATTATTTTGCTAAATGTTTCAGATGTTTTTAGTCATCTTTGGAGGCTGGTAATTAGAGACAATGTGTTTTGGAGGAGACAGTGTGATCCGGCACCAACTGGAGCACCAGCTGTAATAAAACAAAGTTAATGAGCACACTTACAGTCACAGAAATTTGGAGAGAAAAAATGTCTTTTGACATTATGGGAAGTCCTTATTTGGAGTTTCTGCTTTTTGCTGTTGCACTTATGAGGCAATAATAAGTGTCTAGTGTGACACTACATTTATACATAGCTGAATTACTGGCATCACAACCTCAGTTTCTGAGTACTGCTGCACACACGCCACAAAAACACCTACCACTTATCACAAAGCGCTCGTTATCGGAAAGTAGTTTGGAGTGTGATAAATGAATTCACAGTAAAAATTATTTATTTTAACTTGAACATTGATCAGTCACAAAGTTATCTTTTCATTGCCTTTTATACCAATATATGTATTATTTATGTTTAGTAAATCGAAAACTGCTGAAGCAAAAGGAAACCAAACATTAATCTAGCAGTCTGCTCCTCATATTCAACACGAAAAAAAGGCAAACAGCTCTCAGTTCAAAATATACAACAAAATGAGCTACAAAACTTTATGATTTATAACATTACAACATTTTTTGTCTTCTGTTGCAGTAAAAATGTTGCGAGGAACAGGAAATTCCTACGTGGGAAAAAGAAATTTAACATGGATTCCAAAAAGGTGAGTTTATATCATATTTTTGTGTACAAGTTTTCATACATTAAGGAAAGATTTTTAATTTAATCTACAAAGTAAGACAATCCTTTACTTTGTTTATTTAAGCAGCTCATTACTCTGTGACCTCAGGAGATCTTTTTAAAAACTCCATAACTTCCAGTGACAGCGACAGGAGCAAACAAAGAAGCTAGGTGATGTTATAGATGGATTTCTGTAGTCGGCTGTAGTTTATATGGAAGACACCAGTCTGAAGCACGCACTAACTACTCACTGAGCAGAAGTAAAACTTGAAAAAGTGCGACACAAGCTGAAAATATACAAACATTGTGCTTCAGTGTTGAAACAAACGTTTAATTAGCAATCCACTAATCAGACCAAACCAGTTGCAAGGAGATTTTTACCAACTAACCCTTAACATCACATGGTCAGTGGTCACATGACTGCAAAAATGTTAGAGGCAGAAAGTCTGTTTAGGGTGGAGGTCCGGGCAGATGGATGGGTCAACCAAACATCACTATAAGCTATATTTTTCCTGTTTTAAGTCATCCTCAGTGTTTCTTTTAAAAACTAAATTGTAGTAAAAGGGTGTCAGTGCTGTTTCTGTTAAAGTAGCCTCAGATATTGATGTCACGTTTATCATGATGTCATGTAAAATTTATAATGAAGGTCCTGCAACTGTGACCAAGTAGTCATTTTAACCTTTGACTCCAATAACTTTACACTAAAGCTCCTAACTTAGGTCTTAAAATAAAGAAAAGTACCAAGGGTATATGAAGGGGAAGCTATCCACATGGACAAACAATCATTTTTCTTGAAAAGTTCAGTCCTTTAACACAAGAATCTGTGGGGACTGATTTGAAGTCACCTTCAAGTGGCCATTAGAGGAACTAAAGGCACTTCTTGGGCTTCATGTACAGGTTTGTCTTTGTGCCTAAACCTTGACAAGGTTTGTTAACATAATAGTTTATATTTTTCAACTTTAATTTTTAGCAGCATATCAGTGCCTGATCCAGTAACCCAACCATGGTGGGTGGCACAAGCATTATCCAGTAGGATAAGGGGAGGAGCCGACACCTGTAGGGTCACTGCTCTTGAGCTGTATACCTGTAGATGATACATAAATGGTGCTATTTCGTAGTGCATACTCTTATATTTACTTCTGACATGCAGTGTTGTTTATTTCAAAAGATTAAAGGAAACTTTGTTAGTCACAGTAAAAGTTTTAATTCTACTTTCACTCACTTCAACATCTCTGTATCAGAAGGTCAACAGCAACTCGGTAACAGAGATATCTCAACACACAGCGGATGTCGAGTTGAGAGATGTGTGTGTGATGCTCAGAAGTGCAACCAGTGCACAGACGCAGACGCACAACGTGAGCAAAAGCGAGAAAAACCACATCCTGTTCCCTGAAGTGGGGCAGAGACGCCACTTCACCACTGCGACCTCCATCTTTTTTTCTTTTTTTTTCGCTTCCTTCCTTTCTGGGTCTTCGGCTCAAAGCTGAGTGTCTCGGCCTGAGCCCACTCTGCGCTCAGGCCTGCAGACAAGTGGGCGGATAACACGTTTAAAGTCTTCTTGGGGTTAAGGGTGTTAAGTGGAATTGATTTGGTTAGCAGGAGTATGCGCTCAGAATTAAGAGTCATATTTTGAAGATCTGTCTCTAAGTACCTTTTTGAGATGCAGCGATAACAACATGCAATATTCATTCAACCCTTCACATCTTGTGTGCTGGTGCTTAGTGGCGACTGTGACTTAAAAGAAGAAGAAGAAAACTTTTTTAATGTGTGATAAGACTAGGTTAGAATTAGCAGCACTGACAAGAAGAACTAAAAGCTGCGGCCAAAACCTAACACGAAGCTTCCTGTCGCTTAATTTGCCTTCTCGATGAAAACACACAACAGACATTTAATTCACTGATTAAAAACTTGTCCTCCTAGTTTTCAAATTCATTTCTTACATGTCTGACTTTCCATTCCCCCCTTTGCTGCAGGGTGTCCAGTACCTGGTTGAAAATGGCCTTCTTGAATGGCGAGCAGAGCCTGTGGCAGAGTTTCTTTACAAAGAGGAGGGGCTCAATAAGACCGCCATAGGAAACTTCTTGGGAGAAAGGTGGAGTATTAGTATAAGTTTCCCTGCTCCTTCTTTAAAGTTGTGAAAAAAAATGTTTATGTTTGTGCTGAACTTACTAAGCAATTTAATGAGAAACTGCAGCAGGTTACTTTATACCAGTTTATGTAGATACGTTAAAAAGCCACCAAGATTCACTTTTCACCAGGTTTCCACCCACATACATGATTGGTTTCAATTTGCACACTAAACATAAAACCATACATGCACCTTTGAAAATGGAGGAGTTTTTTTTTTGTTTGGGTTTTTTTTGTGGGCTGTAGTGTTCGGGGGTTGGAGGGTAGCATCGGGGGGTAGCATTCATAAGCAGACCACTAATGTGGTGAGCTGTTTTGAAAGCACCATCTAACACTATTTGATGGTTTCAATGTTCCATTTAATATTTTCCAGTGATGTGTGAAAACATTTTTTTGCCCAAAATTTGACATTTTCGTATTGTAGAGCACTTTGTAGACAGATGTTGCACACTTACACCAAACCTTTTTCCAAAGGTTGCAACCATTTGTCAAAAACTCCTCTTTAAGATTTCACGTAACACGAGATGATGAAAAGAATCCTCTGGTCCTTTGCATATCTTAAAATGAAGTAAATACAACCTCAGATGAACAACAGCACGTCACACATTGCACAGTGTCATTATTTATTTAACAAAAACTGAACCAAAATGCAGAAGCAATGTTTTAAAAAACTGAAAAAGTGCACCTCATGATTCAGTGTTTTATGAAACCAATCGTTTATCAGATCGCTTTCTGTATGACTTTATCGTTCTCTCACATCAGCATGGGAGAAATGCAGCCCACTCTTCTTTACACAGTTGTTTCAATTCATTGAAATTCGCAGCATTCATTTACGCAAAGCTCCTTTAAAGTCCCACCACAGCATTTCAGCCAGGTTGAGCTGTGGGCTTTTGCTGGGCCATTGCAACACCTTGATTCTTTTGTTTTTCAGCCATTCTGTCCTGATTTGCTGCTGTGTTTGGTATCGTTGTCCTTTTGAACCCAGTTTGGGACAAAGTTTAGATGCAGGACAGATGGCCTCAACTGATTTGAGAATAATTTGGTTTACAAAGGAGTTTGAGATCCATTTAAAGACTGCAAGGTCCCCAAATCATCACCCCTCCGCTACTGTGCTGACAGTTGTTATTAGGTGATTGTGCTAATATGCTAATAATGTGCATTATTCGGTCATGATAGAATTCATATCAGAATTCTTGTGGTTTATTCCCATGTAACTTTGCAAATCTAAATGATGCTTTTTCCAGGCACCCTTCCAAACAAGCCATACTCATCATGAACTTTAACCTTTAACCTGACTTTTTGTATTTCTCTGATCATTGTACCTGCCCTTACAAGATGTTCCCTGATAGGAGGATTGTAGCATTGTAGCAACACACACCTGAATGCTCCAGACTAGCATACTGCTTTTATAGCTTATGATCAGCTTATCGAGTGTATTTCATTAGAAATGCCTGGAAAAGGTGTACTTAGATTGAAAATGTTCTTATTTACATGACTTCATGACTTTCATGTATGCTATGAAACCAGTGTGCTCTGAGGGTAAATGTGTATTCTATATTTGAGCCTGATTTTGAGGGCTGTGGTTTTCATTATTCAATTATCTTTCATTGTTTTGGTTGTCACACAGGGAGGAAATGCACCTGAAGATACTGAAAGCGTTTGTTGGTCTGCACGAGTTCTCAGACCTGAATCTGGTGCAAGCACTGAGGTTTGTGAGAGGAAGCTTGGAGTGTTGCAGCAGTTTTACCTTTAGTCTTGCTTTCGTCCTTGTGACGAAACCCTCCTCCTTCTTACCAGCCTGTGTGTGTTGTTTTTCTTTTTCTTCCACCTTTGCAGGCAGTTTCTGTGGAGCTTTCGTCTCCCAGGAGAAGCTCAAAAGATTGACAGGATGATGGAGGCGTTTGCAGCTCGCTACTGTGGCTGTAACCCCGGGGTCTTCCAATCCACAGGTACAAGCACAAAGAGGCTGATTCATTTTCCCACACACTCCAATTAAAACACACATTTTTGCTTCTGTAATTACAAAATTCTATACAAGACTCATCATCTGCTAAGAAAAATCTGCTTTTCTTTCTGAAAAATAAACCCAAAGCCAGAGAAACATCTCAGGCCTCCCTGATTAGAGTTAACAGATTATCCAATAAAACTTTTTTTGGCCTAAGCAGCTGATGTTTATAATGTGTGCACTCGACAAGGTGATGAAGAAAGCTAAACTGTGGTTTTCTGTTACAGACACCTGCTACATCCTCTCTTTCGCCATCATCATGCTCAACACGAGTCTCCACAACCCCAACGTGAAAGACAAACCCACTCTGCAGCGATTTGTTTCCATGAACAGAGGCATCAACAACGGCGAGGACCTGCCCACTGAGCTGCTCACGGTCAGCTGGCTTCATTATTTCATGGCTTTGTCAGGCCCTACCTATACAGTCAGGTGATAGAAAAACCAAGGTGCTGATTGGTGACAGCATCATAGTTTACTCTGATATCCTTTAAATGTATTGCAGAAGTACTGCAATGCTCCTTGGTCAGGGTGGTCAACTGACTGCAGGGCATTTCTTTCATCTCCTTACGTAGCTTACCCTTACTTCTTTATTGACACCAATAATCTCTGATGGGTTTCCCCAGTAGTACATCATTCTTGCGCAGTGAAATGCAGTTATACCTTAAATCACCCTCCGTGTTACAGTGTTACCTCGGGGTAAAGTTTATGTTATTTTCAGCATTTACTGGAAGTAAGTATGAGCAGAAAATGTAATGTAACAACTCAAGGTAATGCAGAGTTGATTAAAATACACTAGTAATGAGGCAAATTAATGGTTGATATATTAGTTAAAATTTCTGTGGATAAACTGTTGAAACTGTTTGTTAAAAGAAAAGATAGCTAAAATTAATAATATACTTCAGAAATCATTAAAACTTAACGGCAGCAATTTGTTTGTTAATTTTGTGTATACTAAGAAGAAACCACACTCAATTAACATACTTTAAATTATTAAAGTATGTATTTAAGTTTAAATAAACTACATTTATGACAGAATAGCAGATAAAAACTTGGAGCAGTTATTAGCAGTGTTATTTAGTTAATAACATGATTAAGTATCACCATCAGTTTAACTGACTAATGTGCTAATTTAATGTTAGTTTTGGATAAACATCTAAAGTTAAGCTAACACTGGATTTGTTCAAGCATACTGTAATATTTAAGCAGTTAAAATGCTTGGCTAATAACATGACTAAACAAAATTAGCGACTAAGAGTAGTGAATATGAATATTTGAAGTGGCTTGCTAAAATTATGCAATCACAAAATATGGCTAGTAGTTAAATGTTAGCTAACAGTTGAAGTCATTAGCTAAGAGAACAAAGCTGTTAGCTAAACATTGCAGATTACTGGTTGAAATTAGTTACTTGAATAGTTAATCACAAATAATTATTATATATATTTTATTAAATAGATAATAAAAGCAGTGAGTGAATGGTTGAAAAACGCAGTACATTATAGGCTGAAGAAAGCTACTCTTTCCAGAGTATTTAAAGAAAACTTAGTATTGAGTTTTCTTTAAATACTAAGATACTGTTCTTTTTACTCATTTAATAGACCTAACCATGTATCCCAACATGAAGTAATCTTATAAAAAAAAAAAATCACTGTTGTCATGTAAAAATATCTAAAAATGTTGGTATTGATCAGGCTACAATAATCTGGTGATTTTATATGAGTTCATCTGGATGTTTAGGAATCAGGAAAAGACCCACATTTGGGGTTATTTCTTGATGGTTATCTATAGTTTCAGGGATTTTTTTTGTTGTTTCATTGTCTTCTTTTTTTCCATATTGATATACTGATATACATTAGGTTCCTTTGATGCTAATCTGTTAACCTTTAGTAAAAATGTCACATCTGTGTTTCCACATGATTTCTTGTGTACACTGCACTAAATTACTCAAATCAGACCTTTAAAAATGCTTATTCGATGTTTCTGTGCATTTTCAAATGATTTTCAGAAACTGTACACAAGCATCCGTAGTGAGCCGTTCAAAATCCCAGAGGATGATGGGAATGACCTCACACTGACGTTTTTTAATCCAGACCGCGAGGGTTGGCTCCTTAAAATAGGTGAGATGAAGAAACTAACACCACACGATAAACCCGGACTCCAAGACAGGACGTCAGAGCTTCTCTTTGCTCGGGTTTCTAATGTCTTTTTTGCTTCATTACAGGTGGTCGAGTTAAAACCTGGAAGAGAAGGTGGTTCATTTTGACAGACAGCTGCTTGTACTACTTTGAATACACAACAGTACGTTTAATTTTTTTTTCTGCCGCTACATTAAGTCATGATGACAATAAAACATGGCCATGTCAAACATCCTCACTCTCATCCTGTAGGATAAAGATCCAATTGGGATTATTCCTCTGGAGAACCTGTGTGTCAGGGCACTACAAGACTCAAGCAAACCGGTAGAGCATCATTCACTTTCTGCATCACATTGTATGACTGCTGAGTTTCCACACACATATTATTTGCTACCACAGCCCTCAATGAATCATACAGCAGTTGCTAAATGAATTTCTAGCACAAGTGCTCAAAACAGTGAGTCAGGAGGCTATCAGAAGATTATTAAAATAAACAAAAGGCATATGCACACAGTAACGGTGCTACATGTGGGTCTGCATGTGTGTTTAAACAGTTCTGCCTGGAGTTATATAATCCTAAAGGACAAAAGATCAAGGCCTGCAAGACGGAGAACAAAGGCAGAGTGGTCCAGGGTAAACACCAGTCGTATAAGCTCAGTGCAGCCAGCGCAGAGGAACGGGACGACTGGATAGATGCAATCAGGTGAGAGCAACTGATGCTGCAGAGGACACGTGGGCGGCCACGTGCGTCAGTGACTCATGTTTATCGAGGCTTAATGTGAAGCACATGATCAGGAAGAGTTCAAACAAGCAACAGTGATCAAACTTATATGACCTACATGTCATCTCAAATCTAAACCTGCAGTTTTATAATGCACTCATTGCCTGGTAACCATACAGAGCAAAGAAATGGTGTTATCTGTAGATAACCAATGGTTTAGATTAAAAAATAAAATATTAAAGTGTTGGCTAATTAATTTAAATTGCGCTGGGAGTTTCAAAGACTCTTGCATGTTAGAATAAATATAACTGAACTTTCTACCTCACAGGTTGTTTTGTCAAAGCTACAAAGTTACAAATTGTAACTGTTTCTGAGAGATATGCACAGAGTGTGCTTTTCATAGACACCTTGAACCACCAGCTATGGCAAAATTAGATGCTTAATGCAAATGTGTTTGAAACAGTGACAAAATCTGCACAAGAAGGAAGGAGTCAGTGTTTTACATCCTCTTTCAGTTTTCTGGTGACTTTAGTTCTCTGCCACCTCCAGATCCCCTGTTATATTCATATGATGCCAAATATGATCCCAAGAGGCCTTTCAAGTCTGATGTCATTGTCTCAATTTAAGATTTATGTTGAGGGATGTTAGTCATGAATGATGCTGTGCGGTTTGAATTACTCACTATGAAAAAGTGCTGATCCCAAGCTTAATGGCCATACTGAAATCAGGCCTGGTTTCACATGGTGTGCACTATAGCCTACACCACGAGTTTAGTCAGTAAAGCTAGTAAAAATAAATTTCTATTACATATTTCTATAGAAATATGACAAAGTGCTCCATAAGAAAATGCTAAAAGAGAAAGACAGTGGGAGAGAGTTCAAGAGTCTGGAGGTAACTGATGCAAAAGCTCCATTTCCTTTAGTTTTCAGCCTTCTGTGCTATATAGACACTAGACCCTGATCAAAGAAAGACCTCATGGGGCCTACTGGGGACATATGGATGTAAAAGTTCACTGATTTATGCTTGTGCTCACCTATTCAGAGCTCTAAAAGTCTAAACCAGAGTCTTAAAGTGGACTATGAAGTTAATGGGGAGCCCATGCAACTGAATTAGCAACGGTGTGAGTACTTAGATCTGGAAGATGTTCCAAAGAAGACAAAATCAAGAGTGAACGAGATATATAACATGAGTATCCAAAGTGATGGCTGAATCAAAAGATATCCTACTGAAGATTCCGCAAAAGTGGGAAGGGGACCTAGAGTTTCCTTTATCTTAGACACAAATCTGGCAGAGCACAAACAAGACAACTTTTTTCCTCATTTAGTTAGAGAAAATTGTCATCCATTTGACTTTTAATAGAGCCTAAGCACCTACGCGTAAACCTATCCGTAATCAGAAATAGTAAAGGCCCCAAAATAGAACCCTGTGGCACACCACAGCTAGAGAAGTAGAAGAGGACCTGAACTTAGAAGCAGGCACAGAAATGAAGAAAGCCACTCCAAAGCAGACTTTTATACACCCACCTAGCATGTTAACCTGTCAAGCATAATGTCAGGTCATTATTTTAAAAGTGGGTGGGTGACAATGTATAGCTGGGATGTCAACCACATACAGCCCACTTTGACCTTAAGTGAAGTGAAACACTGTCAGTGTAAAGAAATTTAAGTACACATTTAATCTCTGAGATATCTTAATACAAGATTAAAAAATGTTCAATTTCAACAGCACAGCTCAGTTTTTCTACATGATAAAATTGTAAAATTAAAGAAAAAGTTCTGGTAGCTCACTGCTCAGACTGTCCTGTTTTTATAAAATGTAAAGTTTTTGTCGATTAATGAAAAATTTCTGGGGTTTTTTGTTTTGTTTTTTACTGAAATATCTATAGTACACAAAGGAAAACAGGGATTTTTCCATCATGTAATTGTTTGTCTATTACATCTAACTATCACTTAGCTGTAAAGCATGAAAAATGTATACCCTTGTTCATATTTTGCAAAACCATCCAGCAGGCCAGATTTGAGTCTTTGCTGGGCTGATTTTGGCCCCCTGGTCTTATGTTTGACACCCATTAAAAACACAAAAGCATTCAATGCAGGAGACGCTTGTACCCAGAAATCACTTAACAGCACTGATGCTAAAAGACACCCAGTGTAAATTTCTCTGGCTTTGACAAAACATCAGTACCTGTGCTTGTTAGTGGGTAGTCAGTGAGGGTCGACGAGGGTGTTCATTACATGAGCTACCATGTGGTTAGTTACACGGCCACAACATGGGATCATTATCAAAATGTATCATGCTAACATTTTTATTGGACATTAGAAGTAGAATAGTGGCTGGTTGGAAAGCTGTAAATATTTAGATTAAAGTGATTAAGGGTTAATGCTAAGTTAGAGTGATTACAGTCATCATCAAGATTGAATATCTGAAAATGTCCATCTCAGTGTTCTTAAGATCATGCATTAAGAGGGGCCTACAAAGAGTGCAATAAAGTCATTTTACAGTCATTCTTTAGAGATTTCCACTCACCAAAGTTCTCAAAACTGAAAAAAACTACTACTACTACTGTTACTTGAAGGTCTCGGTTTTCAAACTAAATCGATTAAATGTTGTTTCTCAGGGCGAGCATCACCAAGGACCCTTTTTATGACTTGGTGACACTACGCAAAAGAAAGATCATCAGCAACACTTCCTCAAAGGACTGACACAGCACCATCAGTGGATCATGGATTAGTTTGACTGATGAATCATGTTTCATTTTAATGACTGCTCACGAAAGATAAAACCAAGACGTCATTGCTCTGTATTTCAAAGAACTGCGCAAATTGGGATGTGATACTTGTAGTGTAAAAAGGAGAAAAGTAAACCGTGGTTTTCACGTTACTTCTGCAAAATGAATGCACTGCCGCTCCGACTTCAGGGGCGACAAGTCTGATGGACAAACATCTGCTGCAAAGCTATAACAATCATGAAAGTCTAACCTAGAAGACATACAATGACCACAAAAAGACTCAAATGACTCCAGAGAGCCATAAAACAACTACAAGGAGACAGAAAATGACCTCAAAGAGACATAACAAAGACACACAAGGAAAATTCAGGGACATAAAATGACTTTAGACACAGGAAATGACCACAAAGATAAAACAACTTCTTAAAAAAACACACAGATAGACTTTAGCAAGACATAAAATGACTAGAAAGAGACGCAAAACAACTGCAAAGAGACAGAAAACAACTTCAAAAAGAAACAAAATGTTTTTGAAGTGAAACATATTGACTTCACTGAGACACAAAATGCCAACAAAGTATCAAAAAATAAATTGATACACGCCTTTTAGTCATGCACACTTTTCTGTTAATATGAAAGCATTTGAACTTATCAGCTTATTGAATCAATGTTCACATTAGTGGTCACTTTGTTGTAAAAGCTGAGATGGCATTTGCTCGGTCAGACCTGGTATCATTTAGGTAACAGATTCAATGCATGCATGAATAAGGCTGGAACTACATGTGCCTTTTCTTCATCTTCAGTTCTTTTTTAAAAAGACTTACAAAAGACCAAAGTCTGGCACCTTTTCACATCTGATGCCAGTGTGTCATAAACCAGCATTTGCAGAGACTGGAGGTCTTGTAGGGTCACTGTTTGCAAGACTACAGCTAGATTCCCAAATTGGATACCTAGAGAAAAACAGGTAGTTGTCAAATCTCAGCACAGAAACTTCATGAGTTTGGTTTAGGACCACAGCTGAATCTACTGATGAAGTAAATTCAGAGATTGAATTTGAGACTGAAAACTCGATTTCTTTTGAAAGTATCTCCCATCATGGTGTCCTTGTGCGTGCAGCCACTGGCTGAGATAACAGAGAGAGCACGAGTATTGGTTTTCTATAATGTTTGCATGATTGAACTTCAATACTTGCAGGAGGAAAAAAAAAACTTTTATTGGAATATAAGACAACAGAAAGATCGACTTAACTGAGTTTTATGACCACCTGACATCAAAGGACTGAGATGACAGAAGAATGCCACAACTTTTGAAAACTGTCAGAATTTAATTTAGACTTTGTGTGCAACCAAAAATGATTATAAAAGTAAAATATCATTTTTATTGTACGCTGGAAAAAATCGGAACACATATTCAGGATCAGCACAGGTCTATAAACACTGTAGAGAGAATTTCTTGATTCATTGGTTCCACAATTTAACTTGGATTAAACAGATTAAATCTAGAAAGGTTTCCAATGAAAACAGCATTGCTGACAGTCCAAACTAATGAGACTCAAGGTCAAGGTTTGACACAGTTATCGGGATCTGAATTAGGTTTGTGGCTTGCAGCTATTTATAGAAGTCTTTCTTTTGCATTAATTACAAATCTGCAGCATCAGACAGCAGCAGGATTCATCTGTGAGCATCTAAAAAGAGAGAATAAACGCAACCCAGATAAAAATGAAAGAGTGCTGTCATTTTAACAGAATAAGGAACTGAAAAGGAAAAAGAACTTAAATTTTTTACAAAAATTAACCACAGAAATGAAGCAAAAACACAAATACAATGGCACAGATGTTTGTGTATGTGTACTTGTAAACTCTTAGTCTCCCCGTGGCTGCAGACTATTTGAAGTTACATATATTTATTTGTTCATATTAGAATATTTAAAGTGGATGATTTTACAGACCAATGTAGCAAATAAAATGTACAGTTTATTATAAATGTGTATCAAAAGGTTAAAAAGCACTCGTACTTGTTTCTTGACCCTGATGTGCTGTAGTCACACTTTAGCTTGTGTAAAAATGCATTTAGCACTTTTGTAAACCTGTTCCAGCTGTTTTGTAAATGAAAATATGATTTTTTTGTTATTGTGTATTCAAATGAATTTTAAGTTATAAATCTTTGTACAGCATGTTTTTAGATCATTTTTTGTAAAATTTAATGACTTTATACTTGTGTGGTAATCAAACTACTTTTCGTGTATTAAAGAAGTATATCGTATATTAAAATTGTGCAGTTCTTTTTCCAGCAGATGGCGCTACATTACCACTCCACACCCTTTCTTTTGATCAGGAAGCTCATGCTGAATTATTAACCCCTACAGTGACTCGCTGAATACGTTAACCAGATTATTACTGTGATGATTACTGTGCGAGGTACGACATCATGTGTTATCTTGTTATTTTTGCTCCTGTTATTGTCAGATTAACATGATATGTGCTGTGTGGAGGCTTTTCCTGTGAAGATGCAGCGTGTCTGATGTTGCGATAGAGTTGTGGTTTCCTGGGAGCAAACATACAAGAGAGAAAAAAAAGAAAAGAAAATATACATCTTCTCACAGCTTTATTCAAACCTACAGCGTATTGGCTCATTTCTTTGTGCCAAAAAAAGTGTTCTTTTTGCAACTTTGCATCATCTAACCTTTGTGTTTAGTTGACTTTGGCTTTTTTTTTCTTGTTTTTGTCCCACACTTCTCACAGACAATAATTGCTGAAAAATTAAAACCTATTTCCCCTCAAAAGTATGTGAACCTACACAGCTCAAACTCAAAGAATGAAGTCAAAATAACTCTGTAGTTTTCTTTGTCAATTTCATGAATATTTCTCTCACAGTAGCCTGATATGGTTTATGTTTATACCACCTTATCTGCCACTCATAAAATGACACATACCAAACCCATATTAGTAAGCATAGTAAACAGTCACATGTTGACTCATGGTTACTGCAAAATGATCACTCCAGCTAAAAGCACGCTCACTGCTCCGCTGTTTGAAGGGGGCGGACAGATGTATCCCGATTCGGTCAGACAGTGAGATGTGTGCACTATTTTGAAACAGTTACTTTGAAGCAAACTTACTTATTTCCACTTTCAAAGTGCCATGCCTTCTCCTTTAGAGGCTTGGTTTGGATTCTTATCTGTAAAAAACAGAAACTCACTCAATCAAATTATGAAACGGTCTCACAGGCTGATTGGTGAGCCACAGCTGAACCCAGCATCCTTGCACAGCAGGCAGATGTTTTCATTGTTCCACCCTTCACACAGTGAGTTTCACTCTTTCTTTCTTTCTTCAGGATGCAGGTTTACAGTCACAAAGTGCAGAACAGCACGGTGTGAAAGCTGGTTCCTGGAACCATCACTCGCATGAAAAAACAGCTTTTATGTGTTACTATTATTATAACTACGTTGTATTAGGCTTACCTGCTTATGCCATGCATGCGAGGATGGAGGGCTCCTCTGTGATGATCCACTCTATCCGCAGGTACAAATAAACTAACCTGAACTTGATTTTTTTTTGTTTGTTTGCTTGTTTCAGCCAGTTTGGCTTTAGCTGCAAGGTTGTAGTATTAATGATTAAATCGAGAAACTTTACTGCTAACATCCATATTTCACGTGTGGCTAATTACACTTACAGTATTTAAATATGAACAATATCAGTCCCATATGAGACATGCATGAGCAAGGCAACACTGAGCTCAGTGTTTAGAGCAGCGGTGTCAAATTCTCCTCTGTTCGCCATCTCAAGGGGTCTGGACCATTAAAACCATTGTATTCTACTTGGCTACCAGTATAAAAGAATGTCTCCCACTGAGTTGTGATTGATTTGTGCCATTCTGAAGCTTCTAACTGAATGTTTTCACAGTTACCATCTCTGTGTTTTGAAACAGGTGTGATGAGCGAGGGGTGTGAAACTTCACACACAACTGCAAACAACTTATGATTAAAAAATTGGTAGCCGAGGAAATACCCTAGATAATTGTTCTTTCTGACTCTTAGAGCAACCACAATTTGCAAAGGTAACTGTTTTTTCAGTATGACTTGAACTTATCAACTGAGCAGTCATGTCCCCTTGGGCTGCATTCAACACCATATATTTATCATACACCATAATGTGTATGATAAATAACCTCGAAGCACTTAAAGTGCTTTATACAATTTACACAACTGATAAAGATGTTCAACCCAGTATCACGGCAAAACCTTGGTGGACTGGCATGGCTGTTACATGTGATACTGGGTTTGGGAGGTTTCGCTTTGTAGTGACTATAAAGGAGTTGAAGCTGCGTGAATTCTGACTGTTTGGGCCGTAAAAAAAGACCGACACAGATATCGCAGCATCTATCGGTTAGTGAAGTTTTTCTGTGAAGTTTTGAGCTGAGCATTATCACCAACAACATCTTGGCATTTTCAAAACAGGATGTCACAAATGAGAGGTGAAACTGAGGACAGTGTACATTTATAAGGACTTGTGAATTGCAACCTGATTTTATTTTTTGACCTAAAGAGGAACCAAAGCTTCTAAACTGAACTTCATGTTTCATCCAATTATCCTTTACACTAGAAGCAGAGCACATAAGGTCATCAGGAAAGTGGTTTGTAAGTGGTTGTGACCTAAATAGGAAGTAGAATTGTTATTCCCCCGAAGGGGCGAAAATCCCAAAGCGCAGACGCAATATTCAGTCGACAACTGTGTGATCAGTTCTGTTTGTTAGCAGTTTTCAAGATATCATTTTTCAATTTTGTGTGATGGTAGGTAACAATAACAGCTCTTTTATGTTGCCCACAATTTTTTATGAATCGTGTTCAAACTTCACATCAATATGCTAGGCTGTGGGGTACGCAAGCTGGCTAAGCATTCGACCTTGAGCTTCACTGTTGGCGCCCAAGGTCAAAGTTGACGATGAAATTTTTTTTTCGATAAACCATATCGACTAATATATCAAATGAAAGGGCATGGCGAGAGCTGTACAACACACTTTTTGTTTTTTCAATACGATGCCCTATGATCTATAGTGATGCCATAAAGCTTCAAGAAATTACACACTACATACACATCTTAAAATCTCAAGTTTTTACAGCTTTCTAGCTTTTTACAGCTCTAATCATACAGGTAAAAATAATAAAATACACCACTGTAGCATGTAATGCCTCAAAGTCACAGGTTAGACATAAGCATGTTGCTGTAAAAGCTGGCTGATGTCAGCATGTTGTAATTAAAACATCATAAAACATCCAAGTTTTAGTATAGCCCTTGCAATACTGGGGGGCAAGCACCAAGCAGTCCTCAAAAAGCCATAAATATGAATATGTCTAGCTAAAAAAGGTCACATGACTCGCTGCACCATCCTGTGGTACAAAAAGGTATTACAGAAAAGAACAACCCGGCCCTAATTTGGCTTCAGTTGACATCTCTTAAATACGATACAGACACATTTGTTAGAGCTAGTTAATCACTTTATTTAAACACAGGAATTTATAATAAGTACCTTTAAATTCATCTCACTTCATAACCTAACCCTCCCCAAACAGGTTAGCGAGATACTACGAGTTTTCGCTGTGATGAAGGCGGCTGCCGTCTTACCCTTACATCATTGTGGTAACTAATGCTAAACTCAGAACCTGGTCCTGAGCAAATTATGTTCAGGGCTTTGGTTTAAAATCTTCTGTAAGCTCAACATTTTCACTGATTTTTTCCACTACAAACTGTAACTGGAGTAATTAACTACTGGAGAGAAACAAAGCAGTGTGCAGCAAAGTTACACCAGTGCAAAAAGCACCACATAGTCAGAGGAATTGACATTCATTCAGTTGGTCCTAGTGTACCCCAAATTCCATTTTTCACTGCTGGAATTATGGCTAATAGATCAGACATTAGAAAATTAATCAGTCTGTATGCAAAGTAGATCAAATCTGATTAATTTCTCTGTGATCTGACCACAAACTAATTTACAGGTCTCTGTCATTGGCCGCTAGGACTGTCAGACATGAATGGACTGATATTTAAATGTATCCAGTTTTCTAGACAGTTTAAATCACCTGCATCATTAAGTGGTGAAACAAATATGTACATCCACTCATGGAGACAAAAAGTTTTCTGCAGCATCACCAACTCTTGACTTGTTTTTAACATCAGAGTGGATTTCTTTTCTAGTTTACTCTATCTGATCATGTCTCTGACCGAAGTAGGCGGTGCGCAATCGACCCAGATTGTGTGGAGGAAGAGTCAAATGATGCATTAAATGCTCCTTTACTGTCAGAGCCTGATGCAGAAAGAGTTCAAGCTGCTAACAGTGTGAGTTCTCTCAAAGCTGACTTGAGTTTTATGTTAAGTTGGGCAATTAAATGTAAAGAAGGCCTGACTTTTTATGCTGAACCTGCTTCATAGTCTAAGCCTCAGTCATTGGCTGAGATTTATTGACTTTTTTTTTTTTTTAAATAAGCACAAAACTGAAAATCTATAGGAACTTGCTTTAGGTCAGAAAGAGGCACCCCTCCCCATCTGTACCTCTCACCACGCAGCAGCACTCAGCTATAGTTCACCAGGAGACATCGTGTTCCTTCTAACTTTGTAAGCAACATAAGATCTGACCCCCACCTCCTGCTGTGCAGTCAGGCAAAGCTTTGAATATTCGCTGCTGATCCTCATCAAATCTCAGGGCTCAAAAAGCGATCTCCCTGGGTTTACATTTCTGAAAATAACAAGCTGTCTGTCTGCATGCTGCTCTTTAACTGACACCAAATCACACAAACACTTTTTTTTCCTTTTGTTTTTATTCCATTTCTGCAACAGTTCAGATCATTTGTGTCTCAAGTGGTTCTCAAGGATTCACATTTTATTCTCCGGCCTGTTTCACCTGCGTATCAAAACAAAATCCCAAAGTGCAGACGCACAGGTCCTCATACATTATTCACAGTCTGTACAACACACTCCCATGAACACTGTTGCCAAGGGTCCTCAGTAAGGTTACACTCAGGTACAACACCACATCTGATCACTTTTCCTGTCCCCATGGACACCAGAATAACTAAGAGGTGTTATGTAATCCATCCATGTCACCTGGATCAGTCATCAGCTCCTCTCTCACTCTTTAGGTTCACGAGTGTAAAACATGAAAACACTTTAGTTGTAAAATAACTTAATACCAAAAAAGTGTAGAAAATAAATTTAATAGTGTCAATAAAATCTCCCATGAGCACTTTGGCCAAAAACGTGTCTCTAGTGTCGGCCTTCAGCTCAGCCTGAAGCAGCATACGTGTCCAGAGGGACACACTGCGCTCATTTTTCGTGAAGAAACGTCAGCTGGTTGCAGTAAGGCGATACCGAGACTCACCCGCTGCAGCAGGTTTTACAACCAGACCCTCAAATGTCAATATATCCTTGTTTTTTTCTCATGATTGGATGCAGTTCTTCTTCTGATGCCGGCGGCGACTTTTGAATCCTGTTGGTAAATAAAAGGGAAAAAAAATCCATCAATTTAATTCACAATCACAAACTTCAATCGCACAATAACTGATTCTCGTACGCACCGTCTTCATCTCCCGTGCTGATGGTCTGCATAGACACGCTCCTCTGAATGAACTTCGACGGCTTCTTGATTTTGGTTTTCAGTAGTCCTGGTTTCTCAGTGAACTGAAACGAGTCATCGGATTCATTTCCTGCGACCCCATTGGCCACTGAGACTTTACAGTCTGCTGTGATAATGGGGGAGGGGCTCTGAGGAGTGACCACGCCTTCCTCTATAGTGTCTGTACTGTGATTGGCTCCTCTGCCTTTCAAGAAATGCCTGAAGGAGCTGCGCTTTTTTGGTCCGTCTGCCTGGTTCTTCTTCTGGCCTCCTTTTCCATCCTCCTCTGTAGGTGAACCTGGACTCTGTGGGGAGGCTCGGTCCAACTTTTCTTTGTTTGCATTAATAAAGCCGTTCTGCAGACCGTTCCTCTGGTTTAACCCACCCACCAGCGAGTCCCTCTGAGTCGACAAGTCCTGTAGCGAACCCGTCAGACCCAAACTGTTCCCGAAAACCAGCGAGTACTTGGGATTGTGGTACTTATGCGCAGGAACTTTCAGGTCAATCTGTCTGGAGTCCCCAACCGATACCTGAAAGCGAGATGTAGTGACAGGCAAAGGCCGAATGTGCTGCATCTTTGGCTTCATGACTGGTGTAGGAAGTGGTGGTTTAGTGATGTTAAACTCTCTGTAGAGGTCCACCTGCTCAGACACTGCATACAGCTCCCGGAAGTCGTTGTCAAAGAAGTCCACAGTGTGTCCCGACATCACCGTGATCGTGTTCCTGTCCAGCCGAGACGAGCTCCAAGTGAAGCTGCAGGAAAAAAACAGGAGTGTAAACCAAAGTGGTGGTAATGGACAAGAAAGATGTCACAAAACACTGGGAGACACAACTGCTTGTATTTTATTATTTAAGGCCATTTAAAGAATATACACACATATATATATATATACATATATATACACCCACACTCTCCTATTTAGCAGGTTTTGGCGAAATCCAACAACCTCAGAGGTCAAACTGGGCTTTTTAGGGCAACAAGAAGTGCTTCAAAGTCTAGTCAGCAGGTTCAGTAACCATTCATCACCAGCTGCTGAGATTCACTTCAATTCAATTTTATTTAAATAGCGCCAAATCACAACAACAGTTGCCTCACGGTGCTTCAGTATGACCTTGATGGGATATGTCCTTGCTTCCTTTGTAACAGCTACATCACCATGTTCGGGTCTTTCAGAGTTAAAAATGTAAACTGTGTAAATTTTGATGAAGACTGGAAGAAATTTGTGACCATTTGATGAAATCCAATATGGCGGTTATGTCAGGGGTGTTTCGATGTGTCGGCCATAAGTTTTCACGCTTCTTTTCACTGATTAGTTTTTTTAAGGCTAACATCAGCATCACCAAATGGGACCACTGAACACATTTCATGCAAATTAAGTTACTTTTTTTTTTTTATAGCAACAGGGCCAGATCTCCACAACAAGGCATCTGATGGAGCTTGCCTCAAGCTATGGATGCAGTTATTCAACAAACACTTTAGATACACTTGTCTACAGCTTTACTATGAAAAGCATACAGTGGGAAAACAATGGTGAAGAGATATGCCTGAACGCAACCATGAACCTCACCTGTTGGCTCATAGTGAAAGTTGCCCAGGCTTTCCTCCTTTATAATCCCTATTGTCTCTATCCCTCATATCCTGTTTAAGTTTCCTTTTGAAAACTAAAACATCCAAAAAATACTTGAGTAAGAACAGATCTTAACATTGGTGCCAAATTTTGTGAGACTACAAAATTGGTGGATAGTGGCAGCATAAAGTCGGGTTATAAGACGATCGATGGGAACTCATTGAGGCAAAACTTGCACATGGTTCTTCCATGAACACGGCACCAACTTTGACTCTTTGGTGGCGTTACATTGTTTGAGATGCATGCATTAAATTTAGTGAAAAGAATCGGGGATACATCTCCAATCATTGCAGCTAATTTCACAACTTCACTACAGTTATGGCTGCTTAGATTTGAGTAAGAAAGTCAAAGATGTATAAAAATGTAGAATCAATACGGCTGCGTCTGTAGAATCACTTTTGAGGCCTCGGTGTTGACCACATAGCTGCAGCCTCTTTAAACTTGCATTCATAATGAGGCATCACGCATGAGTCAGGACATGACTGCGCTCTTTTCACCCGCTACAAATCGGTCCCTCCAGTTCCGACTTTAGTCAGTGAAGGGAGATTCGCCTCATCACTGATGTGGTCAGATGACGTGCATTCAGACTCATTTTGTGTGTTTGCAGCTTTCAGAACTGCGATTTAACAACGAGAATACGGCTGTGTGGATCCTGTCAAACTCGGAGCTCAGAGGTGAAATCGAGCCCTTTTGTAATTCTGAACTTTGCACTAATGGTTGCAGCTGTTTTATCAGCATGTATGAGGTTATGGAAACCAACCAACTAAAACTGAACAAATGACATTATTTTGCCTTTACGTAGACTAAACTGTATCAAAGAAGTCTTTCGGGGATGTTTCAGTTAATTTAAAGCATTTAAGTGCATTATATGTGTCTGTGATCTCCATTTCCCAGTGTGGCCATCACTAATATTCGATTTAATGTCCTGGATTTAGATTTTTAAAAAGATAAATGCTAGCTTTTGTCATAGCCCAATCTGCACCAGAAACCTGATTTATTAAACACGTGCAAAAATGCGTGTACTTCCTGTCATTGCTGCAGGTTAAAAGGAATGTTTTTCTTTGTAGACTTGTATTAAAATTACTGTTTATATTGATACCTGACATTTATATTCAATGTTCATACTGATATCACTGCTATATGGAAATGTAGGCTCAATATTTTTTTGCCGTTAACTGCAACATGTATTTAGACGTGCACTGGTTGTAATATGATCTCCCCACTTCTGATTTACATATGTTCACCTCTGCAGAATTATTTTTATCCCCAGCAGGGATAAAATTTATCTATTTATTTGTTTGTTTCAAATCATTCATTTAATCATTCATTTACTTGGTTTACTGTTGTTGTGATTTGACACTGTATGAAAAAAACTGAATTGAACTATTACACTAATAAATAAGGTTTTATTTTGATCCCAGAATGTGCCGTAAAATGTTTCAGCCTACTACAGCAGTCATGCACTGTATATGCCAAGGGCTTTTAATGTGAAGGATAAGGAGAGAAAGCCCTTTTTTGTGTGCATCTGGCAGCAGTACCATTTGCAATACTGGAAAAAGGTTGTAGAATAAAAAGGAACTTAATAAAACAAAGCAATGTATTAATACAATTAAAAATGAATGAGGAAGATAAGAGGTACATTGAGCACAGACAGGAGCTAAATGCCTTTAATTTGTCGATATTGCAAACAAAAACTAAAACAAAAGTGACTTAATCAACTGTAGAAATCTTTAAGAGCTGGATAATTAATTCACCTGCATCACCGCCTGGTGCAGGATTTAATTTAAATGTCATACTTTCACCTAGGAGTGTAAGGTTTTTAATTGTTTTAATGGTTTCCCTGAAACTACTTAATCATTTTAAATAAGCACTCAGGAGAAAGCGGTACGATTCCCTTATAATAATCTCCCAGGTCATAAAGGTCCGGCTCGGTCACCAACGACATTTACCAAAAAGCGGACCTACAACAATACATTTATCTTTTCCCACACTGAACCAACAGCAGATAAGAAGCGAGTGTGTTTAAAAAGCACTTTGGTCATTTCACAAGATTAATAAGCTTCAGAGTGTGTAAGGAGTTATTTGCAGGTTTAATGGAGTTCCTTTTGTGTGTGCCGGCTGCTTTTAGAGAAAATGTCTCACACCTAACAGTCACAAACAAGCTGCTCTCATTATGTTGGGTTTATACAAAAGTTACAAAAAGTCAGTCAAATGAAACACAAATAATGGCTATTTAATAACCATGTCAGGATCAGTTAATCTGCTTTGGAGTGAAACTGTGTCAGAGGGACATTGTATTATGTGTAAAAGTGAAACTGTCCAAATGAGTCTCAAATGTGACTCTGAACATGTCACCGTAACACGGAGTAGAATATGGGAGGTCAAGCGGTTCAAAGTCTTGACCAAAAACAAGATACAACTCATCCAACTGGACTCGGCACGCTAAGCTGGGCTTTTATTTTGAAGGATTTTCCATTTGCCAACGAGAGCATACCTTAATTACATGATTTATCTGTTAGTGTGAATATTTAAATTCATCCCATTCCTTACAGCATATAGGGACGTTGCAGAAAAGAGACATCAGAAAACAAACACCTTGCTGTATATAATATAATTTAATTTTTGTACAACCACAGTTCCTAAAAAGTTGGGACGTTGTGTGAATTGTAAATAACAACAGAATGCAATCTCATAATCCTATATTTTATTCAAAATAAAACACAGAAGCATCAAATATTTAAACCATATAAAGAAAAATCTTGGCTCATTTTGAATTTGATGGCAGCAACATGTCTCAAAAAAGTTGGAACAGGGCCCTGTTTCCCCACTGTGTAGTGTCCTCTTTTCTTTTAACAACAGCCTGTAAACAACTAAGGAGAGCAGCTGCTGGACTTTTAGAAGAGAACTGTTCTCCCATTCTGGTCTGATATAGGACTCTGGCTGTTCAACAGTCCTCTGTCTTCTTTGTCGTATTTTTAGTTTCATGGTGCTCCTGGACTGCTGGCTGGTCAGTTCACATACTGCATCTATTCTGTGCTACTCTAATAGAAACTGTCTGTAGTTTAGCTGAAAAAGTCATTGTCTGGATGGGAGCATATGCTGATCTGTAGCAAATGTAGGTGTGCCGGTAGATTTTCCAGATGTGCAAACTGCCAGTTCAATAGGCACAAAGGTATAAGATATGAAGATAAAGACAGAGAAGACAGCGACATTTCACGCTCCGTTTTGCATAACTATTTTTAAATCCCTGTAGAACTGCAACCACGTAAGCTAGCACAATAATTTTTTTTGCATATGAAACCGGAGGAGTGGTACTTACATCTTATGCCATCAGCTTGCCCTAGGTCACGGTTTCCTTCCACATATAGCTTTGCAAAAATTGCATAAAAACCACTTGCAGCAACAAAAACATAATATTCCAGAAACACGCTTTGCCGATCCGATCAGCTGTTCATAACACTTTCTACGTTGGAATAGACGTCAGCGCGAACTATCCTGTCCGCCATTACCTGCCCGAAACCGGAAGTGACGTCATTTCGCGGAAATTTAGTTTTTTTACCTTCAGGGCCTTATAAACCTATACTGGTGTTTTTAAAAGTTATGTTTGACTTTATGACTTTCTGTATCGTTTCTGGGATGCTTAGAACTCAAATTGCACTGCTGGAAATAGTTTATTTTGATGCATATGCTGTTTTTTTTGCAAATTTGCATTATAGGATTGTAGTATAGTATATAAAAATTGGTGTATTTCAAAAGTAAAACTATGAAGACACTCAAAATAAATTTCATGTGGTGGGAAACTATTTTGTGCAACTTTTTTGTATTTACAGTTTTGAGGGATAAACCTCTTAAATTTCTCTAACTAGAAATATGTGTTAAAAAAACAAAAATTATTTTCAAATGTTTTGTAGTTTATTGCACTGTTTTGCAATTTATGTAATTACTATGCACTTAATGCATACATATTATTAAAATTTGGGCTATAATGGTTGTATTCATGTATAGCAACTTGAAATGCTCCCAAAAATGGCTCCACAGCATGTAAAAATATAATATAACCTCTGGCGGACTTGGTTCTATGGTAGGTCTTAAAGGGTTAACACAAATACTTGCAAAACATTCCTCCAGCTGTTTTTGAAATACCACTTTACCAGCCTTTTGTTGCTCCATGCCACTGAATTCAAAATAAGTTCATATTTTTCATGAAATTTCTCAGTTTTCTGTGTTGTGTTGTTAATAAAATGTGTTTATGGGACTTTATATTTTTATTTACATTTTTCTTCTTCTGGGTGCTATAAAATCTTACATAAAATGATAAATTAAAACAGGTTGCCTTATAAGCCTTTTCTGCTTCCTTTGAATGCACCTGACCACAAAAAGAAACACTGGTTTGTACCTGTACCTGTAAGACCCGAACATGACCTTCTCTCCATCCACCAGCATGTATTTGGAGCACAGGGAGCCTGGCAGTTTTCCAAAGGACAGGGCCAGCCCTGCACCTTTTAGCATCCGCACACGGAGATTCTGTAAAAGAAACACCTGTTGGATTACACACCGGCTTACCTGTGTCAAAAATGTCACACAGGTAAGCCTGAGTAAACGGACCCCAGCTATCGAGCATCCGTGGCTTTTTCAAGGATGACTGGCTGATTTACAGAGATGCCAAGTCAAATTTCTGCAGGCACACCCAGAAACAAAGTCAGCTTTCTTAATAAGTAAAGGCTAAAACCCAAACACTTTAGCCACCTCTGTTTACTTAGAGGGAAGCAGGAAAAGAAAAGGACGTAAATGCTGAGTAGACAAACTGGGAGGAGGCTCTCCTGTGCTGTCAACCCTGGCGTGGGGTGAGAGTGTCAAGTTACTGTCCTTGGATCTGTTCTCAGGATCTATGAATGTTCCCTTGTCACTGGTAAGAGTAACAGAGCCCGGCACTCTGAAAGGGTCTTTCACAGCCTTATAAACTGATACCACAATGGCCAGCCATTCCACCACTCCGGTTAAACCAGACTGGAGCTGAAAAACTCTGCATACAACAGATAAGACGGGGTATTATGACACGGTAAAGATAGTATGACAGATGACTCACTATTTGCGCTTAATCTACATCAGCACCTAATGTCACTTCTCAGCTTCTGCACCACAAGAAGCAGCAATTACATGTTAGCTCGTGCTAGCGTCGGCTCAGCAGTCAATTTTCCATTAATTCCTCAAAAATTATTAATTTGACCCTTCCTGTTTTACTCTGGAAGGAAAATACTTCTTTTTATTTTCACATATAATTTCCACAAGTGCTCCAACAAGTCCATTTCCTCACAATTTATTGATTACGTTTAGCTGACAGCATTTCATGCTGTTTATCAGTTACCTAACCACTACATCCGCTACTTTTAGCTAACTAGTTAAAGCTTTCTTGCGAAACCTTTAATGATCTGTTTTAGTTACTTAGATAATACTTTTTTCAGCCTCGATCTTTGACTTTTTTGTGACTGAACAATTTAATCAGTTACTTTAATCCTATTTTTAACGTATTTCAATCATTTACTCAAAATTTTAGCTAACCGCTACATCCGCTACTTTTAGCTAACTAGTGTAACAGTTCGTGCAAATCTTTGCAATCTATTTCAGTTACTTATATAAAATGCTTTTTTCAGCCTTAATCATTGACTATTTTGCTGACTTAACTATTTAATTTGTTAATTTTATATTTTTATTCCAACCATTTACTCAAAATTTTAGCTAACCGTCAACTGTTTATGTTTTACGTTAAGCTGTATCAATTCTTTAAAAGTCCCATTAAAAACTACTTCATCCATTCGATGCTGGATACTTTTCTGAGCAGTAAATTGGCAGGTTTCACAAATTAAATTCCTGTAACCTCCAATGCACTGCTGCAAAGGCAGTTATGAGAAATCAAACCTAAAATTACCCTTAGGGTTAAGTGGGAAAATGTCTTTTAAGGTTTTTGTGGTTAGTTCTGACCTTTTAGGAGCAGTTAATCTAAAACGTATTGCCAAGTTTTCCTGGTTCATGTTTTAACTAGATCAAACCTTTGAGGTAATTAACTTGTCAGCGATTTCCCAGAAAGCCTGACCTATGATTCAGAATAAGTTTTAATCTGGGATAATTCCAGCCATCATCGTCATTGTTCCAGGACTCAGAGCAGTGACCTACTGAGCTGTTTTTCCATGTTCATTTCCTCTTTGTTTACTGTGTTAGAGAGCCTCCTCTCTCTGCAGCGCTCTGTTTGCTCACCCGCAGATGCATCGCGTTAATCTGCAGCCGAGAGCACATATCCAGAAAGTGGGGCACTCCCCTGGCCTCCAGCACAACGTAAACTGCCACGCCACGCCGTGACGAAGCATCCAGCAGGTCCTGGAGAATCTGCAGGTCCGTGAGGAGGTCCATGACGATGGCCACCACCTGGGAGAAACAGAGGGGAGAGGAGCCATCTCACGTTACTCGTGCATATCCATTAACACTTGTGCTCTTTTTCAGTTATTTGAGCAGTCATATTTTTTTAAAATTTGGAAACAACAATTGCTGAACAAAAGAAGAAGACTTTAACAGCAAGCATACACAATATACAAGTATGTGAATATTATTTAAATATAATAAATAATTCACAAAATATTGAGATTAACTGGATCGAGGCTCTCAAAGTTGCAGTTTTAGTGCCATTTTAAGCAGATAGCATGTGACTGAGGGCATCCCCTAATGTTCGCACCATGTGTGCTCACCGCACGCTGGTTGCAATTTTCCTTTCAAAGCTAGTTTAAGGTTGTTTAACGGTTCATAAGGTGGTCCTGACTTTCATTTATACCAGTTCATTTGCTTACTGTTAAACTTAAGTACATTTTGCATGGAGCTACAGACTACAGAGGCTGTAAAGATGGTTTTGAGCTGTCAGGTTGGCAGTTCAACTCCAGGTCCAGCCCCATCACCAAAACTATTTCTCTTTTACTTTTGCTTTTTCGTCCCACACATCTGAAATTAATTTGGTAGCCTTGGTGTGAACTTTAAAGATATTAAAAAAATTTATACTCGTGAAATGAGTCATGTAAAAATGCAGTCTATCTATACACACTTACACCCACTCGTAACTGACAGATCAATAACGAGCGGACGTCACGGTTATGTCACCGCAGTCATGTGCACATTTTGGTGTCATGATAACAGAAAATATATGAAATAAAACCCGAAAGACGTTGGGACTAAGTAAAAAAAACAAGAGCCCATCTTTTTGTGCCTTTAGTCATGGGAACAGAAATGTAAGTTTTTAGAGAATCATCAAAGGCATCCTTTGATGTGAATCAGGGAGGTTTTTGGTTGTTAAAGAGACAAACAGACAAAAGAATTTCATATTAGACACACACATAAAGGCAAAGTCAGCAATAATGAATGGTTAGAAAGATAAATTAGAGGGACAGAAGATACCTTGTTACCAACTTTAACAGACAAAACAAATCAGTCATTTTTATTGTGTCCTCATGTATCAGTCAATCAGCAGATATATTAGAATGTGTGATATGACACATTTATTTTTCACTATGACTGAAGATAAGCTCAGCCAAGCCTCTGGATTTAATGGTATTATTGCGGTCACAGCATGACCGAGCTAATTTATATTTGGCTTTAAATCTACACAGAGTCTAGACTGTAGGCTGTGCAACAGGCCGAAACCATTGCCAGCATTTATACTTGTGCACATTATGCCCGTGATGCTAAAATACCCATTGGTGGTTGAGTTTCTCTATCCGAGCTGCTCAGTTCCCTTCCAGTCAGTCTGAAAAATAGCAGCACACGAAGGAGTAACCAGAAATGAGTTAGAGGAAATGACTGCAGTCACTGCAACAATGCAACAAGTATTTTCCTCTCTAGAAAGATGCACGTCAGGTTACAACACAAGTGTGTGGTTGCAGCATACCTATGATTTCAATTTAACTCGGAGTTCTGAACCCTGAAGTTACAGAGGAAGCATCCACAGATACACAAGTCCAAACTTTATGTCGTCATTGATCACTTTATCACACAAATTTAAAGTGTCTTGGGCAACAAACTACATTTATGCTGTGGCATTCAGATGGTAGGGTCACAATTTGGCTTTAATGACATGAAAGCACTTATCCATCCTGCCTTGTACCAGCATTTAGGCTGCTGACGGTGATGTCATGGTGTGGGAGATATTTTCTTGACCGTCTTAGTAACCGTTCAGGACTGAGTATTATTGCTGACCATATCCATCCCTTTATGACCACAGTGTACCCATCTTCATATGACACAAAGCACCAAATTATCTCAGACTGGTTTCTTGAACATGACAGTGAATTCACTGCCCTCCACAGTCACCAGAGTAGAGCAGCTTTGGCACGTGGTGGAACGGAAGATTCATATCATGGGTGTGCAGCAGACAAATCTGCACCAACTCTATGATGCTCTCATGCTCTCACCATGGACCAAAACCTCTGAGGAATGTTTCCAGCACCTTCTTGAATATAATAAAGTGGCTGGCAAGTGCACAGGTAATTCAGTAAGTGTAAGGAAATAAAAGCTGAAACCACTTCTGGTTTTTTCCTGTAAAACACCTCAGACCAGCCTGATGGGTAAAAGTCACCGAGCTCACGATTCCTGTGTATTTACTTTTAAATCCGGCTGCGGGACGCACCATTTAAGCATTAAAACAACATCTGAATGTTTCCACCACTCCCACTGCCAGTCCGAACAAAGGCACCGGGGCGCTAACCTGTCATTAGTCTTGTGATATGAAGTTTAAACACGTAACCTTCCACCACGGCAGCAGTTCACACTTCTGCATAACTTGTTTTTCCAGGTGATTAAAAGTTTTAGCAAAGACAGTTTGGACAAATGCCAACAACGGCTGCGACTCACAGCACCGCTAATCTGAGCAAGAAATCAGCAGCTACATCTCCAACAGATGCATTTATAACACTTTACAGCATACAGTTTAATTATGTACTGGATTTATTAGACCAATAAGACTGCTGTTTGTACTGAGACGTTTTATAGCCTCTTCTGGTTTTTGTACCCTTAAGAGCAGTTTCAAAAGATCATGTGACTCTTTTTTTCCCATTTCCCTATTACAGTTTGTTTGGGACTCATCCAGCAAACTGAAACTAGTTCTCCAGGAAGACACGAGTCTGAATAACACAGTAAACCAGGCATGACTCAGTGAAGCTCCCGTCATCAAATTCTCATCCAAACTGCTTACGATGCATTTTATTTTGGAAAAAACATCTATCCAGAAAATGCTTAATCTGAACTATTTCAAGGTTTTCTGGAAATTGAAGCGTTATTTTCATACACGCCCACTTGGTATGGCCAACGGTTATTCCACCTGCCAAGACTGTTTTATTGCATTGACCTTCCACGAGCTCTGGCTGATAAACTTGATAAACATACACTTGTTTTAAAGCACAGGTGTCGAACTCCAGGCCTCGAGGGCCGGTGTCCTGCAGGTTTTAGATGTATCCTTGATCCAACACAGCTGATTTAAATGGCTAAATGACCTCCTAAACATGTCTTGATGTTCTCCAGAGGCCTGGTAATGAACTAATAATTTGATTCAGGTGTGTTGGCCCAGGGTAAGCTCTAAAACCTGCAGGACACCGGCCCTTGAGGCCTGGAGTTCGACACCCCTGTTTTAAAGTAATAAAATAAGTGTATGTACAAGTTCATTTTCAACAGAGGATGGAACAAGACCAAGCACAAGAGAAAGAAGGATTATTTTGAACCGTGACTCATGCAAAGCTACTCTATTAGACTCCAAGAGTAAAAATATGGAGCTGAAAGTGAGCAGATTAGATCCACTTCAGTTGTAGTGGTTTACAAGTTCACCTAAAAGAGGTTTGGGCTGTTTGTCCACAAACAGCAGGTTTACGATGGTGCTGTTGTGAAATCTGAGTTTTTAAATCAACCACTCCTTTTAGGTGGGTACAGAGATTTGCCAATAGCATTGTGCTTTCAATGAGGGCTTTAAAAATTAATTAAAGGCACCTGTCAGCAGCAGAGAAGTATTTACATGACTCACAGTTCAAAATAACTCTTATTTGTCTTATACGAGCAGACCCCGAGTTCCCCCTCTGCCTGACATAAGCAGTTTCAGGTTTAGCCCCTCCTCCATTAAGCAAACTTTCTCCTGATTGGCTGCTGCTCATAAACATAAGGTTTGAACAGCAGGTGGGTGGGACTTCTCTGTAACACAGAACCATCATCAGTAAGAACAACTGAAACAGTGTTTAGAGCCTTTGGCTCACAGGGTCCACCTGGAGCACAGTACCTGTCTATATTACAGGAAATAAGGAAAAACACAACAGTTCCCCCCATAGAGAAGTGGTTTAACAACCATTAGAACAGTTTCCAGGTTTTTTTTCCAGGTGTAGCTGCATAAGCAGAGACCACCCTCACTAACGTCTGATGCAAACAGTTGTTTTGTTCTGCAAGAAGCCTGAAATACAACAGAAACCACTCAGTTCAGAGCTCAGTTACAGTTACTCCTAGTAGGCTTTCAGGGGTAAAGTGATGTCCACAGCTAACACATTTATATTTAAGCAAGATTTTTTCAAATGCCCACAGTTAAAAAACACACCTCACAGTCACTCTGATCCAATTTAGCATCAGTTTTTTTCAGCCCCGAAAGCCATGTTCATCTTTTATGATGTACAGACACCTAAAAAAAAAAAAGAATTTACACACCATTTATTTAGTAGCTGAAGTGACACTTTAGACATGAGAAAAGATAAATGTCATATTTTTATTGCTACTTTTAACGACCTGGAAACACCTGGAGAGGTTTGGGTGTTTGTTGGCGAGTGCTGCTGCTAGTCTTTGTTCATGGCAGGGCTTTAGCTTGTTTTCTCTGGTGTCTATCATCACGTGTGATATAATGGAAAACTTTCCAATGTAGCAACTTGGATCAAACACTTGAGCCCTGTGACGTGAATGGACAACACCTTGTGTAAATGACTTCTCCTGTCGGGATTCTGGTGAAGTGCACCTTCTTCTTCTGCATGAAAATACGCATGACATCACCTGAATCGCTGAACTCTTTGTTTTTTTTCCCTTTCAGGCGACATTTTCTGCTTTTTCTCTTGAATGCAGTTCGACCGGTAACCGTCACCTCAGCTCTTTCATATGTACATCTCAACTCTTCTCTTGGATTGCGATAATGATCTCCTGTAGAGTAATGTTATGCTTCCAGGATTAGCATGTGTGTGCGTGCACCACTTAAACTCCACAAGGACTCTTTCAAGTATCTGTCAGGCTTTTAGGAGGGGATGATTTATTTTACCTGAAGGGAAGCAATCCCAGCCTGTGACTGATTCATTAAGCTGACATGGCGCTGAGCAGACTGCTGTAGATGGATAATAAAGTGGATTATTAACTATTCAAATATGATGAGTTCTGCACATCTTTATTCGTCTTTCCACCCAGCAAATACAGCCTCTGGTGCTGCCTGCCAAAACAAATCGCAAGTGAGCGATTCTCCTCATTAGCTTCGATTTTCGCACCTGGGATTTGAGCCAATCAGACGGAGTCGTGCAAAACTCCAAGTGGGCGAGGAGAAAAGTTGAAAAAAATAAGAGTGGTTTGTTAAATGCCAACCCTAACCTGGTCTGCAGGATTGTGGGAGAGGTTTTAATCGCTCTGCTGGATGCGTGTCGTGATGCGAAGCTGCCACTCAGCCGCTCAGCTTTCCCCTTCTGCATCGCTCATGACTCAGCTTGTTAAAACTTGCACAGGACTCTCCCATTCATTTAGCTTTTATCATTTTATTAACCCACGCTGGCTTCGTTAACCCTCACCTTCTTCAACCTTACTAGAAAATTCTCTGAACAAGCGTTACAACAACGCTACTGCAGCGCTACAACTTGCAGATGTCCCTCAAACACGCTGCATGCAGTTTGCTGGTCATTAAGTTTTTGAGAAAGAGGACGTGAGGATACACTCGCTCAGTGAGTGTGCTGGTTAAAATCAAACAGATCTGAGAAACGTTTCCGTCTGATTCCATAACTTCAGTAACTTAATGAAACCATTAAAAAAATGCGGCCTTCAGAATATGGAATTTGTCAGTGTTACAGCCTCTGACAGCTCACACAAGTAGGTGGAATTTTGCCACTTTTACACTTCTCATTAGTTTTTCCATTTGAGTATTTTTGAACTTTCATAACTTCAATCAATGAGATTTTCAAGGCTGAAAAAAACATTTAATCTCTGTTGAAACTTCCAACTAAATCAATTTTAGAAACACCTACTGCATCACAATGTTCCAAAAATATTTATTTTATATTTAATTATTATTTATTTATCTTTTTTATGTTTCCCATAATCAGCTTTTAGCAATGGTATCATGGGATGAATTACATTTTTAACAGAAAAGTTTAATAAATCAAGTCCTGGTACCCTGATTGTTTGATCTGTATTCTGATAACTCACGGGAGAAAACTCAAAAGAATCTCATCGACATGTGGAATAGGAACCTAAACACCAGATAAAGCCAGGAAAAACCTTGGAGCACCTCGGGGGTGCATTAATGTCAGTAGTTCTGTTCATAAAGACAGCGATGGGCGATCAGGTGATCCTGTTTTAGTCAAACCAGCCTGTCTGCAGGGACCCAACGAGATAGAAACACAACAACGTCTCTTTCAGGACAACATTGACAACAGAACAACCTTTAGCCAAAATCTGAGAACCACTCATTAAAATAACCTCAAACACAGCAGTGGACTTACTTGGACCTCCAGAACCTTTTCTTCTTATTAGGCTCTCAGTTTATTAAAAAGTATTTAAAAGCGACATACCACACAACATTTCCAGTTCAATATTTGTATTACTGGTCACTAATAAAGTAGCACAGGTCAAAATGATCAGTTTTTATCTTATGCTAGACCTCAGTACATCCCCTCAGCTCATCCTCTGTCTGAAATAAGCCAGTTTAAGTCCTATACTTGAAGGCCACAAGACACCGCAGCAAAAGTACAACTACTTTATGTAAAAGTACAGAAATCCCACGAGAAGTATCAGAGAATATCAGAGGGAATATATGAAGCAATAAACACAACTGAGTTTCTGTTTGAAAAGAAAACAGCAGCAGCTTTTCCCACTATGACGTTCCCAGAGAAACCCTGAATGAGTCAATCATTCCCTTTTATGCTGCAAGCTGAAACTCGGATCACCGGAGTAGAGCGCTGTGCAGTGACGATGGAAATTCCAGGTAAAAAGTCAGATGTGTATCTTTTATTTTCACTTTGACTTACAGCTGAAAAACAACAAAAAGCTCTTTGAGTTACAACAAATGTGAAAAACTTGAACCCTGCCTGGAGGAAGGAAGTGCTACACGACTCAGCGGAGCGAAAACAAACTCAGTACAAAAATTATTCTTGGAACAATTCAGGCAGCAACCCCCTTTTTTATATGGAGATTTTAAATTATTTTAAAGTATTTTTTAACCCTAAAAAGATCGATTATCAAAACTTTTGCCTGTTATTTTGTTTTTAACATTGTCTGCAGGCCCTGTTCACAGTTCACTCCACCTGTCCTCTGCACTCAAAATAAATCCTAAAAACCTGAAGCTTTAACTCAAACTGACATTTACTGCAGGCCGTGATGAATTTAGCAAGACATGAAACATGAGGACTGACTGTAACCGGCTCAGTCTGGGGGGGGGGGGAGTCTTTGTGACTTTCGTGGTCAGGTGAGCGTCTGCAGCCAATCGCTGTTAGTATTACAGTGTTATTCTCCTTCTTTGTTACAAGTAGGTCAGGGAGTTTCTCCTTTAATTGCTCCACCGTATGAGAAATGAGTTTCCTTTGTCTGGTTCAGGTGCAGGAGCTGACTGGTAAACTTTCCTAAATCTGAATCTGCAGGTGTTTTATTCCACCTGTTTTATTGTTTGATGCATGCAGTCACATTTTTGTATCAGCACTTTTAGAGGCAAGTCATGGATTTCATTTTCACGTAAGAAGCAAAGTGCTCGGCAGGAAAGCTCAGAGGTTTCTTCTTATTTAAAGTTTCACTATTTCATGCCTGTAGAATTTGAATCTCTGTGGGTTTGAAGTTAAATCAGGAGAAAACTGAATACTTCTCACTGTTTTCTGGCTTTATAAGCACTACATCACAGACTAAGTGAACACTCACCTGCAGCCCTGACTGTTTTTATCACTTCAGGTTAACAACTGAAGTTTGTATAAGTCAGGGTGTCCCAGATTTGGTGGGTTATTATGAAAAAAAATGTGAATAATTAAAGCAAAACTTTCAAACACTTGTGCTTAAATTTGAGTTTGGTTTAGATGCTGTAAACAGGGTGGATATGCAGGGTTTCTCTTCTTTTCTGTTACCTTGTGTGACTCCTGGATGAGCCTCCTCACCACCGCCTTGATGTGCGGTCCCTGCTCTTTGGGGGGGTGGGTGTACACGGACACCCGGGTCATCCCCTTGTAGACGCCGCTGCTCCCGGGCCAACCGATGTCCAGAGTCGGGACCTCTGTGTCGGACATCTGGGGCCAATAGGTGGAGTGGACCCCGGAGTCCGCGCTGGAGGAGCCCTTGGACTTGTCGTGCTCCCCGGACTCGGACTCGCTGTCCGTGTCGTACTCCTGGAAGGTTTTGCGGATGACTTTGACCTCCTG
This sequence comes from Oreochromis aureus, assembly GCF_013358895.1. Lineage (NCBI taxonomy): Eukaryota > Metazoa > Chordata > Actinopteri > Cichliformes > Cichlidae > Oreochromis > Oreochromis aureus. Next base: position 5,005,076 of record NC_052945.1, on the reverse strand, counting down.
GGCGCAGAGGAAGTCTTTGGTGTTGTCCTCCTGGAGGCGCATCTTGAAGGCTCCGTCCCCATTCCTCAGCAGCTGCTCCAGGGCCGCGCGCTGCTCCTCACTGTAGTAAAACTCCGGCTTGGACTCCGGGACCTTCTCGTTAACGTGCTCATCATCCATGCACACCAGCTGAGACTCTGCCATGGCCCAAAGATTTAAAAATAACTTCCCCCTCAGTGCGCCACCGCTACTGATCCCGCTGCTGTTGTTGCTGCTTCCCAAGAACCGCAATACCTGTGCTGACAGGTAGCAAGGGGGCGGAGCTAACAGGCAGGGCCCACGTTATCCGGCCTGTAAACTTTCAGAATACAACTTTCAAACGGCAACAACGGAAGTTTATCAGTGGTGGATCCTTCAGAGTAGAGGAACGTTGTTGTAGTCAACCAGAGATGTCAAACTTATTTTATATTATGGGGGCACACACTACTTTGATCTTAAGCATCATTGTAAAGAAGTTTAACTACTCATTTAATCGCTTACTTGACCTAATATGAGAAGTAGAAATGCAGTTTTAACAGTGGCTCATTGCCCAGACGGTTCTGTACTTTTAAAACATTAAAACAAGTTTTTTTAATTCACAGAAATATTTTTAACTGTAGACACAGCATAATAAAAACATTTAATTGTCTATCTATTACTTGACTACTTTGGTGTAGTATAAATGGTAATGCCGGTGGAGTCTTTATCAATAGGAAAAGCTTTATATATAAATTTATGGCAATGCAGCTAAAAGTTCAAAATCTATGTACGAAGCCTTCCAGCAGGTCGGATTGGAGTTTTGTTTTACATCCCAAGTAAAAATATATTTAAAATTAAAACTAGATGCAGAAAAGCATCTTAGGTAACTAAAATAAAAATAAAAACTAGACTTTTGAAAAAAGTTCTCGTCGTCCAGGGCTGGGTGCTTGGGTGTGTACTGGCTCACTCTGGCTCCGCTGCTCAGCGGGGCCTGGCCCTCCTGGCTCTATTGGGCCCCTTGCAGGGTGTGGGGGCTCTCGGGTCTCTGGGTCCGGGGCTCAGTCTGCTCTGGCTTTGCTGTCTGCTTGTGGAGCCTGCAGGCTGGTCGTCACTATCAGATCGTGCGCGGCCCACCGTGGCTTCTGGGTGACCCCCGTCCAGGGCTCTCCTCCTTTTCCAGGTGGGTGGCGTGATTGCCCCTGCGGTGGTCCTCCTTGGGATTTCGTGCTCTGATGGGGCCTGTAGATGTCAGGGACCTGGGTCTCCTCCATGCCTACTTCATGTCCTGGGGGGCAGAGCTGTGGCTCCCCACACCCACTATCAAACACTTAGATGGAAAAACCTTGTGAATACATGCACACTCACACACACAGGTTTACAAATAAGTACTCACAGACACTCACACGTCAGCTGCTGCCTCGAAACATATCATGTATCATTAACACGATGTGCTGCTCAGTAACATTTAATATTTATTATTTACTGTTACTCGTGGTTGTGTTGGTTGTTGCTGTGGTTTCCCGCTGTGTTGTTTTCGTTTTGTTTGTGTTTTTCAGCAGATTGTCAGTCTTTTCTTTCTTTATCCCTCTTCTCTGTTTTTCTCTCCCTCTCCTTCTGTTCACTCTCTTCCCAACTCCTCTTTCCTTATTCTGTTCGGTCCTCTCCATTCTGATAAAAATTGAATAAACTATGACTATGAAGTCAACCTTTCTTGGCTTTCAGACAAGAATTCTGATTGCAACAGTGCCGGACAGGACAGGCAAAGCCAAGAATAAAAAGTTGATATATTTTTCAGTTTGGTAAAAAAAAAAAATTATTACATTTAAATTTTATTACTGTCTTGTTATTGTACTTTCTGTACTGGTTTTCCTAAATATTGCCATTGACATATTCCCTCCATTCAATAACAATCAAAAAGACTAAAACTAAGAGTGAAAATAAAAAAACTAAACTAAATCTAAACATGTTCAAACAATATAAACTGAACGTAAACAAGAAAATCCAATCTGGAAACCAACATAAACTAAACTGAACTGAAAGCAAAAAGTCAAAATAAAATAAAAATAAAAAGTAATTAGAAAATACAAAACTATAATAGCTCTGAAGCAAAGGTTCCCAAATGGTGTGTTTTGGGATTTTGCACAAAAAGTAAGGACTTAAATCTTACATTTTCTATATCAGAACACATCACCAGGCCCTGATTGGTAGTGATGAGGGGAAAAAACAAAAACATCTATTCATGTCCACTTATCATTATCAGGGTTGCAGAGGAGCTACAGCCTATGACAGCTGCCACAGGGTGACAGGCATGGTACACCCTGAACAGGTCACCAGTCTAACAGAAAGATAACCATTCACACTTATGGGAAATTCAGAGTTACCACTTAACCTAACCCCACTAACTGCATGTCTTTGGACTGTGGGAGGAAGCAGGAGCACCCGGCGAGAACTGACGCAAACACGACAAACATGCAAACTTCACAGACGGTGGAGTCAAACTCAGGACCTTCTTGTTGTTAGGCAACAGTGCTAACCACGATGCCACCGTGCCGGCACACAAAAGCACCTAAAGAAAAAAAAACCTGTCTGGAGATATTACTGCAAAAGTTTCCTGTTTCTGCACATGTTATCTTAGTCACTTAGAAACCAAACATCGCTTCTCATCCCTGGCCTAAAGTAAGAGAGCACCGGATCTTAACGAGACACAGAGCCTGTGTGAAAGTTTCTGATACAGAAATGGATGCACATTACATTAGCAGTGCTCTCTGCAAACTAAAAGGTGTCGTTGGTACCCTGCTCAAAAATCCCTTCATCTGATGATTCAGTAAAATCTGTCACTGATGTCATTCCACAAGACATGGAGGATGTTTTCTGCAGCTATAAATAGATGCTGTCCTGCTACTCTTCAGTGAGCTTTCTTTAGAGAAAAAGCTGTGTTTTTAACTCACTTTTATATCTGCACACTTTTTGGATTCTTCCATCGGCTGACTGAATGACTCTGGACAACAAATGGATATCAGCTCTGCACCACAACAGACAGTGAACTTTCTCTTACATCAAAGACACAGATGTTTGGATTTATTGAGTATTTTACTTTTTTCTATTTTATAGTCTATGAGCAAATTTATTTTGTCAGAAATGTGATATTGGGTTTATTTGTATTGAGTTGGGCTGTTTTCATCTCCACTTCAGTATTCCAGGTGCCATAGCTGTACGACAAGCTACTGATAGGATCACCTTCAACCACCACAACTAGCTGCTTGTTATACACACATGAATTTTTGTAAGAAAAAGTAAAGTATATAAGTGTCTTTTTATTTAATTCCAGAAGTCTCAAAGTCAGTGGGGAAGTTTTAAATGAGTTTTTTGTTCTTCGCATCAAAAAAGTAAAATGAGTGCAATTTCTTTGTCTTTAATCAGGATTTTATTTTGAAGGGCAACTCTCCTTACCTGTACTTCTGGAGTTTTGGTTAACTTTACGCAGGTGGACAATAATTCAAGTACATCTGCCATGATTTCTATAATTTTCTGTCAGGTTTTGTCTTCCATTGGTTCATGTTCACATTAACCTTGTGAATATAAACTTTTTCATCTCTGGCTGTGAGCACCAAAGCCCCACCCACCTGCTTGCAAACCCACTTGTTTGCGAGAGACAACCAATCAGAAGAAAGTTAGCTTAAAGTGAAGCCTTAAAAGCACTGAATGCAACTTCCTGTGTTTAAAACACATTTAAAGCTTTCAAAATTAATTAAAACAGCCAAAAAAATTTAAAGAAACAACCTCGGCCATGCTTTCCATATCATGTTTGTAGTGTGTTGAAGACAAATCGGCTAAAGTTAAATATTGTAGGGCTGTCTGCATGTCGAACTGTGTAAAGGTGTGAAAAAAAGTGCTTGAGCAGAGAAAAAAGTACTGGTGTGAATGTGTGCTCGAACTGTGGAGAAAAGCGCTACGTAAACAGTGCATTTGCACATTTGAACCACAAGAGGGTACAGTGGGTGCATGTAGCATCCAGTCAGCAATAAGAAGAAGAGGAAATACTGACGGAGAGGAAGACGTCGTAGAACAGCGACTTTTATCGCCGCCAGCCCCGAGTCTGGGAAATTAACGATAAAAAAAAAATTAAAAAAAAATGCAGCAACAGTTTATGTTTGCTATGTTAGCTTTTTGTCGATATGTGATTCACAAGGACTATGGTTAGCTCGATTAGTGCTTCATGGCTTTTTAACCACATCATTAACAGTCTTTTCTTCTTTTTATTGTTAAAGACTCGGTTATACAGCAGGGTCTAATAAATATAATTATAGGTTTTACTGCATCTTTAATATTCTGAACCTCAACCTTGTTTTTTTAACTTTCACATTTTAAGTTATTTTTTTATTCTTAACAACTGCATTTTATTTATTTTGTATTGACGTTACACTTAGGTCTTACACTGCCTAGTTTAAATGGATGTGGAAATCATTTTTATAATTTTTACTACGACTCTAAAATGATATTATGTGACATTATTAACGCTGGTTAAATGTGATTCATTAAAAACTTTCTGGTAACACACTGCCCACTAGTGGTGAGAGTTTAATTCATGGGGTAAATACAAAAATGTATCTTTAAAGTGGGAGGAGCTAAAATGGCTAATTTCAGGGCTGGTAGCTGCACCAAAGCCCAGTAAGAGATAAAAAATAAAGATTATTTTGATTTGTGAATCATGCAGAGACCAACTCCAAGAATAAAACATCAAATTTTACATAAAATAAATAAAAACTCACCTTTAAAACTATAAAAACACCCAAATAAATATCAGGAATATCACAGGTAAAATGTGATAAGATAAAACCCCACAGAAGGCCCTCGTTATGAGTGAGCATCATTTAAACATGAAGGTGGTGATAAAAAAAAAAGTTTATTTAAAAAGTCAATAACATTTTTTGATAAAAATGTGTCAAAAGTGAGCAGACAGTCCATTCATCAGCAGCCTGGCCAGCGAGCATTCAGACAACATGCTTACGGACACGTCATGATACAAACAACATCCTCAGGCATCATTTGCAGCATTTCCTGTGTGCCAGGTGAACATGTGGGAGCTGTAGGAAGTTCCTGCAGGTGTCTCTGCTCCTTTGTAAATAAAGCTGCACTGCCTCAGTCCTCTGGTAGGAGGCTGACACGCAGCGCATACAGAAGCCTGCTGGTTCACGTTCAGAAACTCATCAAGAGCCGACGCAGCCGCAGATCGAGTCTGAACGCGCGCAGGCGTTTTAAAATCATCGCTCATGGCGTTTCCTTACAGCTGCTCTGTGTAGTTTGCGGGAAACAGCCCAATCGATCCTCTCAGCCTGCCTTTCCACCACGACGCATCGGAGTTATCCAGCACGTCGATGATGTCGCCGGGGGAAAATTCAAGCTCGTCGTCTTCCTCTGCGGTGAATTTGTAGAGCGCCCTCACCTGCAGCGTGGATGGTCTCTGCAGGTGGAAACCAAACAGTGATCAATACCTGACGGACACAGCTGTGAGAGTCCTTTACTGGACTCTTACCCCACACAAAACAGGAGCTGCTGCTTTTTCCTGACTTCTGCATTTTAACATTAGCTAAAAAGTCATATGCTGTAACTTGTGTTTAGCAGCCACACATCGCACACAGTGAAATGAGCCTTTAAAGTTTACCCAAAATGCACTTTTTTCCTCTGAATTACCAGAAAACAGATCAAACATCCAGACTGCCAAATACTTCTGTTTCTGTTCCTCTACATCACAGACAGTACAGTTTATTGAAACTATGATATATCCTGATACCGATACTCAAAGTTTGTTATTCAAAAATAAGCAAAGTGTGGCTTTAGACTGCGACACTTTGAGTGGGTGTGATTTGACTGCAGTTTTTAATAGAGCTTAAACGTGTTTTTCACTTCTATGTAAAGGCAGTTGTGAAAAAGAACATGTTCCCAGGACAAAACTGAGTGCATTCACAACGACTGCACAGGATTTAAGAGGGTAAGCGGCTGCCAGGAGCGGCTAATCAAATGCTCTTAATTTACTGATCATTGGCGAGGCACAACACTTCGATGAAAGCAGAGATTTTGGCTGCTGGGTGCATGGACTTCCCCCTGAGGTCAGCAATGCTCAGTGAAACAGCTAAAAAACCCAAGAGGCTAAATCTTAGACTTTACATGTATCAGTTAGCATATTAAAGGTCAAAGTTCACAACAGCACAATTAGAAAAAGACTGAACAAGTGTGGATTGTTTGGAAGGGATGCCAGAAGAAATACTGTTCATGGCAGCATGGCTTAAGTTTGTAAAGTTACATTTGAATAAACTACAAGACATCCGTTGTACAGATAAAACTAAAGTGGAGATGTTTGACCATGATGCACAAAACCAAACGTGTTATCGGCACAAACATCTCCTCTGTACACCAAAGTATCCTCGAGTCAAATGTGATGCTGCCTGATAGCTAAAGCTTGGCTCAGACTGAGTCACGCAATGACGCGGCTGCATGAATGGCTGGAAAGAGAAGAACTGAGGTGCTGCAATGGCCCAGTCACAGTCCAGACCTCTCAGTGCCTGAAACGTGGTGCAACCTTACAGGAGGAGCTGTGTATAAATTAATGCCTGCAAACCTCAATGAACTGAAGCAGCTCTGTAAAGACGAGCGGGCTTAATTTCCTCCGCAGCGAAGTGAGAGACCGAGAAAGTTATACAGAAAACAACAATTCAAGTTGCTGCTGCTAAATATGGCTCTGCAAACCCAGTTTTTCACACAACTGTTTATATTTATCACCATTTACTCTGAGTACTGAGATATGTGTTCCATTTTTTTATTAAAATCTTAAAGCTGTGATCTACTTCATTTCATGTTGTTTTATTTGAAGTTTAGAATAAACGCTGATGTCACCCGGCTAAACGCAGTGTATCAACATGATGTTAGCTGGTCTACAGTTTCCTGTGTTTACCACAGCCAGTAAGCATCAAAGCACGGCCGGGCTGACCTGAGGCAGAGGCAAGGTTTCAGAGGTGCGTCTCAGAGGCTGAGCCGAAGTAGAAGGACTGCTTCTTCCTGTGTGGCCGATCGTATGCGCTCGCGCCTCCAGCTCGGGTCTTCTGCCCTTAAAGCAGAGAGCAACACACACTTTACGTTCCTGCTTTTGCTTGTTGTACAACACAGAACAATGAGCCAAAACATTACGAACACCCCCGCCTAAAATAGCTTGGTCTCAACTCTTTAAAGGCAAATTAGATTTTGCTTTTCTGTTTCCTGCACTTGGTTTAAAGTTCTGTGCGAAGCAGCGCTTTACAAAGAACCTATTGTTATCTTTGTGGCTAAAACCTTTGCACATTATTTGCTATCAGAGACTTCAGAGCTGAGAGGAAGAAAAGCTGTAGCTCATACCATCGAGCTGGAACTCTGGTCTGAAGATCGACGTGGCGCCGTATTGAAGGTTGGTGTTGTACGTTGCTCAGGCAAACTCCCCCTCTTCACCTGCAGGAAGGAAGCCAACAGGAAGTAGATAAGATACAGTTTTTATTTCTATTTATGTTCAGAAATCTAACTTTTTTCATCTTATGCATGATTGATTTTTACAGTGAAAGAGACTTCAAAGCAAGAACAACCGCAGGTAATGTAATATGAGTCTACGTTTAAGCTCCTAAAATAGACTGAAGCAGAAAAGTGCATCTTTAAACCTTTATGTAACATCATAAATACAAATTAACAAGTTCCTAAAACAAGAACGCCCAATTTTAGCATGAGCTGCTTTCAAATTTGATTGTTTTCAAAGTAAAACACAAAAAAGTGCATTACATTCTCAAAAGTATCTCCAAATTTATTGATCTAATTGGTTTACTTCATCAGAGGACCCAACATTACTGAGCTTTCAGTGTAGACGTGAGTGGTTGATCAATGAAGAACTTATTACCAAAGGTTAAACTAACATCCAGCTAACATTTTTTGGTTTCCCTTTCAGTTCAACTCAATTCAATTTTATTTATAGGGCACCAAATCACAACAACAGTTGCCTCAAGGAGGTTTATCTAATAAAGAATGAATTATTCTTTATTAGATAAACTTCCTTAACTGCTTTATAACACAAATATCTAATCAGCCAATCACATTGCAACAAGTGCATATAGACAACCTGCTGAGGTTCAAACAGAGCATCAGAATATGGTTTGTTGATGCCAGAGGTCAGAGGAGAATGACCAGACTGATTCAAGCTGATAGGAAGACAACAGCAACTAAAATGACCACTCATTATAACAAATGTATGCAGAAGAGCATCTCTGAATGCAAAACACTGCAAACCTTGAAACAGTTGGGCTTTAGCTGCAGAAAACCACATCACTGCATGCCACTGCTGTCAGCCAAAAACACAAAACTAAGGCTACGATTTATACGGGCTCACCAAAACTTGACACTTAAAGATTGGAAAAACTGTGCCCAGTCTGATGAGTTCGATTTCTGCTGCAATATCCTGATGTTAGGGTCAAACCTATGGATCCATCCTGCCTTGTTATCAATGGTTCAGACTGGTGGTGATGATAATTTTTATGGCACACTTTTGGGCCCCTTGGTACCAACTGAGCATCGTTTAAACACCACAGTCCTCTTGAGTATTTTGCTGACCCTGTCCATCCCTTCTTGACCACAGTGTACCCGTCTTCCGATGGCTGCTTCCTGCAGGGTAACGTGCTAAAGCTCAAATCATCTCAGTCTGGTTCACTGTTTTCAGATGACCTCCACAGTCACCAGATCTCAGTCTAATCGAGCACCTTTGGGATCTGATCATGGAACTAAAGATTTGCATAACGGAGGCACAGCCGACAAGTGTGAAGCAGTTGTGTGATGCTATCATGTCAACATGGAGCAAAATCTCGGACAACGTCCAACCCAGAACTCGGAAATGTGTACGTCCACATATTTTAATTATAAAATCTCTACCAACAGAAAGACGCAGAATTCAAAGACTCGAATAAGACGCGTAGAGGTTTGTGTTGCGCTTTTAGTTTCTCAGGATTTTTACAGTTTCCCTCCATCACTTTGATCCTTCTTAGCTTTCATTTCCTCTTCACACTCTTTTACATGATCAGTCAAGGGGGGGGGGGGCAACTGGTCACAGTTCTGCTTTTTATCAGTGAATCATAAACTAAAAACATACTCCAATTTTTTCATGTATTTCCCGCTCGCTCTCTGCCTGAACAGGCTTAAAACATTACAGCTTTCCTGCAGCTTAGCTTTAATGACAAAGTGATCATTCCGCTTTTTTCAGTGGGTTCAGCTAAACCTCTTCGCATGTTCGTTCACATTCAGCTGCTTCACTTTTACAGCATTTCTTTAACATTAACAGGCCTCTATTAATAATAGGGAGGGAGGCATTGTGAAACTGAGCACATTTATATATCTGATTCAGTCTCAGTTTCCCCCCTGCACCCCTAACACAGTGGCTTAAGTGGTTACAAAGAGGCTTGAACCAAAGCAGCAAATTCTAGAGCGCAACTATGAAGTCTGTGCATGAAAACTGCAATTCCTCTAATGGCCACTTAAGGCTGCCCCCAAATGTAGATCCCCATACAGTCCCATGTCAACAAGTCCAGCTTTAAAAGAAATAAACATTTTACAGAGTGGTCAATAAAGCAGTTTTGGTCTTTGTGGATAGTTTCTGCCGTGATACCAACTGCGCATTCAAAGGTGGTTAGTGTTTAAAATTAGCTATAGCTGCCGAGCTACAGTACAACGTCGGTGCCTTTTGGAACATTTCTACAGGAATAATTTAATAAATAATGTGAGGCTCAGTTATGACAAGAGAAATTCTCATATTCAGCCTTAGCACAATTAGCTCATATTTTATTAGCCTTAGCACAATTAGCAGGTACCTCTGAGTCCAATTTGCTAGCATAACAAACTCAGTAAAATATGTCTAAATATAGAAACCTCTAGCTCCAAAAAACGAGTATGACAGCATCCAGCACGCTAACGCTGAGGTTTCTAAATGTCAGCTCCTTCATGTGTCATCATGTTTTATACACAGTCTATGATTTGAAGCCAGTTGGAGACCCCTGTGTGTGGAGTTCTGTCTGCACAGTTTTGTTTTTAGGCTTTTCCAGCTTATCCTACCATCGAAAAACAAAAGCATGCCAGGTTAATGCTGCCCATCTTGGCCCAGGACATTCTCTGAGAGTTCTTCTCTAAAGGTCAAGAGGGTTAAAAATAAGAGTTCAAAAGCTTCTCTGCAATCAACATGTAAAAATGTTCTTTTGGAAAATGTCATCGTTGGAGTGTTTGGCATTTAGATCATCATCATGGGTTATCAGTTTTCTAAGTCATGTTTTCAGTCTATTAAAGACTAATTTTCCCTGATTTTGCAGAGCTGGCTTCAAATAGTCTTTCTTAAAAATGTTCTCAGTATGACTAGAAAAAAAATTCTCATTACACTCAAATTTAACACGTCATCTTTTTGCAAATTTATTGTAAAAGAACCTGACACCTGAAATGTGGTTTGACCTTCTGCAATACCACAGAAACTGTCACATCATTTATCCCATTATCTCGGTGTGACACATTACTGTATGCTTTCTGCAAAATGTAAAATTTATAATCAGGTTTTGATTTCCGTAGATATGCTCGAGGCGTTACCGGCTGGGATGGGGAGGGGAACCCTTTGCCGTCGTTGAGGCTGCCATCGTTGAGGCAAATCACCCTGCTTTTAGAGATGGTGTTGCTTTTGTAGAACTCCACCAGCTTGTTGAGGGAGGTGAACTTCTCCTGCCACAGGAAGTACTGGCCTTTGTTGTCCCTCATCACTCTGAAGTGCTGGACGTCATTCTCATGTCTGAGGAGAAGAGATAAAGTTTAGATCTTTACTATCCATGGCCCACAGACTAAATAATGTGTGAATCCCTAAAGCAAAGTTTCTACTTGTATCAAAAGGTCATTTTTAATTACACAACACTATGTGGATAACATTTCAGGGTCAGAACTAACCGCTTCCCCTCAGTGAGAAGTGGCTTCTATTCATTTAACTAAAAAGCAGACTGAACCTTCAGATTCTTGAAGCCTTTCTTGAACTAATAAGGAACAAAAATTACTTCTTTTTTTTTTTTACAGTTTTTAGACTAAAGACTCTTGGACTTTATTAAGGAAAGGTTTAAAAAGTGGTAAAAGATCAGTTTTTCGCCCCTCATACAGCTTCAGTCTGGCTATACTTTTACACTAATTTGACGATTCACATCTATCACCTCCACTTATATGCAGATTTATATGCAGTAAAGACCAAACTGAAGTAAATCAGGTCTTAAAACTGGATTAGAGACAGGCTGAAAGATCTCTCCTTGATCATATCAGACTTCCAAATTGAAACAAGTGTGAGACTATGTAAATGATGTTAACTGAAATAAAATTGAGTAAATTGAGTCTTTCGTGGCCCTTTATTATAAAGAGAAAACCTTGATGCACTAATCCTGGTCAGAGGTTTTTATAAAACAGTGGCCTGAAAGAAGGAGTTGAAATTTGTTTAATTTCTTGAGGTTTTTTTCTGCTTCTCGTTCTTTTATAAAGCCACTGCGCAGGAACATCTACATAACAGATGACTCCCTGTTTCCTTCATCCCACTGGTTCCTCTCTCCTTATCTGGATTGTCCTCTGCTGGTCGATGCACAAAACTACAACATCAAACAAAAACTCCCTCAGCACATGACTGGGTCAATTTATAGTGTAAAAAAATAATTCTACTCCAGGCACATAACAGGCCTAAGGGCACTTGAAGTGTGGATATTATTTATTTAAGGTGTGCCCAGCGTTTTCACTACTATTACAGCTGCTAAACACAGAAGAAATAGATCAATCATACGGTACTGTATGTACAGTGCTTGTGATGTGTTGCTTCAAGCAAATGACAACAAAAATTCAGTCAACACCCAGGAAGCAGCGAATTTATTGTGCAAAACTACCGCCCAACTATACAGAGTCTGCAGTCATACAGAGATCTACAGCTGAAAACTGAAGTCAATGCTGAAGTCCCCGAAAATTCAGTTTCTTTCCAAATTATGTTTGTACGGATGTTTGGTGGTGGTAGCATCACGCTCTGGTGCTAATTTAATGCCAATGGTACATTGCACAACATGGATGTAATAATGAACTTACTACTATACAGTTAAAACGTGGGCAAGATTGGGTGCTCCAAGAGAACAATGATCCCAAACACACATTAAAACTGGTTTTGGAACAAATTTAAAGAAACTCTTTCAATTCTTCCAAGAACAATGGTCAGATATCCAGAAATAATTATGCCAGAAGCTACGAAAAGAGTTTGGTCGAGGTGCAACTTGCTAAATGAGATTAAACCAAACATTAGTGTGGCTGAATGTCCCTGTAAGTATACTTTTGAGTCTGTGTGGATTGGAGAAAATCCACAATAAACTTAAACTTGTGCACCCAAATCACATTTATTACAGTTAATAAAGATGTTTTTGGTACAGTCATTCCAACCTGGAAAACGAATAGTTCAAAGAAATCATTAAAAGCCCCAAATCACCAAGACATTCATGCCTGAGCCTGAGTGTACATAAACTTCTGACCACAACTGTATACATTAAAAACCCATGGACATACTAAAAGACAGCACCTGTTACTGGTTACTGAAAAATTAAAATACATGACTCTTGAAACCGTTTAGGACTGGAGATATTTTTCACGGGTGTTATAACTAACATACAGTCTTTCAAACTGTCCCGACAGATCCTGTAATCAGAGCAGCTAAAAGGAGTAATCTGCGCTGGTGGTCTGACAGCGGACACGAGAGGATAAACTGACTTCACCTCTGCCTCACTTGTTTATTCTGCAGCTGCCTTTGGTGATAAAAAATAAGAATCTCCAGCGAAAGAGGAAAGAGCTCAGAGGGCGTGACACTGTAACGCCGAAATATTAGGGAACTCTAACTGACCTTTTAATAGATGTTATCACACTTGCAGTTTAAAAACAACCCTTATTATTTTCTTAAGCACATGCAAATTAAAATGATTCAAACAATTCCAATGTCAATTTGGTGATTTTCTTGACTGGTTTTTTTTTGGTCTACAGCGTGCATAGACCAGGGGTGTCCAACTCCAGGCCTCGAGGGCCGGTGTCCTGCAGGTTTTAGATCTCACCCTGGGTCAACACACCTTTATCAGATGATTAGTTCATTACCAGGCCTCTGGAGAACTTCAAGACATGTTGGGCGTTTATCAATATGCGTACTTGCGTTCTCGTGTACTCGTGATACGTCATCAGTCGGAGACCAAGTACTGTTCCAATTCGAAGTACGCATCAAGCCGAGAACGCGAAAAAGTCCCGGATGTGTTCTCGATCCGCCCGTTTTATCGAGCATGCATCGGTGTGGACTTGGGACAGCGGACTCCCGGCACATCGTTTTCAACCCCCCCCCCCCCGCTCGCGGACTTCTCACTACTCAGGTTAAAGAAACCCCAGCAGCTGTCTATAGTATTGAGTGTCCACTAAAATAGAAATAAAAGCGTTCTAACATCTCACCTGCTTGTTTTTATTAAGGTATGTACACGTATGTACATGTACACTATTTTTATTAATAGAGGTTTCACTTCTAAATGTTAATGTTTGGTTTATTTCAGTGTTTTATTTGTTCCTGAGTAAACCGGTTTGGCTGTGATTAAAGTTAAGCTTCATGACATGTTACTCACAGTTAAATTAGGAGGGGACGGCAGTAAAAACTCCGGACCTGTGACATCATCACGTACGCAGGTGTTCCAATTGTACATATCGCGAGTCCGTGCTCGCGTTCTCGGCGGGTACTTACTCCCGTGCGTTCTCGGCGAGTACGTACTCACCAAGAACGCGAGTACGTACTCGCGTACTTGGGCATTGATAAACGGCCGTCGAGGAGGTAGTTTAGCTATTTAAAAATCAGCTGTGTTGAATCAAAGACAAGTCTAAAACCTGCAGGACGCCGGCCCTTGAGGCCTGGAGTTCCCCACCCCTGATATAAACGAAGTACATAGATTTTGTGTGTCATTTTATAAAAAAAAACTATACAATAGCCTCACATGAATAACTGTGCAGCCTCAAAAGTGCCAAAATGAAATAAATAAATACATTACCAAAATATTAATTCATTAAAACTGGAAATAAAAAATGTGTTAAATACATAATGAATTAATTAAATGAATTTTTAATCCAACTGTGTTTACATTTTCAGAAAACTTTCCCTCTGACCTCTCACCTTGAGGTTGAGGCCACTGAGATTCGAACTCATCCAAGATTTTTAGTAGAGACATCGATGGTATCAGTCGCTTTAATCTAGAGCTGGGCGATATAAGATTTTTTCATATCACGATATGTTTTTTTCATTTCAGGCGATAATGATATATATCACGATATAAGCCAAATAACTATATTTGTAAGATTTAAATGTGCCGTTGCTCACAAGTAAAATGTGAAATAATCAGCAGCTTGTTTTGATTTAAATATTTATTTCCCATAATAAGTTCAACAGGGTAGATGTACTTAAGGAACATGAGACATCAGTTTCAGATAAATAAAGGCAAATATTGCAAACTACACAAAAGGCAGCCGCTAAAGCGTTTAAGTTTCAAAATAGAACAAACGAAACAGACAAAACTAAATTGTCAATTCCACTTAGAAACAAAATTTTAATTCTAAAAATAAATCTTAAGTTTGTTTTACAGAAGAACAGACAAAATTGACTAACTTTTGTCAATATCAAATAAACTGAGAACTAAAAGGAAATTCTCAATCTCTCCTTGTTGTATAGCTTAGCTTTTCAAACAGTTTTAACAGTTACTTTAGTCTGACAAAAGCCGAATGACGAATCAGTGCTTTCAGTCAGAGATTGAGCATGCACCGCTTTATTGTATTTCCAGACTTGCTTTCGGCACAATTTACAGTGCGCGCTACTCTGTTTTTTGTCAGACTTGAAATAGCCTTCGCTCACGCTCTCGGTTGATTTTTCTCTAGTCGGCAAACTCCTTTCCTTCATTACCCGGGCTGCACGGCTGCAAAAACAAATACACATGTGCGCCTTGGCACTTGTGCTGTACGTAACAAGTCACGTGACGCGACGCCGCGGCTGTGATTGGTCTGACTCTGCGCTACTTAATTTGGATTGGCTGTTCTTTTTTTTTTTTTTTTTTTTTTTTAAGAGGACAAGAGAGATGAGGTCTATCGCAATAGTTTAATTTTTCTATCGAGAAAAAGTTATTTCGCAATACATATCGTTATCGTTCTATCGCCCAGCTCTACTTTAATCTCCAGTTATCGCATTCACAAACTCTCATGTCTACGTCGCCTGGCTGGCCACCCGCCCACCCAGCAGGGTGACGACAATACCCCGTCAGGCTTTTATGGCTGAGGCGTAAAAAGGCAGTAAAGTACTCAGTGAAGCTGTACAAGTGTCAGACGTTATCAACCTGCCGTCTCACTCTGAGGTGTCCTCCAGTCCTGACTGTACTTGTCACGCAGGAACAAGCAAGTATGAAAATTCAAACTCTTTATACTTAGTATAAAACAAACACTGACCAAAAGCAAAGCAATGGCTTTGGCTAGAGCAGTGTTAGTCCCGCCCACTGACTTTGGTGGTGCGGTTGACAGATAAAATAAATTCATGCAGCACAGAATTTAGTACCATACTAACCATATTGAATAGGATTTTGAATAAAATAAATCCACAATTAATTAATGATATTTTTAATTAACTGTTTGTTTATAAACAAAGGATACCCTGTTACAAAATTAACCTCGTATTGTATTGAAATAAGACTTAAGTATTAACTAAGACCTGAAACTAGCCATTGAGACTATAAACTCATCAAAAACATGTTCACTGGGGTTATAGTTCAAGTGACAAGTATGGTTATTTTTTTCATCAGCTTGTCTTTTTGCAAAAACAGACGAGTCTCCCTCTGCTGGCTGGGAGAAATAATGCAGATATAACGTACTTTTATATTAATCCGATTGGTCTGTTTCATGGGAACTGTAGTTGGACCAAAGAGACAGTTTTATAAGTGTATAGCCGGTTATGGTTCAAACCAAAAAGGCTACCAGGAGCGGTGGGGGTTCTGGGATAGGTTAACGGAGTCTGTAAGATCCGAAGTATTTGCAAGTCCCTATATAAATCTTCTTTACATAGTGAATACGCATCTGTTTTTAAGGACAGTGTGGTCAAATAACCTCTCGGTGTTGTGGCTGGTGCCATCCATTGCAAAATCTTGGTGTTTATTAGTTACCAAAGTTGGAAAAAGGAAGTTTGGTTTCAACTGAAACCCAAGATTCGGCATTTTTGAACGTGACACTCAAACAGCACACAGAGCTGGAAGTTTAGCTTGAAACCATAAACTATTAATAAAACAGACAGCATCATCACCCACTGGTTTCTGGACAAATTATTTTGAGTTACAGTTTTTACAATGTTATTTTCTTAGACCATATTTAGAAGGTGTACTGTTAAGTTATCATTTAACAGTATTTGGAGATTGACCTCATTTGCAGCCAGTCGCTTGGTAGAAACATAACATAAACAAAACTTTAGCATCTTCCCTTCGTTTACATGACACATAAAACCGGTCAATATGAGACACCAGCAGACTTTCACCACTGAGCCAAATGAAAAACTTTGTGATTTAGCACAATTTTTATAACACATTACATGGTGCAACTAGCAACTTTTTCTTGAATTAATCATTAAAAATCAAGTAAATGTCAAAAAAGAGCAGAAAAGTAATCAGAAATCCAAAGTGATGTTTTCGATTGTCTCATTTTATCCAAATTCAGAGATGTTCAGTTTACATTTTTAAAGAAAAAGAAGCTAAAACATCAGGTTATGTGATGAGTTCTTCTTGAAAAACAACACCATATGGTTCTGGATCTGGATCTAGCCCCGTCTGGTCTATATGTGAAGCAAATGTAAAACTATTTCTTTACTGTTTTATGAATTAAAAAACGAATATCCAGTTTGAAGCTGGTTGAAGACGCTGAAGTACTAATATGTTTAGCATGCTGTCAAAGAGCTGAACAAACAGAATGAGTGACTCGGTAATATTCTATAATTTACTTCCCCTTTAACTGTCAAACCAGATGTTGACTAAGCATAGTTAAACATGCTGAACATCAGCACGTTGGCACGCTAAAGTACGCGTTTAGCTTCAGCCTAAATATAGCTGTGAGCCAAACTTTAAGACTTCCCATTGCTTTACTCACTTGACAGAAATGGAGAAATCGCCCGGGGAGGTTTGGCACCCTCGGATCAGAAACTCCCCGACAGTTTTGAACTTGAGCATGTCCTCTGCAGCACTGCGACTGGCGTCCTCCTTAAACCACCTGCACACAGAGGCCACAATGCTGCTGGTTATCTAAACTAAGCCACTCACACTCTTGCACAAAGCGGCCAGGAATTGTTACAAAAGTTTAAAACCAAGAATGAACCAATGTTGTTTTAGTCGTTTTTATTTACCCTTTATTTATACAGGTAATCCCATTGAGGCTCAATGTCTCACTCACAACAATAAAAAAGTTCAAATTGCCTAAATGCTGTCCAATGCTGTGGCTGTGTCTGTTTGGGCGCGGGAAGTCGCGTGACATCCCGCTCTTGTTACGGTCACTTCGAGCCGGGTCGTAACAGTTGATGTGAACCCAACTCTAACCCTACTACGAGCTCTCACAGCAGTTTGTGCAAAAGTTATGACACTTAACTGAATTCATTTGTGTTTCTCGACACTGATTTTAACCTTATTTTCACTTCTTTTCCACCAGGCCCCTCGCTCCGCCTCTGTTGTTTTGTGTCAGTGCACACACGCTGAAGATTTTCCACTCAAAGGGTAAAAACATTGGCATCGTGAGTCAATTTGCAGCTCACGCCTCAGTTCAAGACCCCACAAAGGAACGATTTTTACACATCCATTGGATTTTCAAAAGATATCTGTTTGTAGTTCAAGGCTATAGGTCCGCCTCTTACCCCGGAATCTGGAAATCGATGTAGTTATGTGGTACATATCCTTCTCGTCCATTCATCTCCGCCTTACACCAATCACCTTCAACGTTTATAATCTGTTCAAAAGCGAAAACAAAATGTGTCAAGCCGGGGGAAATGGAAAACATGCCTTCGTTATCTAATCATATACTGACCTTTAGTAAATCACCCTTTCTGAAGGTGAGCTCCTCGTCCTCTGTTGCGATAAAGTCATACTTTCCTGAGGCTTCCATTGAGAGAGGCTGAAGTTTCAGGGAGGTTTAGAAGAACGTGAAGAAGGAGAAGTGGCAAAGGGCTTTTTCTGCAGGGATGAAGACAAACACCAAAGTTGTGATTTACATTCCAGGTCGTTCATGCCACGTTAGAAAAAAGTTGACAGCAACAGTTCAGTGAAACTTGAACGTGCAAATCAGATAACAGCATTTTATTTAAACTGACAGTGTGGTGTGTGTCTGTCGGAAGCCACAAGAGCTCAAGCTGTTTCCAAATGTTAGTTATTATGCTTCCATCACCATATACTTATATTTGGACTACAAGAGTAACTCTAATGATACTTATTTTATTTTATAATGGGTTTCAGTGTGCACCCTGTGCCTGGAACGAACCAATCAGTCTTGCAGTGCCGACATATTTTTAGCCTTTTGTGCTAATGAGCTCAATATTTCTTATAAGACATTTGAAATCACCACCTTGGGCTCTGGTATACTTATGCACAGCGTGTCATTTATAGGACATGGAAATAAAGACAAGGGAATGACATGCGAGGAGTAAACAGGAACTGGAAAACCTCATTTGTCGTCCATTTTTACATTATGGAGAGACACAGACGCCACTTCTCCATTTCCTACAGTTTATTTAAACGTATACAGAAAGGATGAGAAGACAGGGGTCAACTCCAGTTAAGGAGCTCTAAAACGTGGATCTAATGTTAATGATCTGAATCCCATGACAGCAGTTATCATCACAGCTGGTTATTTTATTTTCCCACCAACGTGAATAAAACCTTCGCTTGTTTGTGGTTACACAGTGAAGGATGTGGTAAGCTTTCGTGAAAAAGCTGGCTCTATCGTTGCAGCTGTAGAGCACACACAGTTCTGACAAGAGACACAGAGCTGCATAACGCCCAACATTGATATTAACCTAGCAAACAAATGCCACCTGTTAAACCACACACAGCCTTAAAATAAATTTTAACCCTTATAATGGTTTTTATCTTTATTAATGAACAGCTGTCTGAAACCTCACTCAAATTCAGATGTTAAAACCTTCAGTTACTGTTAATTAGACTAGTTATTCCAGGCCAGCGGTACTTTTGCAGGTGCCAGGGAAGTATGTAAAAGCCAATATAGAGGAGCTAGGTTATCTGAAGCAACACACAAAAAGGTGTAGCCAAAACAGGGAATAAACGGTTCAAAGTTTACTGGATTAATCATTGTAAATCCTGGGATTAACAGCTAAAGTAATCCAATGAAAGCCGAAAACTGCCAACTACATTTGGCTGATAAAAAACAGGAATTAACATTTTAAGTAGTCAGCTAAAAGTGACAAAAACAATCTGAAAATAAGTGTAGCTAAAGTAAGGAATAAAAAAAAAAAAGTTGTTGGATTAAATGCTGAATTAGTTATTTTGAAGTCAAGGATTAACAGACAAAATAGTCAGATAACAATCCAGGACTAAAAGCTGAATTATTCACCTAAAAGTTATGATTAATATGTGAATTAGACAAATACAAGACAGGGATTAACATCTTAATTAGCCATATCAAAATCCTGGATTAGCAGTTGATTTACTCAACTGAACATCATGGAACAGCTAAAGTATCCCAATAAAAATCAGGGATTAACTGCTGAATTAATCAGACAGATTCATCAGTTAGTTCAAAACATCAGATGGTAATAAGAAGGATAATAACTGAATCATATAGCACATTTCAAAAATCCAAGGACACTATACAAATAACGTTCAAATATTTGGTTAAAGTTATGGATTAACAGTTGAATTGTGGTACATTAAAAATTATGCATTAACAGCTAAATATAAATCACAGATTAACAGTTAAATTATTTAATATTTAAGTCATGTGCACAGTGCCATATTATAATAGTTTTATGACACAACACATAACGGTTAGACATGGAAATTGTGAAACAAGAGAGGCGGGGGGTCCTGTCATTGGGTGGTAGCTGAGGAGTCACGTGATACATCTCTCAGTGATGTATGCACGTAACAGAATATGCAAACCGTTATGACGTGACTGAAAATGTAACAGTAAAAAATTTGTTGAGCTGTGGTCTCACACAAAGCCACACCTTAATTTTGATTATTTTTCACATGAAATGCATGCGTCACAGTCTGATAATGTGGTTCAGATAACGATAATATAAGAAAAGAAATAGCATAATTAATCATAGCAACAGATAAAACTAATCCACGAATAACCCAGATTTTAAAAAAAATGGCAAATGATGATTGAAATCAACAAGAGTGCAGAAAAAAGAGAACTGGTACTGGTGTATGATTCTATTTGTAGGTTTACTTGATCCGAAAAGAAAACAAGTTTCGTGGAATTTATTTATGTCACAAGTAACTGACATTAAAAGTGACATTAGCTAAAAGTCAAAGGATTTCTCAGTTGGCAGCTTCGGCTCGTCTGTTCTCGCACTTCTTCCTCTCTCTCATACCCTTGGGAGGAGATAAGAGGAAGAGTTGCAAGTGATGGAAAAGTACCCTAAACTTCTTCTCATGTGTTGTTGTATTAGGTCTGTTAGCTCAGTTAATGCCTTATTTAGTTTTCATCATTTTAAAGACTCTGTTATTGATTTCTTGTTTATAAAATATCTGAATTGTTTTAGATTAAAAGCCTCAGTTTATTAAGTCACAACTCATAAGTCATCTTTGCAAGCCTTACTGCTTATATGACAACTAAAAAAGACAACTGCAAAAGAATAGCTAAAGGTCACAGATTAGCAGTTGTAAAAACTGCAAATCCCATTTTAATGATTGAAATGGTTAACTAAAAGCCATGAAACCCTTAAGGATATGGGTAAACAGTTGACATCCATCAATAAAAAGTCACAGATTTAGACCTGAAATGATGAGCTTAAAGTTATGGACCAATCCTTGAAAGATGCCGAGCGATGATGAGCTGGACCTGATGTTTCTAAACAAGACGAGTAAGAAACTGAGTTTGTGGTTTCATCCAGTCTCACGAGACTGGAGAATTTCATGGTTTGAGGAGTTGAAGCTGTATCACGGCCTCTTTCGTAGAAATTTCAGGATGTCAGTGCGAGAGTTAAAGCTCTTGTTAGCAGAGCTGGGACACACCAGGAGGCAGAGAGATCATTTTATCATTTCTATCTCATTGTGTATTCAGTATCAGTGCGGGTTTAGATTACACAACAGAAACCAAAGGTTGTCAGCTGAAACAGCTAAAAATTGTGAAATAACAGTTGATAAACTCTTGTTTCAGTAATAACTAAAGAGTTGCGATGGGTAAAACTCACAGATAAATAGTTGAAACCTTTGGATTGACAGCTGACCACAGCCACGGATCAGATGAGCGGTGAAACGTCCTCAAGAAACTTAAGTCCACTCGCTTTCTTTCCAAGCTCCTTAGACTAAAGTTGAAAGACTTCTCTTTTGGTATTGGGTAAATATTTAAAGTGGCTAAAAAATATCAAAAAGTGGACATATAATTATAAATACTGTACCTCTGCTGCTCTGTAGTACCTGGTGCAAATACAAGAATGATGCTGCCTACTAAAACAGACTTTTGTATATGTTTGAAATGTTTTAATGAAATATTCGGAACAACACCGACGGTGTGGCAATGAGCGCTGCTTTAGTGAACCTGACGTGCTGATTTCAGACAAAAAGAAATAATTTTTTTTAATACGAATGGTTAAAAGGATTTTTAATCACAGAATAAACGAGGGGAGTTAAAGTTAATGAAGGTTCATTTTAGTTCATCAAACTAACTGTCCATTAAAAAAAATAACAGGTGCAATTCAAGGTGTTTTTTTAAAACAGGCTGCAGCTTCAGGAAACCCCCTTGTTATGTGCTGCACAGCTGAAACGCTGACCAGTATGCAGCCAGGGCTTTTGTGGTTAGAGCTTGCTAGTACAGTTTCAAATATGCCTTAAAAGCGTTTCTGTACTCATTTATTTAGACCATCAAAGTTGTCTCTGCTGTATCCAGTTTGGTCATGGTTTACAAGACTGATTATTTTCTCAATTAGTCTGAATTTATGTGGCCTAAAAATGTTTCAAATGCCATGTTTAGCCAAAAAGTCACATTATTTAGTACTAAAGAGGGAAAAAAAGAAGCATTTCAGAGCCTCAAATTCAGTAACTCCAGCTTCCACAAGCATTAAATGTTTCCATATCTGAGGATTAAACTGGATAAATCTCAGCATGTTGTGCTTAAAAATAACTCGATTGCTGACCTGAACTAGTTTAGAACTTAATTAGTGTCTTTTTCAGCATACTTACCAAATGCTAAAAGCAAACAGAAGGTTGCACGCATTTGTTCAGTAGTACTAGCAACCAACTGCAACTTTCAGAAGCGTCTTTCTCATGTTGATGCACCTGCATCATAAACTGCGTCTGTGCAGCGACCCATGCAAATGCAAGAGTTCAGACCGGTGCTCTGAAACTTCTTAGATTTCATCAGCAGTGCAAAGTCACTGACATCTTTCTCTGAATTAGAAGTTTCAAAAAATAAAGCTTCAACTTTGCTGGGATGGTAATGAAGCAAATATATCAAATATATCAGGAATCCTGATGGGTACTGATTGAGAAATTATCAATCATCTTCAATGACGAGGAAAACAAACAAAATCATTTTTATAATCTAAATTTTAGGGCAGAAATTTGCTGCTTTAAGCTTCTCAGACGTAGATGTTATAAATTAAACACTGTTGAGTCAAGACTACTTTCAGACCTTTTAGGTACATGGGAGATTGATTAATATTTATAAAGGTTTTCCTCAGCATTGCTTGTTGTGTGCCCCGTAAATAAAAATGACTTGGGAGAAATTGCATGCTGCTCAGAAATTCTTTTTACTCTACAGAAAATGCCACTAAAGTACAATTTACTCATTTTAAAAACTGTCGCACATCATGATTATTGTTTCAAAAGGGTGCAAATGTAAAACATGAATTTGTAAAGCCACCATATAAACCAGTGGATATTAAGGAGTTCAGTATGTGGACATGTAGAGAAAGATCACACGGCGTACAATCGTTACAGGTAGTTAAAGCAAAGAGGACTGCAGCATGGGAAAACTCCAAGTAAAACCAGACACAACAATATTAAAATCATTCACTAAATCTAGTGTAGAAGCATTATTAGCTAACCCAGGAATATGTTCCCTGTAAAAGGATGCATCAGATGTATAAGCAGTTTTTCCTTTAAACTCGCTTTTAGTCTTTCTTTTAATCATTTTTAGGAGCCAAAACTAAAAAAAAAAACATCCAAAAAGCTGTTTTGTGTCGCTTTCTTTTGCTTTTTATGTTAAATAAATGAGTGTTTTACATCAAAATTCATATACGTATTTAGATTAAACTCTTTAGCTGAACCGCTTTCCAAGGAGTCTTAAACTGTTAGTTTCCACGTGGCGCAGTATCTGTTTATCTGAAGTTGTTGAGTAAAATTCAAAATAAATTAGAAAAAAAAATAAAATGTAAATGTGAAATTTCCCCATCCAAAGTGGCACCTTGGGCCTGTCTAAACTGGGGATGCAGCTTTGATACTAATCCAGTACTGACTGGGGAAGGTGGATCATTCATACGTCACAACAAAGCACTGAGGAAGCTAACAGGTAACAAGGTGCCTCACGCTCGTGACGCCGCCTTTTTTCTATGTTTGCCAAACACACAAACGTAGCCGCAAAAGACCTGAGTCACTATTTTTCGCTCCCTGGGAAACTTTTATTGCACTTCCAGTAAAATAACTCGATTGACATGATTTCACCTTAGTTATTTCGGTCTGCTCCACTCCGTGTGTACTCGCAGCAGCACTGAGAGCAAGGACAGGCCAAACTAGCATGACCATTTAAAATATCACTAAACACTCACACTGAGCTTAAAGCAGACCTGCTTTTAATCGTTTTTATATTAGCCCCGTTTCCAGTTTGGACTACTGCTCATTAATGTAACCCTGCTATAAGATGGTAACTGTCATCAGCAGATACCCAAAGCCGAGGTATCATCATCACAATGGGAACAGGATAAGGTTGGATTGGTGGATCAATGATTTGGGAAAAAACATCGAGTTGATGGAAGTTTAATTAGCTGCAAACACTGTGATTACATTACAACTTCTCTATAAATGTTCTCATTTGTCAACGCTTCACAACTTGGAAAAGTTAAAAACGGTTAAATAACAAAGGGTCTCTGTGTTTTCCTTTGAGAAATTAGCAACTAATGCTTAAAAATAAGAATTTTGATAGCTTTATTAAAAGCAGAACATGATGCAAAATTGCCTATTGCACCTGAAGCCACTTTTATGACCCAATAGTAAAATGCAGCATATATTCACTGAATTAACAACTTTTTTCTGTCATTTTTCTTCTGGACCTCGACACGTTCTGTTGGATTCACATTCCACACTTGAGGAAACTGAATTTATTCCACTTTTAGTCTGTTTGTCAAATAGAAAGTGGCTCCTGATGCTCATTCTTTCAACACAGGCTTCGTGCAGTGTTTGCAGAGGAGGATGTGCTCACCACAGCTCAGGAGATGGAACAGGCCTCTAACATGAGGTCTGACCCAACTGCAGTCAGAGAAGCAGCTGTTCACAAGTCTGATGAATTAATGTCAGTTATGAGCTAAGTAGGCTGGGTGTACTTAGCTCTTTCTTTCTCACCAACAATAGCTTTTATAACCACTTCCCCAAAGCTGGGGGTACTCTAAGCATGCATGATGGGGAACAAACAACGCGATTCAAATAGAGCTGAGAAACTGGCAGAAAATGCGAGAAATTCTTACTGCAGGCGTGAAGCTCTGCCATGAGTTTACTGGCACTGACGAATAACCAGAAGATGTCAGAGCCTCAACAGAAGTTTAGCCTTAAGTAATGAATTCAACTGAATTTAAAAGTCTGAAAGAACGAGCTTGTTTTGTGTTTTATTTGTTTTTATTTTATATTAAATTAAAAGCGACACATTTTGCTTTTTAGCGACCAACATGAGAGATGGAGAAGTGAGAAACTGAGAAAAAGAGAAAGAGGAAGAGCAGTGAGCAGGAGCTGACTTCAGTCTTTTTAACAAACAGCTTTTGCTTTGAATATTTCTGATATTTATCGTGGTTCGGCTTACCTTTCCTCCCCTCTGGAGTCGAATCAAACTTTAGACGAGATTATTCTAAGCCTGCCCGCTTCTCCCTGCGCAGTTTGAGCGCAGCAGCATATTTTAAACTTCTTTTTTTTTTTTAATCGGGGAAAAAAAATCAAATTAAAGTCCCGTTTCTGTGCTGAATTAAGTTTCCCCGACGGGTCAGTAGAGTGAATGAAGTCGACTGAAGACGGAAGATAAACACGCTCAGCGTTCGCCTGCAGACTGTGGTCTTCGCTCTGCTGCTGCAGCTGCACCAAGAGCGACGCCTTCCCTCCGACTTCAGTCCACCTTATCAAAATAAAAGCCACGGGTTCCGCCGTGTCTTCTCTCTGAGTGGTGAAGAGCATGTTTTTTTTTATTATTTATCAGAGCCCAACATTAAACAAGTGAGCTATTGTTATTATTATTATTATTAGTAGTAGTAGTAGTATTTAGGAGTCATCACATCAGATCATCTGCCTCCTTCACTACGTCCCCCCCCCCTTTTCCTTCTCTCCCCCCAACCAGTTGCGGCAGATGGCCGCCCCTCCCTGAGCCTGGTTCTGCCGGAGGTTTCTTCCTGTTAAAAGGGAGTTTTTCCTTCCCACTGTCGCCAAAGTGCTTGCTAATAGGGGGTCATATGATTGTTGGGTTTTTGTCTGTATGTATTATTGTAGGGTTTAATTTACAATATAAAGAGCCTTGAGGCGACTGTTGTTGTGATTTGGGGCTGTATAAATAAAATTGATTTGAATTACATCAGTAAATCTTGTCTGTAGTCTTCCCTTTTCCCTTCTGTCTGTCAGCTCCAGCTTCAACATCCTTTGTCCAGGATATTCACTACCCTCCTGTGTACATGTCCAAACCTGCAGCGCTGCCTCCAAACTGTCCGACCTGAGCTGTCCCTCTGATGTTCTAATTTCTAATCCTGATCATTCCCACTGAAAATCGTAACATCTTCACCTCTGCCACCATCTCCAATCCAGTAGCTCTCACTACCATCTTGTAAACCTTCCCTTTCACTCTTGCTGCTATCCTTCTGTCACAAATTCCCAGTGTAAATCTTGGCATCGTTAAGATTGGATCAATTATTTATTTTTTAAAATTTTGTATGTATTTATGTTTTGTGAAAGCCTACATATACTTGAAAACTTATGAAACATACCACACAATTTACATATTAAAGAAGAAGCTCAAAGAAGCTCCAATGCTGTCTTTCACGTGCATGTTGGGGCTTGTTGTTTTTTTTAATCAATCAAATTAATCAAAAATAAAAGATTTTAACAAAGTAACGTAAAGCTATTAAAAATTTGCTCCACGCACATTGCTTTGAAGCTGATGGCCGTGTGCTGGAAGACGTCCCAGGCTCCAGTTGCTAAGGTAACCCTTTAATGTATTTACTACTAGGTTATACGTCAATCACAGGTACTCTTCACTCTCACTGAGAGTCACTTCAGTCACTCAACTGCAAATAGAGAAAAATTTATCTCAGGTCCCGCCCACTTTGTCTCACTAGCAGTTATATCGCCAAGTGGCAAAATGTCTTGAATCTCTTCTAATATGCAAGCATCTTAAGTGAACCCCAGTTTTCAGAGATCCAGTGAGTGAGGACATCACTCACTGGTTTGAGACTTTCTTCCTCATGCTTTTCTTTTTTTCAAAGTTTGAAAGTTGGATAAAGGGAAGTTTGGTCGATAACAGAAACTTAATACCTAGGAGTTTACAATGAGAGCGAAACTTCACTATAGATGCTGCGCCATCATATGATCCCCAGACAGATGCTGAGCTGGCATTTAGGGTTTAAACCAAAGACTTGTCACCCACTGGCTTCTGGACTTTACATTTTGAAGCCTCAGTGTCAGTGTTTTGACTGTTGCCATGTTAGTTTTTAAAGGTAGAAGTGAGCATAACTGGAAAAGAAACTGGACTACTAAGTTATTAGTGCAATCAACCACTCAGCAGGCAGCATTATTTGTCACTTACACTAAAATGTTTCAATTTTTGCACAAACTGTCTGCACGGCTCTTCTACATAAGTAGACACAAAAAACACAAGAAATCAAAATGGACCTCTAACCTTGTGTTTTTTTTTCTACAATAACTCTGCATGATTCGCAACTCAAAATGATTCTTATTATTTCTTACATGGATCTTGGTGTAGCCTCTCAGTTTGTCCTTTGTTTGAAAAACTCTGTTTTAGCTCCTCCCCTCTTTAAGCTATCTTTCTTCCGATTGGCTGCCCCTCACAAATAACAGCAAGTGGGTGGATAACTGTGCCTGTGGTTACCATGTTAGTGATGTCCTGACCATGTTATTAAGTGATTTTCCACATATTTTAGAATAAAACATTAAACAAATACAGTTTTAATTTCAGTTCAGCATCATGTTTTGTACTTAAAATGCCACATAACAGTCATACAAATGATATATGCTAATAGCTTATTCAATGTCCTGCAGGTACAACACACTCAAGAATATTCAGATGATAAATGTACCTTGCAAACCTACTTGCTGAATATATAAATCTTCAAAGAACTTCACTAATGTACAGTCTTATTTAAATCAACTTGCAGAGACCTGAAAGACTGATAACCTGCCAGAGCACATGAAGACATGAAGAAATAAGAAATGTAGATGCATTTATCAAAGCAGGAGAGACTGTGAGCAGGATACTGCTGCACCATTTGTGAAGATACCAGAATGGTCATAAGAAATGAAGATGGGGAAAATTTTACATAGAGTTCTGCTTTTTTTTGACATGGTAGTAGTTTATCTAAAATCTAAAAATCTAAAAACACAGATAATCTGCAGCTTTTTAAGAACTTATGTGTATTCATTAAAAAACAAAAAGGGGCCCTGATCTTTAGGAATCCAGAAATCACAAGATCATACATCGACACTGAAATGCTACATCAGATAAATTAAATAAATAATATTTTATACCACACAAAAACACATAATCAGGTTTTAATTTTAAAAAAGTCAGTCGAACAATGTTATTATGACTATTTTTGTATTTTTATTTTTGTTATATTATTTACTTCCATTATTACAACACCTCGCATACCAAAATAATTTCTCAAATGTGGGCTAAATTAGCGGGTTTTTTTTTTTATTATAAGCAGTACTAGTAGTAGTAGTAGTATTTATTATTATTATTCATTTACAGAATCAACGGTCCACAATTTAAAAACTTGCTTGATGCTTACAGATCATTTTCCTGAAGGAAGACTGAGGAATGGTGTCCACAGCTGGGACCAGTAGCATGTAGTCCGAAATACTACGAGCACATCTCATTTTCAGAACCATGAGGAATTAAATTTAAATGAGAATTCTTAATTAGTCGTCAAATGTACTCCAGCAGCTACACATGCACTCCAGCACATGTGCACTGAACCGGCCTCTACAGTAAAAGTCTATTAGCTTTATCATTACTTTCCTTTACTACAAAGCTAATAGTAAGCTCTGGACAGGCTCTGAACCATCCCATAATCATGCTGCTGTAGGCTCAGACTGGATTGTGGCTACCTCTCCCTGAGGAGGTTGCTTCCTGTTAAAACTAAGTTTTTCCTCCCCACCATTGCCTGATCTCACAGGAGACCATCTGAACACTGAGACTGGGGTTTCTCTCCAATATTGTGAGGTTTGTACCTTCCAGTATAAAGTGCTTTGAGGTGACTGTTGTCGTGAATTGGAACTTAATTATGTTGCTTTAAGCTTTATTAAACTTGCTTTCCTGTATAGTTTGTTCTCAAGCATGCAGCACACACAGTCTGTTCTAGACAGAGAAATCTTAGATGCACTCTCGGTTTACATGCATGAAACTTGCATAAGAGGATGTTTGCTTGTGCACACATCACATGCCATCACCTCTAAATATTCTCATCACTCATTTGATCTGTAAAAACAATTATAAGACAGTTTAATATAGTCATTTGTTCAAACATTTTTATTAACATATTTATTCATATTTTTGAATGACTGCTGATAAACACA
Source organism: Oreochromis aureus (assembly GCF_013358895.1). Taxonomy (NCBI): domain Eukaryota; kingdom Metazoa; phylum Chordata; class Actinopteri; order Cichliformes; family Cichlidae; genus Oreochromis; species Oreochromis aureus. The sequence goes on along the minus strand of NC_052945.1, from coordinate 4,975,782 downwards.
GGATGTGATCAATCAATGAAACTACATATTTACATAAGAAACTGAAACATGCTTTAAAAAGCACTAAACGATACTAGACTCGCTTCTCTTTAATTTTCCTCTGTAGTCTTAAAAAAGTCACGTGATCTGCATTAGATAAAGATCAAATCCTGTTATCTTAATAACTGCTTCTCTTCTTATTTAGATGCTTCCTAAACAGTAAATGGTAGAGATATATTTTTATTACTCAGAAAAAGCAAAGAGAAAAGTAAATTCTTATGCATTTTACATCCCTGTTCTGTTCTTCTGTTATGTATTAGATTGTTTTTATAATTCATGGCAGCGCTGATGTTTCTCCACCAATCAATGGCCATTACCTCGATGAAGTGTGACAGAAAGTCAAACATTAATCGACTGCTCAACTCCATCGTGCAAATTTACTGTTAATTGATTCATTTTGTTAATGCTGATAAAATAGAAAATAGTGTATTTATTTTAACGTTTTAATTAACTGCATGGAGAAGAGTGTCAAATACAGCAACGTACAGATGATGCATGTCATTTTTTATCCTCTTTATGTTTTTAAGTCGTGATTAAAAATCTGGATTTCGTGCTTTTGTAAAATGTTGTATGTACAGAAAATAAAAAGCCTTAAAACTGGTCAGTGTTTAATTTTGCTTTATAGGTTTTTTATCTTTTTTTTCTTTCAGATTGTGTCATTTAGTTGATTCGGCACACGTTTGTTTTGTGTTCACTTACTTTCTGTGTGATTTGTATCATGTGCAAAGTAAAACCAAATCAAACAGAGAGCTTAAACGTGAGACCATTTTATTGTACTTTAAACTGATCAGGGAATATTACTGCATTACTCAGGTCATAGATAAATAACACAGAGAAGCACCTATATCATATTACTCAAAGTGCATCATGTGCATTTAGTAAGGGAGGTCCATTCATGTCCAAAAAGAGTAGACAAAATCATGAGTGATGTCTTGAATGTAATCCCGTTGCAGACCACAAACATGGCAGTCTTCTTCTTGGCCGAACAAGGAAATCCCCAAGTGCAAAACTCTACTACAGAGTTTGATCTTTTGTGTGAATATTTGTAGAACCAGTTCCAGATTCTTCCAGTTTTCCACCTCTCTCCAACCACTGGTTTACCTGCAGTGTTAAAGCCTCAGTCAGGTTTCATGTATTTTCCTCATTTCAGGCTGAAAACTGACCTAGTATGAAAATAATGTGCACTTTATTATTCTCTCACTGTTGCCATGTGAAACATATAACTCTATTTCTATTTTTTTATCTGACATTTCAATGCTGTCTCATTAATAAAAACTTTATTTCTATAGTGCCACCTTTTTAAAAAAGAAAAACAGAGTTTATCCAGTGCTTTAACAGAGAAGCAAAAACAATCATACAGAATATAAATAAGTATAAAAAATAAAGAGATTTTGAGGCAATAAGATGATTAATCCTATTCTGAGTTACACAGAAGAGTCGCAATTAAAATCTCGCTGTAAAGCCAACACTTATCCATCAGTCATCACCGACACAAGCAGACATCTCAGTAATATTCAGCCAGAGACAGAGGAAAGGTGGTTAGAAATCAAACAGCTTCTTCCTGTAGCATAACAGGAGTTCCTCACTGAATGACTCTGTCTGGCCAGCCTCATGCAAAATAAATGAGAAAACAGACTGAATGTATGTGTGCCGAGCTGCTCTCAGCGTGTCAGAGCTCACAGATCGCAGGAAGGTGTAAAACGCAAGTCTGACCTGAATCTCCAAACCGCTCGCTGTGCACAGCAGCTGCAGGTGGATCACATCCGCCTCTTGCCCTGTTACTCAATACCACAACATAAATACACAGTTGTGTGTGTGTGTGTGTGTGTGTGTGTGTGTGTGTGTGTGTGTGTGTGTGTGTAGACACAGAGACAGACATTAAACTTGGGTTTGTTTAGAAATGCCATAGATGCATGCAGTGGTGGACTGTTATTAACTCTCAGTGTGAACATGTTTAAAGCCCATTAGCATTTACATGTTTTAAAACCGTTTAAACTAGTTGGTAACACACAATAGTGCAGCTGTGTGCTTGTGCTTTTCTTTTTTCACTTAAAGGTTTTGTAAATTACTTCCAAAATGAACTGAAGCTCTTAAGAACGGCCAGAACTTTATGCCCAAAATATCGGTGTACCTGTGCTCCGCTTTCATGTATTAACCAATTTGTGCCACAAGATGGTGCAGTGAGTCAACCAGACCTGTCATTAGGAGCACCTTCTTAATTACGGTCAAAAGCTGAAGCCTTTCTAGGACATGGAAGTAGGGCTGAAAATAAAACTCAAAGGTTAAGAAAAAATATTTAGCACTGGTGAAATGCTGCCCCCTGGTGGAGTTTAAGGTAAGACTTGCACAGAGTGATTACAGAAAGTGCCAGTTTGTTGTTCATTAAGACACAGGAGCAGGAAAAAGTCTGCATTAACCCACTGAGTATATATTAAAGAAACAGCCAGTGCAGATTTGCTTTAAATGGGAAATCTTTCAAATGACCAGTTCAAGAAAACAGAATATGGCAAAACAAAGTTGCACATAAGTAAATATCCCAAGTAAAATGAAGAAGTTCATTATATTAAATTCACTCAAATCTTTGCTCCAGTGGTCACAACCTTGTTGACTGCATGCTGTAGCCATAGTCAGACCACAGGACCACCAGCAGCACACCTCCACCTGCCCGTACTGAGCTACCTGCCACAGTGGACATCTGAACAGTATGCTCCTCCAGGATTTTTACACCTTGCCAGATGTCACCAGTTTTCTCAATTAGTCCCTATTAGAGTTATTTGTTCCACTGCATTTGTTTTTAAAAAGTTAACTGGCATCTCCAGGAAATCAAAAAATTTTCCACATTTTTATCTAATGCTGGTGGCAGTTTGTTCAGAGAGTAATTTATATCCTGCCATGAAACAAGAGTGACATTACTAAAAGCAGAATATTAAAAATAATTATATGGATCACCATTAGATAATGAATAACACTTCTGCTGATGAAGTATCTAAAGCCATTGTTCCGCCTATTGCCTCTATTCTGTATGCCCATCTCTAATGTTATGACACCGCCTTCCCGGCCTCTAAGAGCATTGTGCCTCACTACAGTGTTACAGTAGAAGATGTGGCAAGCCACACAGCCACACATTCTGGACAGTTGGAGATTGCGCACTAGGTCTGTGGAGGCGGCCAAGTCTGTGTGGACTGTGTGATACTGTCTGTAATCATTACTTGTTGTTTGTTGGGGTCTGCTGTTGAACTGAAGGTGGTTTATGAGCCGGACATGATTCGGATCATCTGTGGAGGCACTGCTGCTCTGGACCTGCTGATTGTTGAACTGGCTGTACTCGTTACTTGTTGTCTGTGGAGGTCTGTTGGGATACAGCCTGTCAGGGTTACTTGTTGTCTGTTGAGGTCTGTTGGGGTACAGCCTGTAAGGGTTACTTGTTGTCTGTTGAGGTCTGTTGGGGTACAGCCTGTAAGGGTTACTTGTTGTCTGTTGAGGTCTGTTGGGGTACAGCCTGTCAGGGTTACTTGTTGTCTGTTGAGGTCTGTTGGGGTACAGCCTGTAAGGGTTACTTGTTGTCTCTGAAGGTCTGTTGCTGAAATAGTCCTGGCTATTTGATGGAACCTGATTGGAAGCTCAAAAGAAAGAAAACAAAAATTGAGACTTACAAATGTTTTCATGAGTTTGTTTGCTGCCATTTCATGTTTTTATGTCGCAGAAATGTTACTTTTGAAGATGACAATATTTTGTCATTGCAAATTTTGCCAATTTTATGCTCCATAAACAAGTTGCTTAACATGCAGTTTCATTTGAATATGAAGGTTTTCAGTGTTGTATCTTAGTATATTTACCATCATCTGAACTACTGTAGTCAAATGGGGAAGTTGGCATCTTCTTGGACATCTGGGTGTCTTCACGCTCCCTCTTTCCCATCGGGGCTGTAAGTGCAACTAGAAGAATTGATATCTCCTGTTAGAGAAGGAGTTTGATTGAGATCATTCTTAAGTCACATTTAAACATATATAATTAGTACAGCAAAGATATCCCAGCCCAGCATGTGTTTTTCCTTCAATTTGTAGGAAGTCCTCCAAGTTCTCCACAATCTCAAAGTCAGAGAAACCTTACACCAATCAGACATCATGTTATTCACCTACCTAATATTGTGTTGGTCCCTATTTTGCTAACAAAACAGCCCTAACCCACTGAGGAATAGAATAGAATAGAATAGAATAGAATAGAATAGAATAGAATAGACCCCTGAAGATGTTCTGTGGCATCTGGCACCATGATGTTAGCAACAGATTCTTTAAGTCCTGTAAGTCGGGCCTTTCTGTGTGGAGTTTGCATGTTCTCCACATGTTTGGACAGGTTTTCTCTCAGTACTCCAAAGACATGGAATTGGTGGGGTTCGTTTCTCTGTGTTAACTCTGCGTCAGAATGGATGAACTGAATTGAATTAAAATGGTAAATGCACTGGTTCTTATGTAGTTTTGTTCTACTCTGACCACTCAAAGCACTTTGCACACTTCTATCTTTCTATATAAGTGCTTTCTGTCTAACATTCATACGCATTTATACACTGATGGATGAACTGGAGATAAACTTGGGGTTAGTATCATGCCCAAGGAGATTTGGCATGCAGACAGAAGCAGATTGGGATTGAACTTTCAACATTCCGATTAGAAGGTGACCTGAGCTACAGCCACTCCCGTAATTCATAACCTTCGAATGAGGTTTCTATAATAAAGTATGCCGGAGAGGTAGGGCTCCAAAGTGACCTGTGTTTGAGCACTCTGACATTGAGATGAACAGGAAAAATATTCATACATTCTTGCAAAATTCACCAAAGGAAGTCATAACATGCTATTCCCAAACAAGCCGTGTTTCCTGATGTGACTTTTGTTCAGGGTTTTTCAAAGCCACTGGACTACTTAGGCATCAAAATTTTGATCCAATGAATACTGGAGCATTTTAAAGGCGTTTTAAAACAATTGCATATATTTTGAAGGTTCCAGGAAAGAGATTCAGAGTCATTAGTAACACCTAAAGTGCTAACATACCACAATCAACCTGTCAAACAGGGAGTTCTTACTACTTACTTTCACCTTTAAAATACAAAAACACATATAAACAACACACACTTTTAGTTTAATATAGTTAACTAAAGTTCACATACTATTATCACATTGCATTGAAACTACTTCCTCCAAAGTAAACTGTCATGCAGTGCAGGTTAGGACCCAAATGCAGTTTTCATAGGTAAGAAGGAGTAACAAAAAACTAACCTTTTATTAAGGTCGAGGAGTAATCGACAACACCGGGCAGCGAATAGTAGAAATGAGAATAAAAAATAAGAAAACTTCCAAAAAGGATCACGAGGAGAACACAAGAGCACACAAACAGATACTGAAACAATGACTGACAGGCAGGGCAGGACTATGTAAGCACACACAAGGGACTTTCAGATAAAACAGAAAGTAAACAAACCACTAAATAGATATGACAATGGCATACGAGGAAACACTAGAGGAGGCTGGTCTTAAATACATAAAAAGACAAGGATATACCTTTAAATAACTCTTAACACTAACATTATCTGGATTATAAAATAACAAGAAGTAAACAGAAATGACTAAAGAGTCACAATGAACCCAAGCAGGAATGCCCAATAATAAACTCTGCAATGACAATAAAATCTAACCACAATCAACTAGAAGTAAAACAGAAATGAGGAACAGTACAGAGGCAGAGGCACAAATTAGGACAATCTTGAAAACATAAGATTTCTAAATAGAATTAGAAAGAAAACCTAACCTAAACTGAAAGCAAAGACTGAAGTCTCCATGATAGAAACAATCGGTAAGGTGCATACCATGCAGGTGTTTTACTCATCACATGAGTCAGTGGTGCATACCTATCATTCTCTGATTATGCCAACAAAACTGAACTAAAACCTTCTCGTACGCATGCACGTTATTATGATAACTTCAGCACATGTGCAGGAGGAGTACAGGACTAAACGGCTCTAACATGTTCCTCCAAACGGCTGCTGAGTGTAAAGTCATTGTAGTGCAGCCATTCCCAAAGACAAGAGTGCTGCGGCCCACTTCAAAACCAGAAAGACCATCTCTGATCAGTAAGTCTGGTTTCTGTTGTTGCCTTGAAGCCTGGCGTTTCTGTGTGTGAGACAGTGGAGGAGATTCTGTTCCTGTTCATGTGTGATTGGCACTCTGTATTCATTGCCTTTCCTTTCCAAAAACCTTATAAATAGTGATGGGCCAACCGAGCCTTCGTAAAACACTGAAAAATTGAAACCATTTGTGCCGCAATAGTGTCGAGGCTTCGAAACAATCTGAAACCCATCTCCACAGTGACACCTGCTGGCCAATTTGGGAATTGCCACATCTTGATGGTGCAGTTCTGTCAAACGATGACAGAGACGAGCCCTGCACATTTCCAAATAAAGCAACTTATTATATCCGACTGTCAATAATTGTGGACAGCACATGTTGTGGAGAAATCTCCGTACAAACTCAAACAATTGAGACTGTAATGATCACTTTGCTTCAGGAAAAAAATTCTCGCTCTGTTAACCTTCATGTTGCTCAGAATAAACCAATAACATAGTAAAACATTCTGAGAAATAACTCTTGGGTTTATTGCAATAACCAACTGTTTTTGGGATCAGTCAGCTTTGTTTTGTTTGTTTTGCTCACACCCCTCAATGCTTGGATGTGTTTGGCTGATGTTTAAGTTTTCTGGGAGTTCATGTCATCAGGTTTGTTCTACACACCGTTAAGCAAAGCTAGAAGCTGGCATTGCATTGGGCTTTAATTTTAATTAATCTAAAAATTTATATTTAAATGAAAAAGGAAAATGTGTTTTCCTTCTTTATAAAAAAAAAAATAGCATTGATTATATTTTGGTGTGCTAATTGTCATCAATTTTAACAGTCCACATCATGCATACACTTTTAAATCATTCTCTGCTGAGCGACCTCTGAAATATGAAGAAACTTTCCTTAACTTTACACTGCTGTGGATGCTGTATCTTACAACAGTGGCATGATGTTTACTGTGAGTCTGGGGTTTTGGTTATAGTGAACCTGCCCCGTGTTGTTTATGAGATATTCTCACCAGAAGCATCAGTGACAATAAAAAAAGGAAACACTCATCTGTCATGAAAGGGTGTTAAGAAATAGATGACCTGTAATTAATGATTACTAATAATTTGTTTTCTAGCTTTTATTTTCTATAGTACAAATATATTCTTTATGGAGGTGCAGTATGTGAATAACAGGTTGTAGTCAGGATGACATCACCTGATACATGTTTTTATAGGCAGCAGACATGTATATTGACATATGGGTCTCTTGTGGGGCCTCCTTACTGTGGGGCACGTCCAAAATGCATCACCTAGGTGCTGCCCTGGAGACATCCTGGCCAAATGCCCAAAGGACCTCATCCTGTGGCTGTGGAGAATTACCACAGAGAACAAGTAGTTATGGAACAAATGTCCATTTGCAGTACCGCCTACGGCACCATATACAGCATATGCATAATACAGTACTGGTGTGTATTGTAAAATATTGCTGTACTGGCTAATTACACCATAAGGCACAGAAAAACTAATTGTTGCATAGTTGACATCAATGGGTTCACACCCATTTTGCAAAAATGTGAAAGAGCAAGAGAGATAGATGTATATCCTCCAGCATGTCCCTCCATCATCTCAGCATTTCTGAAAAGGTGCTCGTTTTACACAGTTAAATGTAAAATAAGTAAATATTTGCAGAACTACAATTCAATTTATAAGGAAAATGGATAATGCATTAAAAATTTGGCCTTTGGGTGACAAGATAGAACCATTCAAATGAAAAATGTACTGGAACTTTTATGATTGATTGATTGATTGATTGATCATACTTTATTCATCCCGAGGGAAATTGGGTTAAGGCTGCCAGCCTGCCAGCGCCGTCTTACCCTTCCGACCATACACACATTACACAAACATCACATGGGGAAGACAGGTCAGAGGGGTATAACATGGAAAAGCACAACATGAGGAAAGATAAGGAGAAAAAAATAACTTCCCCCAGACTGAGCTCCAACAGGGAGATCAGTTTGAGAACAGAAAAAAAAACACCTCTGCACATAGCACATGAAAAAAACTCTTAATACACCAAAGAAACACATGACAAGCAACAGGGATGGGTAAAGGGTGAGAGACAGCCAATGTAGACAGTACATCCGGGCCTGCAGCCTATGCGCTGGTCTCCATGATCCACCGTCAGCATTGGAAGGGAATAAGCGTCGAAGGCGTTTGGAGGGGGGAGGGGGGATGAGTGTACATCTGCATGTGTATATATGTCTGTGTGCATGTGTGTGTGTGTGTGTGTGTGTGTGTGTGTGTGTGTGTGTGTGTCCAGAGTTCAGCTGAGACAGTGTCCTTCGCCCTGCCAGGCTAAGTAAACAGTCTTCCAGCCAACCCAGGTGGCTTTGCATAGAATGGGAAGAACAGTCTCAACACAGTCGTTATCAGGGTGTTTTGTTCAGCTCCAGCCTTGAGACCGCAGCTGGCGCCGAAGGGGTCTCCGCATGAAGTGATGGTGGTTTTTACTTTAGTGCGAACAGCTCATATGAATTTCAAAGCTGTTCTAACAGTCCGACACTGGTCTCTCAATCTCCCGTTGGGGAGCCGCGAGCTTCTCCATGATGTTATCAAACTTACGCTCCGTGATGTTGTCATTCTTGTGCTCAAAGAGCCGATTCTGAGAACTCACGACCGCAGTGAGCTTCTCCAAGATGTAATCCAATTTGCGCTCAGAGGTGTTATTCCGAGCGAGCCCCTCCAGATGTAATCCAGTTTGCACTCAGAGGTCTTGTTCTGAGTATTCACGGCAGCCGTGCGGTTCTCCAAGATCTTATCCGTGCTGCACTCAATGAGCCCATTTTGAGAAACTCACGCCTCGTCCCATCGTTTCAATCCCAGCGGGCAGCCTTGTGGGGGTTTGAACAGCCGGTTCCGCTTCCTTAATTCTTCGATAAGCCAGGGCCAAGCCAGCTCCGATCAGCAAGAACCCTGTTATCATGGTTCCGAAAAGGTAGATATCTTCAGCAGTCAGGCTCACCCGAGCCCAGACTTCTCGTTGAGAAAGGGGTGTCAATTGCATTCAGAGACCAGTTGATCAAATCCATAATTCCTCTTTTAGGTTTTAGAGAACAGACTGTGAGAGAGTGTTCCAGGGAAAAGTAATACAAAAAAACACGAGACTAGACAAGGACACAAGAGGCTAAGCAGGGAAGCTAAGGGAGAGGAGAGGAGGAGGAAAAAAAGTGCGACCGCCTTCGCCGAGAGCAAGAGAAGAAGTTTAGTTTTATATATTAGTGAATATATATTCATCCAGTAAACTGTAGGACTCTCTGAAAGTCTTTTTGACTTGGTGCCTCCTACCTCTGAGTCCCCATGCAAGTTTGTCCTACACATAAGAAGAAATGCTTTTTAAGGGTTTGTTCTCTTTGGCTCTACCTTCTTAGATTTAACTAATTCAGATACACACTGTTAACCTTTGCTGTATTTTTCACAGTAAAATACCACAAAATGCCCAGTAACTTACCTGAAAACATTTCTACAGTTAATTACTGTAATTTGCTATGCATTATGGGTATATTAAGGTTATTTACAGTAACTTACTGTATTTTTTAAAATTGCGGTAGTAGTTATACCTACCGTTAACACATTAGCAGTAGTGCTACTGTATTATGTGATTTGAATGGTTCATCATACTGTTTGTGTATTTTTACTCTTTCAGTGGTTGGTTGCAATAGTGCATTACATTTTAACTCTTTCACTGCTAACCATTTCCAGATTTTCCTCCAACCTATGCCATTTGTCAGTATGATACCAGTGAAAGTATTATGGTTTTGACTTTTTAGGGACTTGATTTCACTTAGGCTGTTGCTGCTGTCTGTTTTTGTTTAATTTTGTACTTGTGACAAGTAGTGAAGAATATTGTAATAATTTGGCGGAGGCTTCTCAGTCGAGCAGTAACTGAATTGCTCATTTACTGAACGTGCAACATGTACAGAACTCTTCTGGGAACTAGTCAACCCAACTTAGTGAAACACACACTGAATGCATGCTGGCCCCGCCCACCCACCCACCTACCTACCTCTACCAACCACCACTCCATATCCTGACTGACATGACCTGTGATCCAGTGATTGACAGGAGAGGAAAGACAGGCCAACTTTGTTAGCTGTTCGTTAGGATATGCTCGAGAGGACAAAAGATTTTGCACCTCGTTATTGTTGGACCTCTGTGTGGAAACTGCAAACGGGACGTCATAAGGTAATGCAAACGACTCTCCTACCTAACATACTTGTTTATTCATTTTTAAGAGCATATATATTTTTTGTGTGTGTGAGGGGGGGCTTAAACTCGGTGTTAGCTTGGTCGAAATAGCACATTAGCTGAATTATTCTGGAAAAAATAGGTTGTGTGTGTTTTTTTTCTTTTCTTATTTAAATATATATTTAGATATATATTTTCCACGGGGAGAGGCGAGGAACACAGGCGCAACACAGTCTTTGTCTTTTTCCCGCCGAGTGTGGTGCATTGTCCTCCTGCGCTTCTGTTCTATGACTATTGAGAAGCTGGCCATGCTAACAGTGGCACATTTAGCTTCAGCTCTTTGGAAGACAAGACAAAGCAGCAGGTAAAAATACACATTTAATGAGAATAAAGAAAGACAACTTTTTTTTGGGAAATTTAGAGACTGCTAAAACAATCTTATCCAGTTTTGAGCTTGCTCATGTAGGTTAGCCTGCTTTATCTAATTTTGTGTGGGCTGCAGTACACAACATTAAATAGTTAATATAACATTATGTTGGTGGCGTGAGGAACTCCAACCTAAGTTTAATATTTATTATTTTTTTTTTTTTTAAGTGGGAAGGGGAGCATGTTTTTTTCCTTTAATACAACGCCTTCCAGGGTCTTTTTTCATAGGAAATCCATGTAACGTCTGTGTTAGGCTGGTCAAAAGAGCAATTAGATGAATTATTCTGGAAAAGATGGGTTGTGTGTTTTTTTTTTTTTATTTACTTATGTAAATATATTTTTCAAGGGTTAAAGAAATGCAACATTAAATTAACAATTGTCTCTCTGTCTTTTCCCGCCCAGTGTGGTGCATTGCTGTCCTCCTGCCCTTGCTGGCCGCGCTGACATTGTGATGTAGCCTCAGTTCTTTGAGAGACAAGACAAAACAGCAGGTAAAAGACATATTTAGTGAGAATAAAGTTAGACAACATTTTTTTGAAATTTAAAGACTGCTAAAACAATCTAACCCAGTTTTGAAGTTTCTCATGCAGGTTAGCCTGCTCTAATCTCAACTGTGGTTTATTGTTTCATAGGTTCCATTTAAAAAGCAAGACAGTGTAGTGGTCTGTAAATTAGTCGCAGTTAGTCGCAGTGCCATTGTTCAGGGGTTTAACGTCAGCTTGACAGACCCTCCAAAATTTTTCCTCCAGTGTTTCAGGGTCTGCATGGTTTAAGTTAATAACATTGATCTATAGATAGTTTTTCTTTTAACTTTTTCCCATTTTTGATACAACCCAAGCAATGTAGATCCTTCTTTAATAATACAACAAACAGATAATAGATTGAGATGTTTTTCAGTCACTGTTGTGTTGTTGCCATGCTCTTTGCAAATTAAAAGTTAAGTCAAATTCACACACATGCAGCCATGTACAGGTGTAAATTTTGTGGTGTTTGTAGTTCAGAATTAAGACAATTTTGTTATCATATGAAGAAACATCAGCACACAGCTAATTAACAGGGGTTTGTCTGTTTTATATTGTATAAAATATATAATACACACAGTTTGCTGCTGTTCCTCTTATTATTTATTATACACAATGACCAACAGGAAAAAACAGCCTAACATTTCAGCACAGGCCAAAATGCCAAAACATTAGGCAGTTTTTTCCTGTAATTGATCATAATTTTCATTACATAATAAATAATAAGAGAAATAGGAGCAAACCGTGTGGATTCTATTTTTGTACAGTGTGAGGCCTGCTATCCAGCATTCTTGTGGAAACCTTATTTGTAAGGGTGAGCACATTGTCTTATTGGACTCTTGTCTGTTTTAGGGAATAATTTTATGTCTGCAAGCCGCTGGATGATCAGTTTGGAGGGCAAGATATTTTATGAGCCTGAGCAGATGCACGACTTTGGCAGCACCCTTGCTGTCTTCTTTGCGTCATACTACGTTTTCAACCTTGAGTATCAGGAGTCAGCGTCCATCACACTGGAGATGATACAGAGGTAAATACTTTACACCATTAAAGCTTACACCATTTAAGAATGAAATATATGTGATAGCTTGACTACAGTTGCAGAAACATGTAGGTGATTGCTGTAATGTATGTTTTAATTTTGAAATTAAAGCAGCCTTTTTTCCGTTAAAGGTTCTTTGTGAGGATCCAGACATGGGAACAAAATGCCCTGCAAAACTTGGTACAAGCCGCAAGACAGGTCGTGTCGTAAAGAGGAAGGTTACAAGCATCAGCCCTCGGATCACCACCTTCCTCCAGCGGCTCTCTGGAGGACTTCCAACTAGGTAAGAATACAGAGATGATAATATCTTTTACATAGCTGATAATTATATACAGTTAAGCCCATAATTATTCATACCCCTGCCAAATTTTGACTTAAAATTACTTTTGTTCAACAAGCAAGTTATTTTTTGAGCAGAAATGACACAGGTGTCTCCCCAAAGATAATAAGACGATGTACAAGAGGCATTGTGGAAAAAATATTTCTCAGGTTTTATTTATATTTTAGCAAAAAGTATCATGTCCAGAATTATTCATACCCTTTTCAATAATCAATAGAAAAAAAGCCTTTATTGGCTATTACAGCAATCAAACGCTTCCTATAATTGCAGACCAGCTTTTTGCATGTCTCCACAGGCATTTTTGCCCATTCATCTTTAGCAATGAGCTCCAGATCTTTCAGGTTGGAGGTCTTCTTGCCATCACCCTGATCTTTAGCTCCCTCCACAGATTCTCAATTGATTCAAGTCAGGACTCTGGCTAGGCCACTGCAAAACGTTAATGTTGTTGTCTGCTAACCATTTCTTCACCACGCTTGCTGTATGTTTTGGGTCATTGTCGTGCTAAAATGTCCACTGGTTCCCAAGGCCAAGTTTTTCTGCAGACTGCCTGATGTTGTTGTTGAGAATCTTCATGTATTGCTCTTTTTTCATGGTGCTGTTTACTGTGATTAGGTTCCATGGTCCATTGGCTAAAAAACACCCCCAAAGCATTAGGTTCCCACCACCATGTTTGACAGTGGGGATGGTGTTCTTTGGGTTGAAGCTTCTCCATTTTTATGCCAAATGAAGGCAACATCATTGTGACCAAATAATTCAATTTTTGTTTCATCTGACCATAACACTGAAGACCAGAAACCTTCTTCTTTGTCCAGATGAGCATTTGCAAAGGCCAAATGAGCTTTTGCATGCCTTAGAAGTGCCTGGAGAAGTGGCGTTTTCCTTGGTCTGCATCCGTGGAACCCAGCAGTGTCCGTTGGACTGTCTGCCTTGAGACATTGCCACCAGCAGAGCCCAGATTCACCAGAATGGCCTTGGTGGTGATCCTTGGATTCTTTTTCACCTCTCTCACTATCCCCTGGCCAGCACAGGTTTCACTTTTGGCTTCCGACAACGTCCTCTGAGATTTTCCACAGTGCGGAACATCTTGTATGTTTTAATAATACTTTGCACTGTAGCCACTGGAACTTGAAAACATTTGGATATGGCCTTGTAGCCCATTCCTCACTTGTGAGCAGCCACAATGCACAGCTGCAGGTCCTCACTGAGTTCCTTTGTCTTAGCCATGACTGTCCACAAACCACCTGCAGAGAGCTGCTGTTTTTCACCTGTATAGTTGATCAAAACAGCTATTTCCAATTAATCAGGTTAATTAGGATGCTTTAGAACAGCTTTGACTATTTGGAATGGATGGAACTTTGGATTTTCCTAGAGACTGTGACAGTTTGTAAAGGGTATGAATAATTCTGGACATGATACTTTTTGCTCAAATGTAAATAAAAGCTGAGAAATATTTTTTTTTCATAATGATGCGTCTTGTACATCATCTTATTATCTTTTGTGAGATGCCTGTGTCATTTCCAGTCAAAAAATAACTTGCTAGTTGAATAAAAGTAACTTTAAGTCAAAATTTGCCAGGGTATGAATAATTATGGGCTTAACTGTACATACTGTACACACATCCATACAACAGTATGAATGATCTCAGACAGATGTGAAAAAGTGAATAACCTGAGCAAACATGAATATTGATGATGTGTCTTTGACAGGTGGTGATGAAGACTACGCTGACTACCATCCTGGTAACGGAAATCTAAATCCCATGTCACTTTCTATTTCCTGAGACCCACTGATAATTATTACATTTTGTAAATGATTTTTGTTTTACAATTGTAATAGTTTATTTAATGTTCATGCTGGTGGGTTTGTCCTGTTTTTAGTGGAATGAAAACTGTTTTCCTTAAAAAATCAGACACAGAAAGGTGAAGGACTGTGTAGTTTTCATGTACGCTTCTATTTATTTTGGTTATTGACATTGTTTTTATTCAGTTGAAAATGTTTTTCTTGTTAAAAAAAATTATCAACAATAAATGTTGGTTTAATTCACTATTCTGAGACTACTTTATTCAATTATATTGTTTTTTGTAAATGTTCTTATATTGAATATGAATGTTAATATTATTTTATATGCTGTAAAACACAATTACAGTCTAAACAAATTATACTGTACACAATTACAGTGTTATACCATAAACCACATTTGCAGTACAGTGATACTATAAAACTTAATCACGGTAAGTCTTTCTAACTGTAAACCACGTTTACAGTAACGCTGCATTACCACAAACAACATTTACAGTAAAGCTGTTATACTGTAATATATGTTTACAGTAAAGTGGTTGAACTGTAAAACATCACAACAGTAAAGATACTGTAGATCAGTAATTACAGTAACTTACTGGCAATAGTGTTGCCAGTAAGTTACTGTAAAAATACAATAAAATGTCTAACAGTGCAGACTCTATCTGTGATGTTCACTTGTCTGCTAACAAATGACCAGCTCAGATTATGCATACTGGTGATGCATTTGCTTCATAAATCATGACATGCTGCTCTCCCCTACATAAACTGCTATTATGAGTTCATTACTGTGTATTTAGTTGCTATCAGATCAATACCGAATATTACAGTCTCGAGTCGCTTCCAAATGATAGAGTGCCTCATCCTGTCTTTAAGGCTGAGCCTGGACAGTCTCATTCTTTCAGGTATGTGTATTTACATGGAGGTATTCTGCTGTAACTTATCATCTATGTATTTCAAAATACTCCCATAAACAAAAACGAATGTAAACATGGATTATCAGCCACCAAAGCAGCTGCCGCTCCTTTAATTTATTGATTAATTGATGAATTGTTGCAGAAATTGAACACAGAACCTTTGGTGACAATTACTGCACTAATATAAATACTCTTAAATCTACCGAAAACAACAATAATGTCTTTACAAACAGTTTAAATGAACCATAGCAGTATTTAATAAAGGTTAAAGATGGAGATGAGATGAAGTGAAGCCTTTTTATTTAGTAAGTCCTGATGTAGCTGCAAGGCAATTTCCTGCCACTAGATGGCGATCTTTGTACATAAATTGGCCACAACCGGAGGAGTGACGCTTCAGATTTAGCAATTTCATGGGCATCATTTTTAATTATTTCCAGGACACACAAACCTATAATTTACATTTAAAAATAACAGCATTTAAAATTACAGGTTCAACAGGCAGGTGAAACTCTAACCTTTCTCACAAATTAGAATTCATAGAGATTAAATAACCTTATATCCTGTACTCTTTAGAGAATCTTTGCTATATTAATATTGTTCCCTCATTTCACAACATAAACATCTATTTTTCAGTAATATTCCTTAGTTAATTATTTACTCATTAACGTTGCCAAAACGTCTCCAAAGTTCATTAAAGTTTTTTTAAAAAAATGAATTTAGTTATATAACTTAGTTATATCACCTTGTTTCGCTAATCTGTTTGTTGGACCCAGTAAAACAAGAGACCAAAAATAATGTTTTGTTTTTGTTTTTCAAATATTGCTATTAGATTTTTAAAAATATGAAAGGCCACTCCTATTTGCATATATAAGTGTAGTGGAGTTACCAGGACAATGAGCATGAGATTCTCATAGATATAAAGTGTGTACATGTGTATACCTGTCTCTATACATTTGTGGGGACCGATCCTGATTTAAAACCAAGCTAGTGAGACAACGTTTCTCTTTTTCACTTTCAGGCGCTTCTTTAAGGGTTTAGTCGTGGTTTTAGTGCTTACGTTAATGTCAGGTTAATAGTATTATGCAAGTAGTATGATGAGACTAAACGCTAGCTAACTAATTAGCCTAAAGGAACTGAGACTCCGCTTTAGGTGCCCACAGGTCCTCACAAAGATAGGACAGTCGTGTATGCCCGTGTTTGAACTGTGATTAGCTCCGCCCCCTCGCTCCTTACAGTGACGCCGCGGTGACGTGTTGCTGTAGTGGCTCGTGCAGCAGCAGGTAGTTTCATTCAGTCAGCTTCAGAATTCCGGACGGAGTTAACGGCTTTCTTATCATGGACCGGGCTTTAACTTCACCCGTTTTACAGCTCAGAAACGGATAAAAAGCAACGTAAGCGTCAGGTTTTTTTTGTATTTCCTCCTTAACTTCGGCTCCAGTTTGGATTTTACCCTCCAGCGGTCCGATTTTAGCAGCTTGAAGTTGGTTCTCCTTCAGCATATGTGGGAATGTGAACTTCTCTCATGGATGCCGACACACTGTTGGAGTACTTACACACCTTTTACTGATTTTCTGGGAGTCGAAATTGTGGACTACGCCCGCTTCTTATCGTGAAAACTGGCTGTGAATAAAGCCATGTTCGCCGTGTTTATGTAGAAGCTGAAAAAAACGTTAAAATAATGATTTCGGAGGAGAGAAGCAGCCACGTAAATAAACAAACCCTGAACTTTCCCGTGGGTTTACTCATCCGCTCTCCCAAAAGGCGCCTGGCCAAACTGGGAAGAAAACCCAGCAATGGATCTGTCCAGTAAGTGTCTGCATGCTTTAATCGAATCTACTTTAATTAGTTTTATTTACATAGCGCCACTTTACTACAGCAGTAATCTTACAGTGTAGAATACTGCAGAGTAACCCCAACCTACGATAAATGCTATTGGCAACAGTGGGGAACAAGAACTCCCCTGTTTTCAACCTCCAGTAGAAACATAAAGGTTTATAATCGCAGCAGCATTAGTTTTAGAAGATATAATCGTTTTAAGTATACGCATTAGCCAGCTCCAGTTGTAACTTTGCACATTAAGACATAATTTATATTACTGTATCTGCATTTTATACCAGTACACCAATAAATTAAGTGATTTAATGTTGAGATGCATGTAAAGATGTGCATGATTAATGCTTGTAATGATGATGATAATAATAATATTAGAAATTAAGACTATGGGGAAAATATTGTTAATAAGTTAACATTTAATTTCATTTACGTTGCGTTTAACTTTAGTTTGAGCTGCTGTACTAAAGGATAAATGAGTTATATCTGGTCTTAGTAGACCTATAATGAGAAAAAAAAGAAGTTATAGCTTTAATTGAAACTATATTAATTAATGGAGTAATTACACAGCCTTAGTAATGACTTTTTATATGTTAGCTGTATGTCGGCCCATGTTTTCTTTTCAGTTAGATTTTATGACTGTATTTCTGCTTGTTTTTTTGTTTTTTTTAGAAATGCTAGAAATGAGAATAACATAGTTGTCTATTCATTAAGGTAACATAATGACTTATGTAAAGGTTTAAATAGGTTCACAGAGACCAAACAATTAGCTGATAAGTTTAGATCACCGTAAAAACAAAATACTGGTTTGTTTTAGTTCTAAATTTGGGTGTGAAGTGAAGAACTTTAGGCAGATCATGGTTCATGTGCAGGATGTTTTAGTGCTCTGTCCTCTCACTCCAATCAGGTCCAACAACTCGAACAGCACTGTCCGCTCTGCTGAGAGCGTTGGCGTCCGGCAGCCAGCCAAGAGCAAAATCCGCCGCCACAACAACAGGTTTTCCACTGTGTTCAACCAAAGCCCCGACCTGAGAGACGGTGGACGGCATGTCCAGGTGGCGAGTGGTAGTGGCGGAAGCTTGTCTGGAGACCTCCAGGCTGTGGACGACCCAGCTGAGCTATCCAGCCAAATGTCCATTCCTGGTATCTTGAAGATCTTTGGCAGTGACATCTGCCAGGGGACCAACTACAAGAGTGTGCTGGCTACCACTCAGTCCAGTGCAAAGGAGCTGGTGAAGCAGGCCTTGGAAAGGTAAGAGGTTTTCTCTTGGTCCTAAAACATATTGTTGAGTCCTTGCAATAAGATTTATTCCTAAAATAAACAAAGTAAATGAAGTAGTGCTACTTTTAGGTCAAACTAGATTTTAACATGTGAGAATTTACTGCTTTTGTCTATTTGATCTAATTGTAAATTGAGTATGTTTGGATTTTGAGCCGTTGTTGAGGACAAAAAGAGGAAAACTTAGAAATCAGAAACATTTATGACTGCTTCAGTGTGAAAAACAACTTCCAGACCTACTGCTAATGCTTAATTTCTCTGTTTTTTTTTCTCTTCAGGTACTGTCTGGAAAAAGAAGACCCCAACAACTATGTGCTGTGCGACGTGATTGGCCAGACGGGGGCTGATAACCAGTGGAAGAGAGAGTGCTTTAGGGTTGTGGGTGACAGCGAGAGGCCCCTGATGCTGCAGTCGCTGTGGAAGCCCAAGGATGGCTTCTCCAGACGTTTTGAAATCCAGCTGCGGGCAAGCGTCGAAGAGCAAAGTTTAAAGGATAGGGACACAATCACAGCAGGTATGAATGGCGCCTAACACCTGCACAGTGACCCTAACATCCTCCCACTGGGGTTATCAATCACTCAGCCTTAGCCTTGGCAGCCTTAGATGTTTCTTATTGCTGGGTTTCATTGTGCTTCTTATCACTGGTTCAAACAGACATGCAGGAGAGGTCAGGAGGAAACAAAAGCTGCCTTGCTCTTATCTTTGCTTTAATTCAAGGGTCCATAAGATCCTCGCAAAGCATCAAGGCACAACGTGGCTCTTCCCACCAGGCCTATAGCTGCTGTGTTTTTCTTTCTGTCAGAGCTGACTTCCTGCACTCTGGGGGCTGAGCGGCCTTGTTGACTTTGGCTCACGTTTGTTGTGGTCCTTTTCAGCTCTGGACCGACACTGACGGCTTTTTAATCAGGATTGGTCTGATAGCGCGAAGCTTAAATTACAGATAACCTTAATTATAATTTGATTTCTACTGAAGGTTTTCTTCATTTTTTAAAATGACGGGTTTTGAGCTGATTCTACATTTTAAAAAAAGGTACAGTGTTTATTCATTGTTAGAGTTCCAGTTTCATTTTCAGATTGAGTTTTCTCATTTATTAGTTTAAGAATGTTTAGGGGTTTTTTCTTAGTTTATTTTAGCTGTCAGGAAACTGGTTGGTATTTGTCAGATTTTAAGATTTCAGAAGTTTAGTACATACACACACAGTCACAGGTTTCATTATAGGGTAGACCAAACTAACAAAGACTAAAATTAAAGACAGATTTTTTTTTTTTCCTGAATGCAGAGTTTTTGTTAGATTCTGTGTTGTTCTCTGAGCCGGTAATTTGTTGGTGATTAATAGACTCCATTTCTAAGCTAGCATTGGTTAGTGTTGCTTTGCTTTCAGTTTTCATGGAAAAATTCATGCAGGGTCATTCACATAGAAGGCAGTTGAGAAGCTGATGGTGGCACATGAGAGTGTCGGGTGACTACAAAAATTGTTTAATGCATAAAAGACTCATCTAAGTCACATTCAGATATCAGCATTCAGAGTTCTCTATCTGTGCAGCTCTGCACTGGTTCTCATGGCTCTGTGATCCACCCTCCCCTTCCTCCTCTCTGACCGGGGGAAAGCTGCCTTTTACCTCCATGGGGTTTTTAGGCATCAAGCCCAGCCTGTCACAGCAGTGCTGAACAATGTGGAAAACACCCATTTCCACAGCTGATAAGGGCAGCGGAGCACCGGGTGTGAAGCCGGACTCTGTGGACATTCCACCACGCTTAATGGCTCCCAACGAGCTGAATAGTGTTTGTGTTACGTCAGGCCGACAGAGCGGCTGCTGGTATCTGATAGAGGTGGTCACATCTCACCTTCCCTGCACATTTCCCCCCTTTTTCCTCTGGTTATGTTGCATTTGAACTGAAGCCAGAGCAGAAAAGTGTTATGCTGGAGTCAGCTCCGATGACCGGAGTAATTTCGGGAGGAATTCTGTTTATCGTAAAGATAACTTTAAAAACACGAGAGGTAGTTCTTCTGTTTTTCCTGGCACTGACTCAAAGTTTGTGTAAAGCCGAATGATTAACCGAGGCCAGAAATTTGAGAAGTGTAGTCTTCTGCTGGAGAGTAACCCCAAATTTCTGAGTTTGAATTAGTTATTTTTTAATTAAGTGACATGCGGCATCTGGGCATCTGCAGCATCAAACACTCTGTGTTGCTCTATTTTAGTATATTTTGTTTTGATCTATATGATCTTCTTTATTGCTGTTTATTTAATGAAGTAGATGTTATGAACTAAATTATACAAAAACCTAAGTAACATAAGCTGTAGTCAGGCTAGTATTACCTGTGAACTACTACTAATTTGTAATAATCACAAAAGTCATCTTTGACCTTAACCCTGTGCAATTCTGCCTGGAATCTGTCAGTTAGAAATATCACTGCGGCGCACCTGAGATTGATTAACTGAGATTAAGTAGACCACAAGAAAAGGAGCTGCCGGATGTTTGTAGATAATGAAGATCCTGATAAACTAAGAAGTCCTTGTTCTCTGTGGATTTTATGTTAGATCATTTTTTTCTAAGAAACTGACAAGCAGTCCAGCATCATCAGCATAGAGTGTGAACAAGTTACTGCACCAAGCTTTGGAAACTTTTTATAGTAAGAAGATAAAGATTTTTTTAAAAGTCCGAAATGAGTCGTGAAACATACTCAGGTGTCAACACACTCGGTGACATAGCATCTCTTTGTCCACCCAGGGATCAATGCTCAGGCTCGTAAGCTGCAGAAGACCCGCTCCAGAGTGACCTCCCTGTTTGTGGACAGCAGCGGGGAGGACGCAGATGGACTCGGCATCTGGAGGAGCCTCAGCGAGATGGATTTGTCCGCGATGGGTAAGGAGGCTAGCAAGGCCCAACAGAGTGCGCTCAGAGAGGATCCCGAGGCTGAGGCCGACAAGGAAGTGCTGCGTCTTGGCATGGAAAAGGAGGAGACTGAGAGCAGCGATGATAACACAACCCAGTACTCCATCCACCCACCCTTTGACTTCCCTTATTTCCTCCTGCTGCAGGGCTACAGCCACAGACAGGTGAGTGGCAGAGCAGCTATTCTTCACTTTATCTCCAGGTGACTTACAGGTGAACAGACCAACTTAAGGTTATCTGTATATAACTATAATTACCTTAAGCAGATGAGACCTTTCTGAACTCCAAAGTTTCAGATAATGAGGTCATTGTAGAAAGCAGTTATCCCTGTGAGCTTAGAGCCCAGACTTCAGCCTGCTCAAAACACTCAGTTTCAGTTAGTTTTTTTCCTACTCTGGGCTTTGTATGATGTCACATGGAGGATAAGCCTAATTTGGTCAACTCAGGGAACGAAGTCCCACCCACTTGCTTGTTTGTGAGTGGTAGCTAATCACATGAAAGTTAGTCTAAAGTTGGAGAAGCTAAAACGGCTTGTTTGGATTGAGGTTGAACTGAGTGGCCTGCACAAAACTCAGTGTGAGAGAAATAAGGATTTTATTTTATTATTTTTTTTACCTGCAAAACTGCTCTGGTATAGTCAAACAACAAAAATATGGATCTGGAAATGAGGAGAATGATGTGCTGCTGTAATATCAGCTACAGGTGGGTGCTGTTGTTCTCTTACAGTGCTGTTTTCAGCCTGGTCATATTTAACCAAATTATTGCCAATAATAGTATCTGACGTTTAAAGCTGACCTACAGATGAGTGAAAACTTATAATGAAGCAGATTTGCAGGCAGTGTCTGAACTCCTTTTTTGACATTTTAAAGACTTGAAGTTAATTTTTATTGTAAAGTTTTAGTTAAGTATAATAAACCTGGTTCTGTGAAGACCTTTTATTGCCCTTGAGTGTCTCCTGTGAGCGTGTAAGCAAACAAGCTTAAAAGAGACAAGAGGAAGAGAAACATATAGTGGCGAACTGAGCTTGTTATGTAACTCAAGGAGAAAATCCCTCAGTCAGAGAGTCAGACAGGGCGGAATCACTGCTACACAGGTGTGTTAGGACCAGGTGATCCTGTTCGGGCTCAGGGCGAGCCCTGTGTCATCATGTGTCAATGAAAGGATGAAGAACAGAGTGCTTAACCTTCTGCCAGAAGGAAACCTGCTTAGGATCTTTGGAAGAACAAAGAGGCAGTCCTGATTAGGAGGATAAACTGTAGCGTGTAAACACTGCTGTGCTGTAATCAACATACCAGTGTACCTGACCTCTGTTTCAAACTGTCCTTACTTCCAAAATCTGTCCTTGTCAACATCGCCTGTTTAAAGATCTCTTTTGCGCAGTAAACCAAAGAGCACTCTGTGGCTTTAGCCCATTCCCAGGAACAGGAAGCTCTTTCTCGCAGTGTTTTTATCCCCGCTGCTGGGGATTGCTGACTGAGCAGGATGCTGGGAGCACGGCAGCACACTGAGAGCTGCAGCCGACCTAATCTTACTCTGCAACAATGGGTCGACCCAAAGCCAAAGCAAAGGAACGAGGCGGGTCTGTGGTGGACCAGCGATCATGCAACAGGAACTGAAAGCTGATTTTTGGGTTGTTTTTTGAAACTGTGTTGTTGGAGACCAAAGAAACAAAGCTGAATTTGGCTTGCCCTGTCATTTATTTCAGTGGAGAAAGAGTTCTGATGCTGAGCTGCAACTTCTGTGGTTGAACGATGCCCATCAAGTTTTTATTGTTTTTGAATGAGCCGTGTTTTTACAATAAGCAAGCCTGAGTATGTTTCAGTCAGGATGGTGGAGTCTGCGTATGCTTGACTGGTGGAATATTGGTTGATACCATTACCCATTACAGCAATGCACCCCAGTTATTAATCATTTTGTCTTTATATCTTAAAAGTAACAAAAAAGGTCTTTAACACCATCTGATATGAATGCTGTTGTAGCCCTGCCTTCATGCTGAGGCTGCTTGGCTTTAGGCAGCAGAGATGATAGGCTATCATTGCCTGAGTAATAGTCTTAACGTGGTGACCCTGAGCTCCTGGTCCTCACCGTCTCGCTCATAAGCCCTTCCATTCCTGTCCCGCCTCACTCTGCCAGTTCAAGTTGTACTTTTACCAGCTGATCCTACTGCTGCTTGCACGCACACTCCTGGTTTATTTCCAAAGTGTTACACAAGGAAATCAATCCCAGGCTTCCCGCTGACTGCTACTTTGAACGAATGTTTGGTTGAAGAATGGAATTGCATTAGAGGAAGAATATGAGGCCGCAAAATGAAAGCTTGTGTTGTTGCTGTCATGGAAGACACAGCAGGAAGTCGTCGCTGGTGGTACAGAGTCCAACAGCATGAGCATTTCACTCGCAAAGAGCTGACAACAGCAGCGCTCTTTACTGTAATCACAGCCAAAACCTGTGCAGATAAACGGATAATAAGAGTCTTTTTACTGCTTTCCATCCAACATCAGTTTTCTGTGTACAAGTGTGATTTAAGGAAAAGCTAAAACTGTTGGACTCTTATTGGCAGTTCCACAAACGAGTTACAAATCACTTCCTGTGCCCAATAGGTGGCATTAGAGAACACCCGCTACTCCTATGTCTTGATCAGAACCCAGAGTGACAAAGTCATGAATGTAAAGTTTGTGCCAGATTGGATAAAGTATATTTGAGTTACAACAAGAAGTTGAGTTACAACCTCTTGTGCCATAGAAGTTGTAACCCTTCACAGTAAAATATTGCCAAGTTAGAGCTTACCAAAGATCATATCAGGAAGAGTTGGGGGGCGCTTACCAGCGTAAGCCAGGGATATTACAATGGAAACCGAAGCAGTTGATCTGCCAGCTTTGCAGCTGGATATATTGTGCGAAACATTTGATACAAATGTCTTTTTTTTGGCAGGATTTCGTCATCTATCTCATGAGTGGGACCACCACCATCTTTGGCTGCTGCAGAGAGCATCACACTGGAGAAGATGAGGAGAGGCTGAAGGTGGACATCCTCCTGTTTGCTCCAGATGTGTTACCACAGCACTGCTGTGTCAGACGACTGGACTCTAACAGCCAAACTTCCACAGGAGGAGAGCACAGAAAGACGCTGACGATGCTGAAGCCCCTTCATGGAGCTCCTGTGACCCGAAATGGTTTACTCCTTAAAGAGGAGGTTGAACTGAATCCAGGAGATTTGGTTGGCTTGGGGAAACACTACTTGTTCATGTTTAAGGATCCTACAAGCACACCAGGATCACTTCACGCTCCTCCTTGGATGACCAGACTCTGCCCAAACTCTGACTCAAGGACCTCTTGTTTGTCATGCGGCTCCTTGGTGGCTGGAAAAAAGCTCCAGAGGAAGCTTTTACCTCCTCGTTGGAGAGACCTGGAGGGCACTGAGGCTTCGCTGAGCTATGAACTCGACCAGGAGGAAAAAGTCCTACAACAGATCCTGGACATGTTGGACCCCAATGGGAATGAACCAAAGCTGACACCAGCTTTCCTGCTGAGTCTCTGCATCCAGCACTCATCCTCCACGTTTGAGCTGACGCATTTCAGACAGCTGCTGCTTCGGCTATCCAATCAGATCCAGCTCATTACGTGGGTAAGGAAAAAAACTCAGCATCACGTTAAATTTCATGACCAAAGCATTATTTGGCAGTTGGGTTTCCAGTCAATTTTTTTTCTTTTTTTGCTTGGGGTTAGGGCTATCAAATGTGAGAGTGATAATAAGGTTAATAAGGTTAAGGTTAAAAATCTAACAGATCTGATACTAAAAAGAAGATAAGGAAAAAGTTTGAAAGTCTGTTTTTGATGTTGCAGAGCTCTGTGTATGTGTGCACCGCTGAGAAGAGCCACACAGATGCTCTTGTGTGCTCTGCAGTTTCCATTATGGAGCAATTTTTGTTTCAAAGTTGTGACTAAATACTGAAAAAAGTAAATTGGTTGCCTTTATACTTATATAGTGTAAGTAACGCTCCTTATCAGGTTCAGTTGATCTCTGCTCTGTTAGGTTCAGTTTTAAGGACCTGAAATATGTGAAATTTGACTCTAAACATTCACACTGAGGACTGAGTGAAGAGCTGCAGGACAGAACCAAATGCCCAGGCACTGCTCACAGCTTTGAGCCTTCGATCTACAATAATTACACTCATTCTGATAACAACTTCCCCTGGCTTTCCAAAGAAATGAACATTCCTGTCACAGCCACATCACGCGAAAAATAAAGCATACTTTTTGGGGAGTAAAATCTAGTACAATTTACAGTAAATTGTGTGCAACAAACATTATCAAATCACATCTGTATGACTCATTTAAACGGTCATCCGCTTCTATTGCATGTGCAATAAGGCCAAAAATGGCTGTATCCATGCTTTTCAGTAGCAAAACTGACACTGCATTATGTTCGGATATCCTGACAGCAGCTTTTTAAGACAAAAATAGGGTTTTTCCACTGGTACATCCCATTAGTAAACTTAAAGCAGCCATGAAATAATGTCTATGTTCTATGTTTTGTCCCCCTCAGGAGAAAACAAAGGAGCTTGCAGCAATCCAGCCAGAAACGTGAGTACAAGTGTTTTCACAAGATATATGACCTCTTATACTTTCTAAATGAAATTAACATGCTCCTCTAGAAAAAGGTTAAGTTCTTTTAATTTTAGGTTGTGCACAAAAAGAGAAGTTTGTGTTGTGATCACAAAGCTTTATAATCATGAGAATTAAAAACTGTCTATATCAGCAGGAGAAAAGCTATCAAAGGTCAACAGATTCTGAGTCAGAGGTCATTGTGTGGGCTTCGATAAAAGGGAGGAATCCAAAGGATCATATGACCTCTATGACATATAGAGCGAACAGCTGTGTAGCAGTAGAAAACACAGCAATGGCCTGTAAATGGTAAATGGCCTGTATTTATATAGCGCTTTTCTAGTCCCTAAGGACCCCAAAGCGCTTTACATATCCAGTCATCCACCCATTCACACACTGGTGATGGCAGGCTACGTTGTAGCCACAGCTACCCTGGGGCGCACTGACAGAGGCGAGGCTGCCGGACACTGGCGCCACCGGGCCCTCTGACCACCACCAGTACGCAACGGGTGAAGTGTCTTGCCCAAGGACACAACGACCGAGACTGTCCGAGCCGGGACTCGAACCGGCAACCTTCCGATTACAAGGCGAACTCCCAACTCTTGAGCCACAGCAAATCATAACAAAACCATAAAAACACCTCCTACGTTTGCTTTCAGTCAGTTAACTGGTTAGTCCATCACAAATCAGAAATGTTAACTCATTTTATTGGGAAAAGACAAAACGCAGCTTCTTGAAAAGGAGCAGGAACTTGTGTTTAACTGTGCTTAACCACTCACAGTATTTTGCTGATTTGCAAAAATTTAAAAGGAAGTTAAACTGTAAATGGTTTGAAGCAAGCAGACATGGAGACCACTGTTTATACTAGATACCCAAAGACTACTGACTGTCAATGCTGTCATGTTGGAGGCAAAACATATGTATGGCCTCCATGACAGAAAGTTTAAATATCAGTTAATCTGCAGAATTAATAGTAATTGAATGATTTTTAAAACATCCCACATTTAATTGTTTAGTAAAACTCAAACCTCCCAAAACAATACGTGACTGGTTATCAAAGTACTAACCAGTTAAATGTTAAACTTTAACGGGGAAGTTAAGAGTGAATGGATAAGATAAGATGAAGTTTATTTATTCAGAAAACCAGGAAATTAAAATTTTATTTAAACACAAGAACATAAAAGTAAAGTAGCTCAATAAAATACAATAAATATCACATTTGTTGAATGGACACTTGCTTAGAATGGGTCACGTGGGTCTTTGTAAAAAACTTTTTCTGCTTATAGACAGCTCACAGTGTCTTCTCAGGCTTGTTTCAGATCTAATCTCACACTGGTTGTTTTACATCAGGAGCTCTGGCGACGAGCAGTCGGAGCAGCTGCAGCTTCTCAGTATGAAGGAGCTGATCCCGGGCCTGCAGCCGCTGGTGCTGTGGATGGCTAACTCCATCGAACTGCTGCACTTCATCCAGCATGAAGTCCCACAGCTGCTGCCCTGGAGGCTGGACCAGGAGGATGAAGGTGGGCATTCATCATTCTCACCGCTGTCTGTGTTTGTGTGTGTGCTGTTAAGACTTATTTGTATGTCTCTACAGGTCTGCTGGACTCTGAGATATCATCCACTCGGACAGCCTGCGAGGAAGCCATGACAGTCTTGGAGGAAGTCATCATGTTCACCTTCCAGCAGACCGTCTACTACCTAACAAAGGTTGGCTTGATAACATAAAGAGCTCACATAAAAATCACATCACATGTTTCACATCTCTTTTGGCCTCTCTAATCTCAGTGTTGGTCACACATGAAACGGGAAGTCTAGTGCAAACAGCGTATTCTGTTTTGATTGAGCATTGTCCAGACAGAAAACACAATAACAGAATGGAAACACAAACTCTCAGGCAGGAAAGGCCTGTGAGATACTGAGCGAGTGTCTTTTCCACTGACCACGACATAAACACACACACAGTCCTCTCCCTCGAGGCTACGCTGGTTTGTTGAATAACATAAACCAGAACTGTAATGTGAGCTGAACTGTAATGTTGAAGTTACATTGCAAAACGCTTTAAAGAACAGCAGGTGTGTTTTAGTGTGGTTTATAGAGGATTTAAAAACAAACAAAAATGAACAGGGGAATTATTATTTTGCAGACTAAATGAAAACATAATTAGTGTAAATGTGGCTCTTTAGCCAGGACACAGCTGATAGTGGATGGAGAATATCTGACATAAAATTGAACAATTAAAAGCAAATAGATAAGTAAGTCTGGAACCAGCTTGTCGCTGTTTTTGTCAAAAAGATAATTAGATGGTGTCTGCTGGTCTTTAAAATGTCTTAAATACACTGTTTTGCACTGAGTGCAACATAAACACAGTCTTCTCTCTCTCTGGGTTACTTTGGTTTGTTGATTAACAAAAACAGAACCACAATCTGAAAATGTTCTACAGCTTTTGAGTTACATGACAGAATATTTTTAAAAGCAAAATTAAACGTCGAGAAAAATGCAGCAAACAAAATGAAAAACACATTTTCATGTTCATAATCAGCAGGACTGACCAGAACATATCTGGCAATTGCTGTGCAAAGCCGCCCAATGACGCAAAGCCAAAAGTGGTAAATCTGCATCCGCCCAAGTTAAAAATATGCAGCTGGAGCTGTAAGATTCAACTTCAGATTAAGATGTGATGACCAACAGGCTTTAACAACATGTCCACATGCATCTATTACAAACAGTTTTTTAGGTCTTCATAGTCTAAGGCATGAATTCTATGTTGTTATTTCATGGGGATACAGTGGTTAGCAGTGTGACCTCATAGCTAGAGAGCTTGGTTTGAACCCTTCCTGTGTGGAGTTTGCATGTTCTTCCCATGAGTTCACTCCAGGTACTCTCTGTCTCTCACAGTCCAAAGACTTGCATCTGCGGTTAATTGGTGACTCTATATATCAGCAGAAGGTGTGAATGTGAGGGTAAAGGGCTGCCTGTGTCTGTGTTAGCCCTATGACAGCTGGCTCCAGCATCCCCGTGACCTTAACCCTTTCATGCATGAATAATGACAACCTCAATCAGGATCCTTTTTCTTAAGCATTTTTATTCATCTTTAGGCATGAAAAAAAGATTTTTGAGCTTCATTTTTTAAACGTGTACTTTTCAAAGAGTTTTATACATGTCCACTTAGGTGGACAACATACGTTTTGACTTATGAATTTGACAAACGCATAAATAATATATACTGTGTTGTGTTTATGTGCAAGTATACCATCAACACTGACACAAATTTAAGAAAACAGTCTTTGAATAGCTGTCCACTGTAGTGACCACTATGTGTGAAAGGGTTAAATAGAATAAAATGGATGGATGGATAAAAAAAACATGGCCCTAAAATAGAGCCCTGAGGAACACCACAAGATACTGTAAAAAAAAAAAAAATGTGAGAAACTGATAGATGTTAGGAAGATAATTTATTCTAAACCCTTAAAACCTCTGGGCACACTCTTTGATTTAGACTTGTGAATGTTGGGAATCATCTTGTGTCTGGATTTGGATTTGACAGCAGTCGGGTTTGTAGTTTTACAGCCTAATGAGGCACTCCCAGGCTGATTTTATGTGACTTTCCCAGGCTGAGGTGGCACTTTAAGGCTGTCTGGTTTACACCAAATCCAGTCAACATTAAAGCACAAACATTTAAAGTCCCTGTCCACTCAAAAATGATGGTGGATTAAGGTTCATTGGATTGGGTATTTGAGCTTTATTTTGGAGAACAATAAATGTGAAGAATTTAGCAGTGGAAGACTGACAGAGAAAGATAATCCACCTTAAATCTGAGCATAGGACACTACAACTCATATGTTAATGTTAGAGGTTTTAAAAAAGGGAGGGGTTGGAATTTCATTTGTTTTTAACTTTAATAATTGCCTTCTTAGAGACAAAATGCCAGGCAGCATATTTTTAAAAGGCTGAAACCAGTCTGGGATGTTGAGGATTTTTATGAGAAGAAACTGCACCACCGCCACAACCCTGCAACTTCTGAGGAAGGAAGCAGGAACAGCCTGTCCTGTTTTGTTTACTCAGAGATTTTTTGAATGAGTTTCTGAAAATATAATTCTCTTATTGTATGTTTTAGCCTTATAAAGTGTGTTGTTTGTCAGACATTAATTTATCACTTTTGAGGCTCTGTATTCACTCAGCTCCGCCTTTACTGAGTATTATGTACTCTGAATTGTCTTGACATGTATTACTTATACATGTTTCACTTGACTGTTTTTCTGTTGGAGAAAGGGAGGATTAGCGGCTATAAGCCTGTTTCCTGCAGAGGAAGACAAGTTGTCATATGAGAAACAGCCAAAAGACAAAAAGGAAGGGAGGAGGAGTCAAAAAGGGTCTTTCTGTTAATTTCCTGTGAAGTATGACTCTTTAGTTCTTCTTTTTCTCCCTGCTAAAGCTGTTTGTGACTATACTGTAAATAAAACTGTGGAAAAAATGTGTTAAAGAAGCAGAAAAAAGGCGTCTGTGTGCACAGAAAGTAATTTTAAACCATCAGCCCAGCTCAACACCTGCAGGTCTGCTGAGTTTCACTGTAAACTATCAGCTGACCTGTTGCCTCAGGCATGCAGGGTTACGGCCTCTGTCAGCGTGTCTGAGCTCATTATCTTAGTCATGTTGTGTGAGCGTGTTGGTGTGTTCGATGAGGCAGCGGTTGATGTCATGCGTGTGAAACAATGGCAGAACTGTGTAAGCAGCAGCACGAGGAGTGATAAGAGCTGACGGGGAGGTAGTATTCAATACGATAAGCTTGCAGGTTTATTTATCTACACTGTAAATCTGTCAGTGTACAGTCTGCTTCCTTCAACCTGCAGGTGGATTTTTGAGCTCAAAGTAAATACAAATTTGCTGCCTTGGAGCCTCAGATTTTCAGCATTGAGTTCACTTTCTAGGAGATCAGAAAAATCCCCACGTTTTCCACACAAACAGCAGGGAGGGTCATGTTTGGGTTACGAATGCTGTAAATGTAGCACTACCATACAGTCGTTAAATCAGTGGGAGAATGAAACTGTTATAAATAGATTATGTTGTATGAATCATTTTTGAGTGTTTAGTTACCTTTTCTGGGCACTGCACAGATTTACAACTTAAAAAAATGGCTCTGATCAACAATTCAACAGGTGCTCTTGTTCAGTGAGACATATAGAAACACCAGGAGCAAAATGAGATGCAAGTATAAGCGTGAAATTATGCTTTAAATTTATTCTTTGAGCAAATTAGCAGAAAAACAGACTTTATTCTAGGAGAGCTAAAAACCGTGTGAAAAAGACTTTAGTTTATTAGGAAAGAAAAGGGCCCCTTAAAATACTCGTGTGTGTGTCTGAAATAAGTCAAACTGTGGTGTAACTGCAGCACCGGGCTATTCATGTCCCTACAGCTGCCCTTTGTACTGTGAACCTCGGGCTTTTCTGCGGGGCTTCCTGTTCACTCTGTGAATGCCTTCCTGTCTTTGAATTATGATGTCCTGCACACCTGACACATGATTTGTGTTGCACCTCTCTTTGTGTAATTAGGGCCCATGCCAGATTTTTTTTTTTTTTACTTATAAATTAGCAGAAAAACACACAAGTTTTTCTGCGTATTTAAATTTGCCCTTTTTATGGTAAATTCATTATTTTTACAGTTTTTGCCTTCAGAGGGCCCTAATACTCCATTACATACTTTAAGTTGTTTCTTGAGTCACGGCATAACAAAGGGAGTTCGTGTCAGTAGTTGATGATGTCTCCACCCCCCCTTCACAGAGCATGTATTCGGCCCTGTCTGGCCTGCTGGATGGGAACCCTTTCTCGGAGAGCGGTCAGCTGCGAGTGCCCGATGGTCTTGAGAGCATCCTGGAGGTCCTGAAGGAGGCGCTGAAGCTGCTGACGGCCTTCCAGGTGCATCCGGACATCTCGTTACAGCTCTGCGCCTACCTGTTCTTCTTCATCAATGCATCGCTCTTCAACACCCTCATGGAGAGAGGTAAGATCTGTTTTTTCTCATTTAATGTACGAAATATAATATTTACTGCGAGTTTCTTTTTAGTCTGTCTTCTTATTGTTTTATCATATTTTGTCTTATTTTGCTCTTTGTGTATGAGAATGTTTATGCTTCTCTTTCTTAAACTTCTAATGAAAGCTGACGTGCAAATAAACTTTATAACTATCATTCATGTCCTCTCTCTGTTGTTGTTCAGGATCTGTCGCTGGGTTCTATCAGTGGTCCCGAGGCGTGCAGATCCGGGCCAACCTGGACCTGCTGATGGACTGGATCCAGAGCATCGGTCTGGGTGATCTGGCCACCGAGTTTTTCCAAAAGCTCTCTGCTGCTGTCAATCTGCTGGCCACACCCAAAGAAACCCTGCTGCAGGTCAGAGGACATCCTCTTCTCCTTTCCTGTTTGTCTTACCACAGGCGGGTGTAGCCCAGCGGCAGAGTCACGTTTTACGCCAGCCCGAGTATTTCCTCTAATGTGTACGAGTTAAATGTTTCTGGCTCATTTAAAACTTTCCATCTTTGGGGAAATCTGAAGCTCAATTATATTTTCCAAACTCTTGGCTCCTTCTGTCAAACATTATGGTGACCAGTAACACCACAGAGCAGCGTGTCAGTCATTTTAGATTGTGGGCCACTTACAAAGCAGTTTGATCTTAAACTGGACGAGTAAAAACCAGTTATGAGAAAAGAAGGAGGAAAGGGAAGGGGCACACAAAGGAAAGAAGGATATAAGGGGGAAACAAGGAAAGGTAAGAGAAGGAGCAGAGGAAAGAAAAAAGGAAAGACACAAGGAAAGAAACAAAAGGAAAAATGAAATGAAGGAGAGAAAGAAATAAAAGAAGGAAAGAGAGAAGAGGAAAAAAGAAAGAAAATAAATTAGACAAATAAGGACAGAAAGAAAAATGAAGAAAATGAGCACTGAAAGGGAAGAAGCAACAGAAAAAATGAAAGAAGAAGAAACGATTTCTGCATTACCACAAAATAACCATATTAAAAGAAAAATAAAACATACAGCGGGTTGAATCAGACGCACTGTCAGGCCTGTTGTGGCCCCCGGGCCACATGTTTGACAGCACTGCCACAGAGCCCGAGGGCAGTGCTGTCTGTGGAGGCACGCTCTTGCTTTATGGTTATTGTCCCCTTGAGAACAGCTGCAGTCTTCTGAGAAACATTTGTATGAGGAAACCGAGTAAACACACTAAAATGTTTGAACCCTCATGTCACACTGCCAGTGAAGGTGTGACTGACTTCACTTGGCTGTGATGAGGATATCCTGTTTGCTCGGACTAACACTTCATAAATTATCAGATTAAATCCTTATTTAAGGAACTGTTCAAACACAGAGAGGAGAAAAATCATCTTAAAGGCTGACAGACAATCGGAGAACAACCTGTTCATATTTGCCTCTACACTTCACTGCTGTGGTAGCTCACCACTTTAGTCCCTCCTTAAGCAGGCTGTTCTCATAGCTACCTATTCAGATCCTGTTTACTCTTAGAAGGAAGCTGAGCTCTCACTTAGTATGTTATTAAACACTGAGTCACTGAAGGGAAACGGACCTGCAAAGTTCCCCAGGTACAAAGCACCTAGAAGGTCATTCAGTTAGTTAACGTTACTTAAGGACATGAGGGCAGTTTAAGCTGGCCCTGAATGAGGGGTGGGCGGGTAAGGAGTTTATATTTAGGCCTTCTTGTGTCAGTCTAAGGTCACATGGTTTGTCTCTAAATAACCTCAGTCGTATAAAACAGCCATTATTTTTACCAGTGCATAACCTCAGGAAGTGTTTCATCTACAGCACTCTTATTGATTATTAAAGAACATGATGTACACTCACTGTGTTTCATATACCCAGTTTAAAAAACGGAAACATTTACTGACTATTGAACCATAACTCTGGTTTCACACTGTGAGGCTGACACCTGTTTTTACTGCATGACGCGCAGCACCACCCATGACTCATCTGACGGGTGCAGCGTTTCGTCTTTTCTGCCTCGGAGTTGCTGCTTCTTCCACCCCTCCCCCCTGGCATGAGGTCACTTTGTGGCTGCCGCTAAACGGCACACACCCTCTGAAGAGTTCTGCTTTTCCATCTGGAGCTGCTAAGAGCTGAAGTGGCTCGCTGGCACAGCTGTAAATTACCAGATGTGGGAAGTGGTGTCGCTTGTTGTGCCAGAGAACACAGCATCTGGAGGGCCTTATTTTAGGGGGACATTAAATCTCAGACATCTTTAAAAATGAGACATTTTTAAAGTTTGCGTTGTTTGTAAGCAGAACTTAAAGTTCACCTTCTCCGCCTCGGCTCAGCGTGGCGTCTGTGGGACCGAGCAGCTTCCAGCTTCTGTTGGCCCCAGCAAGTCTGAGCACAACCTTTACATCCAGTAGTTCAAGTGGGAGCAGACCGAATAAACCGTGTCATGTTTGTAAAGTTTGTCTTGCAACAGATGCATGAATAGTATGCAGTGAGTCACCTGTTTCCTTATCCTCAAGCTACTTCCAGCAGGAATCCTCTGTGTTTCTGGAACATCAGCAGGCAGAATGATGTCATAACATGATCAGCAGTCATCTTACTAACAAACCAAAAAACATACAATAAAATAAAAAAGGATAAAGATGATTGAGTATGATTTGGTTATGTTTTTGTTAATTTTACATCATTTTGGACTTCAAACACACGATGACGCAGCCAGGTGACTGACCTGTTTCCGTGTCCTCGAGCTACTTTCAGCAGACGCTCTAAGAAAAGGTCGGTGTTTCTGAAAGATCAGCTGGCAAGATGACATCACCCGATGTTTCAGAAAAACACTCATTATCAGCGTCTGTCTGTCGTTAAGTCCTGTGCAGCTGAACAAGCACATCTCCTTCTGTGATTCTGTTCATCTTGCAAAGAAGACAAAGACAAACTAAACTAATATGTATAAGAATAATGTTTTTTTTAAGTATTTAATTGTGATCCTTTTGGACTCCGTAGGTTCAATAACACAATTAGGTGACTCACCTGTATCCTTATACTGCTGCACTCATCAAAAGGTCAAATATCAAATATTGTCTTAAGTGTGCTTGAGTGGCTGCAGCTATGAGGCGATCATCATATTTCACGATGTGGACTTTCCCACTAAGAGTGTGGAGATAAAGACAAGTTTACAGTTCTCACGCTGCACAGAACAAGCGGGACGAGTTGATTAGTGAAACCCAGCACGCACCTCGCAGTGGAGAGTAAACACAAGAAAAACTGAAACTAAGTGCTACTGTGGATACATTTTTCCCATGAGGCCTTGTTACCACAGCTTCCTGTTTGCATGTTATGTAGTTAGTTTAGAATACTTTGCATGTAAATGAGAGAGTTGCTCATATGGAAGCATGATGGGAAAAATACAGTACAATAAGGAGCTTTTATGACTCCTACTTAAAACTAAACCATCAGGGAAATTCTTTTATGAACCCATATTTTAACCCATGAAAAGCTTCAGAGGAGCTTTGCCTCGTGTTTATTGATGTTTTTGTCTTTTCTTTGTTGTTTTATGTCCTTCCAGGCATCCTGGGTTTCTCTCAGGACCGAGTTCGCTGCTCTGAAACCCGCCCAGCTTCACCACATGCTGAGGGAGTACAACTCCGGGAAGGCCTGCCCCTCCGGATGGAGCCCGTCACCGGGTGATGCAGAGGACGCCGACAGAACGGGTAAAGAACAGACTTATTAAATGATGATGTAGCAGCCTTGTGTCCCGTCTAAGTCACTGTGGTCATGTTTAGCCTGTCAGGGTTTTTACCAATGCTTCAGAAAGAATCGCTGTTGTGGACGGATCATCTCAGATGTTTTCTTAGCTCAAGTTTGATTTGGTCAAGTTTCTTCCTGCCATATGATGGCATTTGAGTCTGCCCATCAGGCACCTAGTTAACCTTTGTTCTATCCTCCGATTCTCATAAATCTTCTCTCTGCTAATGTGTTTATGAGCCTAACCATGTTTCTATAGGAACCTGTCTGACCTCAGCGACCCTCCAAACCTCGCTGCTGCTACACCCAAAGTTATATTAATGCTTTCAAAGTTATATCAAAGTTTTTTTGTTACTACTAACTTATGGCTCATAACTCCGTAAATTCTCTTTGTCATGGACGTTAAAGTTTATTGTAACACCTTGAGAGGACAGCCACACTGATCATTTTATTGTAGCTGAGAGAATTTGAAGTGTTTTTAAATCTCAGTGTTACTCAGGGATTGTTTGTTTTTTGGGAACGGACATTTGGAGCATTTGGTATAGTTATAGTTTGGTATAGTTAATAACAGTAGATTTAACAAGCAGTTTCCAGTTAAAATCATTCTAAGGATTAACTTAATGCACAGATTCTAAATGATCAATTTTAGAGGTCTGCAAAGGTCACATTATGAGGTTGGAGGGTTAGCGGTGGCCTAGTCAGACCTTTGTGCTTTGGTTTTGTTCTGGCCTTAAAAACATCTTAGGTTTAGGAAAACATTCTGTTTTGGGGCTAAAGCAGACCCGTCACAAAAGTAGCCCTGCATGCTGAAAAACGATGAGTTTGGACTCATCTCAACTTCAAAGAGCCAAACCTCGTCTGTATTCGAGAGCATTGGCACCTTTGAGAAGGCTGTTATTAACTGACTCGAGGCGGGTATGAACGAGCTGCTGTTCTTCAGCAATAAACCAAAATTTACTGATTAAGCAAATTAGCACTTTTTATTTTTCTGATGCCCCTAATGTGTATGCAAGTATTTGAATGTTTCATATTTAGAAATTTAAAGACATCACATTGGGTTTTGGCTGTGACGCCTTTTTTGAAATACATTTTATTGGGAGTGAATAATAAACGCAACTGCCTGAGACATTCTCCTGTCATCAACAGTTCCCGTTACTTAAGGATTTCATAATTAAAAGGCTGTGACAAAGAGCTGACAAAGTGCATTTTAATGCTGTTTTCCTCATACTGCAAGTGTTTTTTTGTTACTAGAAACATTTTCAGTTTCGTCCTCTCCACAAGACGACCTTGTTTACAGCAAACTGCAGTAATCGGACTCCTCGCTCGGCAGGAATCAGAACGACCTGTTGTGCAGCTTTGCATGCTCAAACTTGTTGTCAGACAATTTTGACTGAGGAGTATGTCATGATAAATAACAGGGCAGGCAGCAGATTTAATAATGTGATTAAAAAACAAAAAGAGAAGAAGAGACTCTCCTCAGCAGCTGAGAAGCAATCTTGAAATTCCTGAAACATCAGCTGACGACGCCTGTTTATTGTTATACTCATTATATTGTCAGGTATTTGTCCTGTGCAGCTGTGAGCGCGTCTCCTTTCATGTTTTGTGCATATTTATTTAGAGGTCGAGGTGTAACATTTACGGAGGCCCAAAGCTGTCAATCTCAACAAAAATCAAAGTTAAAATAGAAATGTACAAAAACATGGATTTCAGATGTCAATCAATATTATAAGATTATTATTAAAAAAAATTGAATTGTTAATTATATCTTGTTAGTTTTGCAAATGAACTGATAACAAAACTATTCCAGAAAGTAGAGCAACCTTAAACGCAGAGTTAAAAGATCTACACTCTAACTCAGAGCTGCTGGAGTGAAGCTTCTTTATCGGGGGAGTAAGACTCCACTTAAAGAGCTGAAACTGAGAAAACAAATGAACATTAGCAGGATTAAAGTGGGCGTAATCCTGACCTGTCAGCCTGTTTCCACCAATCACAGTTAACTCTCAGCCACCACCACCACCTCGCTCTAACCTCTTTTCACCTCCAACTTCAGATTAACCAGATTCCAACAAAGTGATTTTAGACACTCATGCTGAGAGGTATTCAGCATGTGAAGGATACAAAATATTTAACTCCTCCTCTAAGTGAAGATAAAACAACCTTTTTATCGCTGTAACCATAAAAAAAATGTTCCAGCTGGCACGTCTCCTTCTGCGCTACAGGTGTTTGTGAGAACCACCTTTCACCAGTTTGGCTGACTTTTTAGAAGTTTGCGCTTTAATGAAGCTGCATTTCTTTTTATTTGTAGTGACTTCAGATTTTCCACGTAGGCAGCAAACGATGGTGACTAGGGGATCGCCCCTGATTCAGCTCTGATGCACTCTCTCTACAGTCACCATTCTGGTTTAGAGCAACATGCTGCCTGCAGAGCTACTGATTGGTTGCATGTCACAATTAAAAGCATCATTTACTGGTATCCTTGATTACTAAGAATTGGTATCAGTTGATCTCTAATGTTAACTTTCTGGTGACCCGTGATCAAAGCCTTCCTTAACAGCCTGTTGTGTATGTACTGCTTTTAATCAACGTTAAACCAAACCCAGCAGCTCCACATAAACGTGCAGGATCAAATTTTATTAGAGAGCCGTAATGAAGTTCAGGTTGTTTTTGATGGATGGTGATTGGACTTTCCCTTCTCTTCTTCATTTGCGCAGCCGACATCCTGGAGAGCTTCGACAACCACCCGCCGCTCATCCTGCCCAGCAGCACGTTTCACCTGGAGCTAGGCAAACCCATCGTGGAGCCGGCGCTGTTTGAGCAGCTCGCACGTCTGCAGGACTTCATCAGCCAGCTTCCTCGCAGTGAAACCCGAGTCAAACCCGAAGCGGAGGAGCAGGTAACGAGCTCTCTGCGCCGCCATAACGAGACAACAGTAAATGAGACACTTTGATGTTTCTGCGTCTGCTGTTGATTAACTTTACTTTGCCCAAACTCAGCCTGTCAATGAGACGACTACAGACAGCCAGTCTGCGACCTCGGCCTCAGTCAGAGTCGCCCAGGATCCAGCCGATCAGGCGGTCTCCGACCCGGTAGACCCGGACTCTCTTACGTCTGCAGAACCAGCTCAGGCCCGAGTCCCTCCTGGCGACCTGAGCAGCTGTGAGGCCGTCCTGGCCCAGAAGCTGAAAAGCCTGGAGCTGCAGAACACCCTCCCAGGACAGGCCGACATGGGCTACCACAAGAGCCTGGCCCTGGACCCATCCTGCCTGCTCACGCCACCCAACACCCCACAGGGGATGGAGCTGGCTGAGCTGGAGGCTGACCTGCAGGAGGGCACCCGCCAACTAAAGAAAGGTAAGAGTGTACTAGCAGTCAGGAAAGAAATATCAGTCCGAATCTCAAGTAAATACAAACCCAAACAAAGCTCTAAATATCTATTTATCTACTCTTTCAATCCTGAACACCCTGAACATCAGGCTTTAACAAACATTCACCTTCCGTACGTTTGGTATGAAGTTACTGTCATAAAAGTTATTCATAGTTTTTTTCTGCTCCAAAGATGTTTCAAGAACACAACAACTTCCGTGTTGGATACGAGGGCCTGAAGCCACTGATAAAAATATATAAGCATTAATCAGTACTGCAAATCATTTTCA
The DNA here is from genome assembly GCF_013358895.1 of Oreochromis aureus. Taxonomy (NCBI): domain Eukaryota; kingdom Metazoa; phylum Chordata; class Actinopteri; order Cichliformes; family Cichlidae; genus Oreochromis; species Oreochromis aureus. Next base: position 4,936,389 of record NC_052945.1, on the reverse strand, counting down.
GAGCTCAGCTTATGTTTTTCTGGCTTCTCAGATGCGTTAGTGGGTTTTTGGTTTTCAGTGAGCGTAGAACATGTTCAGCAGTCACTAAAACAAAGATTGAGCCCCCTCAGTTGGTGCACATGCCAACAACCTGACCACATTTTTTAGTTCTTTCTTGGCTTCATTGGCACGCAGCAGGTTTTAATTCAGATGACGCACAGGGTGACTCCCACCTTTGTCTCCTTCCCGAACCTCCTTTAAGTCTTTAGGGGAGTGTTTAGCAGCCTGACCTTGTGGGCCGGCTGCATATTTGTCCACATAAAGGTGGCTTCGCCCTCCTCCTCCTCTTCTTCTTTTACTGACTCTGGAGGTCAGGAATTTCAAGTGGAAGGCTGCTCAGGGTGGGTTCACCGTGCAGAGGAAAGAGAGCTTCCTCTCCCACCCCTATTGTTTATGGACGCCTCCGTCATGAGGTCATCTGTAGGAGTTAGAGGGAGTCGCTGAGAAAATAATGAATAAATTCCCAAGTTTCAAACATTTTTCGACCCAACTGTGAAAAATAACGACATCCAGAGACTGTATATAAAGACGGACAACACGGCATGACGCACACTCACACTGTGGTGGAGCCTTCAGGGGAAATTTGGGTTTCTGTTAGTTGGGGACTTGCTCCACCTCTTGAGCCACAGCCACTGGAGCTGCTTGTTGCTCTAAGATGTGTTTTTAGTCATAAGTAGGAGGATACATCTCCTCAAACACAAGCACTGAAAAGAAGACTTTGATTTTTAAAGATAATACTGCTAACCACTCTGATAACAGTTGTGGTTTCATTGCATTTCCTTCTGCTTGTGGCAAAAGGAAAGTTGTTGTGCACAGGTGATGTTTTTTGACTAGAGGTGTTGGTTTGCCAGGTTGATCACTAACATGGAGGTAAAAACAATCATCGACTCCCCTCATGATTTTTAAATGTGCAGAAATTATTAAAGTAAATAAATTAATGTATTTATCATTTGGTCTCACACGGACTCTGGGTTTGAATCTGCACAGAAACTTTCCTTCTTTTTTAATCCTTCACATTTACCAAATACACACCAAAGACACAACATACATATAAAACAGAGGCTGTAATGGTTAACAGTGCTGTGGTGGATTCAGGAAGGAGGATCTCCTGCTCCAACGATCCCTCACATCTGAACCTTCAGGAACGCTTTTCATCACCTGTGCTAATGCGCTCCCTGACAGATGCCCCAGTGGGCCTCAGCGCTCCAACAGAAGCAGGATTTGGTTGATCTTAATCAGACGTCTTAACTCTCATTGGTCACTTTTTGCTTTGTGTTTTCCCTCTTAGTGCTTTTAACAAAAGTAATTTGCTGAAAAGCTTTGAGGATTACACTGGACCTGAGCCATCTGGCACCTTCTCTCTGCAGGAAATCCCTCAGTTTAATCTGCACAGTTTATACTTTTATATAAAGCTGCACTTCTTACTCCAGTAATGGGTTAATTACAGATGATTTTCCAAGAGTATCCATTAAATGTTCATTTCTTCTACTGTTTGAATAGGGAGAATTTCCTGTTTCTCCTTCTTCCATTACAGATAAGCACTTATGAGTGTTTTGGGGTTTTTTTGTTGGTATTTTTATTTATTTATTTTTATTTATGTTTTATGGACTATAGATAAAATTGTTTACAAGGAAAATAACTGGCACATTCCTGTATGATTTTAAAATCTGCAACATTTAACTGTAAATTAAACTAAGACCAAAGTAAAGAGGAAAAGCTTTAGTTTTCTTTCATCTTTACAGTTTTATGATAAAAGTAAAACCCAATGTTGTTCAGTCTAACTGCAGGGGAATTTGAAAGCTTCAGTATTTTCATCAAGTATTAAATAGATCATGATGAGAAGTGATAAATTTGTCCCTTCCAAGACAGTCAAAGTTAAGGTAGTATAAGTTCATGGGATAACAACCAACGCCTATTTTGTTTTCCATTGTTTAGCTTCTAAAACCTTCAAAATAACAAAAAAACTTTATGTGGCATAAATATAACTGCATAAAAACTGAGACACATTCTGCAAGGAGAGCTATTTTTTTAAAGATTTCTTTGAGAATATTGGCAAAAAAACACAAAAAAGAACTTTTCTTCTGTTTTGTCCTTATAACAGTAATAATAATAATAACAATAATAATAATAATAATAATGTTACTTTATTACATGTTGTCAGTGGGTTTTTTTTCAAATGAAGCAAATGAATAAAATAAAGCGTTTGAGCATCATGCTCACATCATGCTGTAAGTTATGTAAATAGAGTTTTAGTTTTAGTCTTCCTGCACTCGCCTGCACCTAGCTCTGAGGTGTCAGGTAGTGCATGATGATTGGTGAAGTCCGGTTTGATGACAGAGAGGAGGTGATGTCAGGAAAGGAAAGCAGCGGCTGATCCGTCATGGGAATTTACAGCTGGGTTGGTGCGTGGAATCTTAATCGGCAGCGGCATTGTTCGGGGCAGGTCCTGCGTGGGGGACAGACAGTGGGGGAGGAGGGGGAGGATCAGGGTTTATTTTTGGGGAGGGGAAGGCTGCTGTCGATGGTGTTTTGACAGGACGACCCCAAGCGGCAACTTCAGGGCAAAAATTAAAATGATGTGAAAATCTGCGGTTCCTCTAATGCTCACTTGAGGCCTCAGATTATGTAATGTGAAACGCTCGTTAGCTCCACTAACAGCTAACGCTCAGACTTCAAATGAAAGTCCACACATCACTGGCTGACGTCACTGTGGCTACGTCCATCATTTATAGCAGCGTGAAAAAGACTGAAAATAGATTATCAATTATCTGTGATGCAGAAGCTCCACCCACCAGACTTATTGAACAACACTGTGGGAATCAACTCCTGGACGCCTCTTTGATCTGATGTGTTTGTCTGTGTTTGTTTAGCCAGTGGAAGTGTTGGGAGGAAGACGGGAAACGAGGAAGCAGCAGCAGAGGAAGAAGAAGACAGAGAGGAAGTGTTTGCGGTGGAGCTCCACAAAGGGCCTCACGGTCTCGGGCTGGCACTCGTAGATGGGACGGTAAATATTCACAATCGCTGTTTGTAAATAAAGTAGTAGGCAGGAAGAAGTTTGTTTAACTGATGAGATCGGACACTAATTAGTTCAGACTGCAAACTGCTGGAAGGCTGAAAGCCCTCATTTAATCACTAAATGTTCCTGCAGTCCAGACTTGGGGAGAAGAGCCTCTATAGATCAGTGCTTAACACCGTAATGACACTGTGACAAATAAGGTGCTACAACACAATAAAACTCTTACAATGAACTGAATCTGATGTTTTTGCTTCCTTATGCTTATCCCAAAATACGTAGTTGAAAAACTGATTAGCAGAATGATCAGAAAACACCAAAATTAAACAGGTTCATCCTTCACTGGAATATTTGCTTGATTTTCTTCCATTGTCTTTTGATGTCATTTTTTGATCTGTTGATTCTGACAGAAATCTTTTAAGCTTTGTAATATTTTGTATTCATTAGCAGAAAGAAAAATTCAAATCCTCTCTCGGGAGCTTAAATATCTGCAAAACACTGTAGAAGGACTTTTTCTGCTTTACTGCAGAGCATCTGCAGTGTGTCACCCCTCTTTTGCAGCAAACTTTCAATCATTTTCTAACCACCTCTCTAATGTGTTTACAGCATCATTTTTTTTGTCCTGTTTTTATGTCTTCATGTAGAAAACACCGCTGAGAATGAGCGGCATTTATGTGAAGTCAGTCGTTCCCGAGTCCCCGGCCGCCAAATGTCAGAAACTGAGAACAGGTGATCGAATCCTGGCCGTGAACGGCGTCAGCCTGGTTGGGATGGAATATAGCATGTGAGTGTAAAAGTACAGATGGCAGTTCTCAGGAAAAACACCATCAGTTACTTACTTTTACTTTTTAAAGCCCTTTCTCATTCACAGAGAGACCATTCAGATAGTATTTTGCTGGCAGCAACATCAGCAATCACGCTAAGATTAGCGTCAGTTACTGGTATATTGAGTTTGTGTGTGTTACCGGGTAGGCTAACTAATATATTTATTTAAAGGTTGATTTTAAGTTTTCTTTATCTGTCAAAGACCTGACCAGCAGGAAATGGCAGTTATTAGTTTATGGAAGGATCGCTTGTTTTTCAGGATTAAATACAACCCTGAACTGTTTTCCTAAGGCTTGTGTGTCTGCTACCGTAAATGATAAATGGAGTGGTTCTTATATTGCACTTTGCTACTCTACCTGAGCACTCAAAGTGCTTTAGACAATTTGCCGCGTTCACCCGTTCCCATCCGTTCTAATCTAACATTCATACTCCGGTGGATGCATCAGAGGGCAACTTGCAGTTAGTATCGTTCCCGAGGATATTTGGCATGCACCACAACCTTCTGATTGTTAGATAACCTGCTCTACCTCCTGAGCTACAGCCACCCCCATAGATAACCTGTCATACCTAACTAAATTTTATCTTGGCTCGATGAGCTTGACTAATGTATTAAAACAAACATATCGATTGCAATTGTGATATTTGCAAAACCTCAGTCCAACATAAACACATGAAAGACCGAGCAAAGGCAGCTAGCTAGCAATAGGTAAGGACGTCACTGAGGAGTTGGTGTCTGATTTCAGATGTAAGTCTATTTGGATGTCGTCAACGTACAATTGATTAGCAGTGCAAAGTTTTTTAAAAGGTTGATCTAAGTGGTAGCACATATCATGGAAATAGAAGTGGACCCATATCAGAACCTTGAGGTACACCACAGGTCATGTAGGCCATTGTTGTTACCAAAGCTGACTTTTTTTTTTTAACAGCAACAACAAAACATATGATAAACGGTGCTTAATAAAACATATATCATGCAAATAAAGTATAAAAAAACACAAAAAAGAAAATCATATGAAGAAAACTTAAGACATTTACAAAAACAGTTCACAAATTAATGTGAGGTATCATGTAAATCGCAGCACTGTTTGTATTTTTAATCTTTTGACTCTAAATATAAACCATTTAAATAGAAAATAGCAAAAATCTAAAACACGTCATCATGGTATCACGGTAAAGCAAAAGGCTCATCAACTAACTTCCAACTCATTGTGTTTTCATTTCAGTGGACGGGAACTGATTCGCTCATCCGGAGACATACTTAAACTTCTGGTTGCCAAGATGGACTCCAAAACAGGCATCAAAGCCTCCACTTTGACAACGTGCTGAAGGAAGAGCGCTAGTGGACGATAAAGTGCAATTTGGGAATACCGGAGGGCGTGAACTTCATCCTTTTTGCTTCATCCCAAAATCAGTATTTCTCACAGGATGGATTTCCCCAATCAAAGGAACACAAACCTCCTCCTTTTTGTTTGTGACTCACTGTCGGATGGAGACAATCAAACTGAACTCAGACTGTAGGCGCTTTGCTGGCAGGCGGAGGGGAAAGACAAGTTTTAAAAGCTCTTTTTTTTTCTTTACCAGCTTCTAAAAACAAACTCAAAAACAGTGAAAGGGGTAAACCAGCCTCCGAAGAGCGCCGCCAAGCCGCTCCGTGATTCCTCACGTCTGGCTTCAACTGGAACTATTTCCAAATTCATTTTTAAATTATATCTATTTAAAAAAAACTGTGAAGCTTTATATGTTACACTCCAAAACCAAAATATGTTACCCAGTTGTTTACTTTGTTAGAGAGACGTATCTGCCTGTGGGCATGTCTCAGATTCAGATAAGTTTCCAAAACAAGGAAAATTGTCTTTGTGTTGCACCGTTTGTTTCATCGCAGGGACGACTGAACATTAACCCTCAGTTTTCTGCTGTTTCAGGTTCTTCCTTCTATAAGTTCAACATCAGTCTGCTGCTGTAACACCATAAAATATTATCAGTCGTTTAAAAGTAAAATCTAATTAGCACTTGTAGCGTGTTACTCATTTTTCCACACATATAAAAAAGCAGGTAAAGGTGTGTTTGGTTTCTTTAACTTGCAGGCAGATCTTCCACCGGGCAGGTTATGTTTCTGGGTTAAACACTAACTCGTGCTTTAAAGCAGCGGTTCTCAAACTATCTCTAACACATACGATTCAGGGAGAGTTATTGCGAGGAAACTTTAATGTTACGGATTATAGGAAAGTGGAGCATGAGGTGGATCAGCATGTTGTGTAGGAAGCATCATGGTTAAGAGAAAACCGACTCTAAAGATGACATTTTTGATTGACCAGCCATTCTTCCAACCCTCATTTATGTCTATAAGTTGTGGGTAGTGACCCCTCAGAAGAAGAAATGTACTTCCTTCTTAGGTTGGCTCAGTCTTAAACATGTGGTGAGGAGCTCAAAGTAGAGCCACTACTTTATGTCATAAGTAGCTGTGGTGGTGCAAACATTTGATCAGGCCTCCCTTTGGAGGTTTTCCAGGTAAACCCAACTGGGAGAAGATTGTGGAGTAGACTAAGAATTCCTTGAAGAGATTATCTATTTCTTCAGGCCTGGTGACGCCTCAGGATCCCCCAGGAGGAATGGGAAAACTTTATTGGGGTAAAGGGTTTCTGAAATACCTTGCTTAGTGAAGGTCAGTAAACTTCAAATATCTTGTTGACTCTCCCCGTGTCAGTCCGCTGACTTTAAGTGATTTGAGCTGTTTAGAGCTTCGTTAAAGAAAACAAGAAGCCTTGAAAGTAGGTCCAGAGGAAGCGGATGACATGGAGGAGATCCACTTCAGGGTAAAATGAGAAACAGCACCAGATAGCCTCAAACCAAAGGCAGTTAGGGTCAGACACATAAAACAAGTGGCCAGGGTTAGGAAAAAAAAACTGCTGGGTCAGCTTCAAGTTAAATTGCAGGTTAGGTTTAGGCACTAAAACCAAGTGGCTGGAGTTGGGATTAACCATGAGGATCTTTTTTAGGCTATAGTTACGTTGCATCTTTGACCTGTTGGGCATATACGGTGAGATCGGTAACTTCTTCTGGTTTAGACTAAGCCTAAGTGATTCACCAGGAAGTTAAGAAGTTAAATTAAGACAAAGTCAGAGAATCACAACTGGCACTGCAGGTTTTATTTATCAGTTATTCCACAGCTTATTTTCTTTATATTTTTGCTGTACAAGATGGTACAACCCTTGTTTGTTAAGGTGTGGACAACCAATTAAAAAAACTTGATTAATTTTTAGAGCTACTTTTTTATTTTGTATTAACTGATAAAAAATATGTAGGTTGTGAATCTTTGTGAGGCATGTCAAGAGGAAAAGTTTGAGAACCGCTGCTTGGAAGTTTCACTGCAATCCAGAGAAACAGAAAAAGAAGTTATTCGTAATCATAACCACAGTGAAGCCTGATCCTCTTTATTATCAATTATTCTACAGGTTATTTTCTTCATTGATCTTTCTATAAAACAATTTAAAAAAAAACTAATGAGTCCAAACCTAAAGAATATTTTCTTTTATTTACTTAAATGAAAAGCTGTTTACGCGCTACAGAGTCATCTGTAGCCAGCCTACAAAGAGGTCAGGGTGACGTCGTACACCTATTCCACTTACTGATACATGACCCACATTTTGATAGGATCAGTTTTTCAGAAGAAAGCGCAGCAGAAGGGGCCTCGTCTGAGGCGCCCGCACTCAGTCCAGCCTTGAAAATATGAAGGAAATTAGCACAAAGAAAAGAGAAACGCAGCTACTTTAACCAACAAGTCGAATACCAAACATGATGCATGGTTCATGTTGTCTTCATTTTTTAAGTCAACACACCATTAGCTCATTTAGACTATTTAGCAGATTAGCGTCACACATTTTCCTACACAAACGCCCTGTTTGTCCCAGCTTCTTACTGGGATAGTTTATTGGGATTTTGGCACCATAGATGTCGGATTGTGGCCTAAACCATGCAGAGTATTCCTGGTAGTTTGAAGCAGATTTCTTCCTGCTGTGTTAAACATGGAAAAAAAGTAAAGGCACTAAACTTCATATCTGAAAGCAACTTAAAAGTTAAAAAGCTTTTGGGAACATGACAGTACACATTTTATGAGGTATTGGGTTAATTGCCTCATTAATGCGGCTCTAATTACAGTTTAGTTTCCCTCCAAACCGCAGAGCTCAGGCCAAAAATAAAAATGAGACATTTAAATTCCAGAACTTCTCCAAACTCCTCTGGAAGAACTCAGTTTATTAAAGGAAACATAAACCCGACTTTGTTCTGCTCAGCATTAACGTGTTCAGCTGGTTTAATGAATAAAAGCATAAAACATATGATGTAAAAAAGAAAACTGCTGCAGAGCTCGAACACCTGACGTCTGTCTGTGTTTTTCATCTTAAACTATTCTGTTTTGTAATATTTATACTGCGCAGTATTTTTGAGCCTGTGGAATAAATATTATTTTGACTTGGAAAACCTGTCTCTTATGCTCATTTTACGGTCTGTTTCCTTAAATCGGGCCTGTGTTAGTAAACAGGACGAGGAGGCTTCGGGGTTGAAGCTGGGATGTAAAAGCTGGGCTGGGTGGAGCAGCAGTAGGAGGAGGAGGAGGGAAGCTGTGGGGTGTGGTAGCTGCATGGCACGCTTTGGTGGCCACTGTTTATAGCGGCTCTGCGGTTTCCACCAGCCAGGCACTTTCCACTGACTCCAGCATGGCAGCGTTCAGCCAGCGAGGCCCTGCGGGGAAAAGCGCCACTCTGACCTGGTGTGAAGATTTGTACACGCCGGCTTAAACTGCGTCCCTGAGGGTGTAATTAAAGCATGAGCTGACCGCGAGGTGCTGAGTGAGGCGCTCCCTGCAGCTTTCTTACATAAATCCTCCTTTAAATGTTGCTGAGGGTTCACTCGAGGAGCTCGTTAGCTTTCATTTATGCTTACATTTTAATTTTTATTTCTTAATTTAGTTTGTGCGAATTTCAGTTCTTTTTAATAATAAAATGGGAAGACCTGAGTGAGGTTAGAAATAGATATTACTGTTATTCCAGTCTAAATAAGCATGAGGCATCTGTCGCCATGTTTATTAACACTAGCAAACAAAAAGGGGATACTGAAGACATCCCTGCATATTTTTGTATTTTATGAGCAGCAGAAAGCATCTTCTATTAAAACTGGTTAGCCGACTTACCAAATTACTTGATTTATGGTACTAAATTATGTATAATAAAACAGTACTGTTGTATCCATCAGTAAAGCTGTAAAGCTAATATTTACTTTAGTAACTGCCAACATGGGGGTGGTTAGCCAGCTAGCTGTCACTGAGGTCATCATGGGCATTAATGTTGTGGTAATTTGGGGCTTTTAATGATTTCTTCAAGGTGTTCTTTTTCCAGGGAGAAATGGCTGCACAGCATACATCTTTAATGACTAAAACAAAAACAAGAACTTGGTTCATGAGTTTGAATTCATTTGGGATTTTCTCTAACCCACACAGGTTCAAATACATGTACATATATATACATATATATATATCTTCTGGCAGCCATCAATAGCCTTCTGGATATGTGTCTAGTTTACGTGGCAGACTTAACAGAGATCATATAAATTGGTTGGTTTGCTGCTAAAGACCTGATTTTTAAGCGTAGTCCACTCATTTTCAATAGGGATGAGGTCAGGGCTTTGGGAAGGCCATTCCAGAAGCTCAACATTAGCTGGTTTTATGTTTGGGATCATTGTCTTCTTGGAACACCCAACTAACTGTGTCCAAGTTTAAACTGTCTAGCTGTTGTTGATGTCTCTTGCAACCCATGATTACGACTGGCAGCGAAACAGCCCCAGAGCGTAACGCTACCACCGCCATGCTTGACAGTTGGGAAAGTGTTCTTAGGTTTGAAGGCCTGTCATTGTCATTGCGTTGCATTTGCAGCTGCAAATTTCAAGCTTAAAGGGTTTTTCTGGATTTTACAGCAGGGTCTTCTTTCTTGGTCAGCACACTCTCAGTCCGTGGTGATGTAAAACTTGCTTTCACTGGTTTTACAGCAGCGTCTTGAGTCCTGGTTCCTGGGTTGTTCCTGAACATCCTAACAACTTTTCATATTCCAGACTTTGGCAAAGTGATGACTCATTCACATAATGTGTTCTTAGGTAAATCTACAATTCCTCTTAGCTCTTCTCTGAGCTCCTTGACTTTCCCATTGTTCTGAATATTTGTCAATCCAATGAATGTTGTCAAAGAAATTGTTTTCTGGCAAAGAGGAACTACCAGCTGTAGTCAATCAGGACCCCAATGAGAAGTTAATAGCTTTGGACTTGTCAGGATAATATACTGTAGAAAACTCAGCAACCACTTATTTAAAGATTTAAGTGAGTATATGGTGTATATTTGAGCCTGTGTGGATTAGGAAAATCCATATTAAACATGTGCACCGAGTTTTTGTTTTAATAAAGTCATTAAAGATGTCTGTTGTGCAATCATTGCATCCAGGAAAAAGAGGATCCCTGACAGCCCAGAATGAACACAACATTCATGTGTATGATTAGGGTGTGTTTACTTCTGACCTCAACTATGCGTGACATTGGGTGCTGTTCGAAGTCACCTTTGTTGTTGTTATATTGAAACTCAAGCATATAACAAAACTGGTCTCTACAGTAGGTGTAGGTACCTCCAAACAGCTTTGTAATTCACAGACCCCGATACGATGTAGAATCCTGCTTCGACCTGATGTAGTGGTCGTAGTTGAGGATGGGACAGTCTGTAAATGGCAGTCTGTAGTCATAGTACACGGTGGCCTCTGGAGGCCTCTCCTCTGGCCCTCCTTTGAAGCCGCACTCCTCCAGCGTGCTCTCCAGGGGCAGGCGGGCCTCCTCTGTTGGCACTCTGCTACTGAAAACCTCCAGGCTTGAGGTGTGGATCCCAGCTCGGTCCTCGATCGCACTCATCAGACCAAACACTGTGCGACTGCTCGATAAAACCACCTCAAAGTTTCCAGGGTGCGCTGTGGACGAGGTGAAGGGGATCAGTCGGACACTCAGACGGATGAACCTGGAGGTTTGATGACGATGAAAATTTAGTTTGGGGTTTAGACTCTATAAAACTATGTGGCTACACTATATACATATATATACCTATATATACAGAAGATGGCTCAAAGGTTGGTTAAGTGGTTTTAAAAGTCCATGGTTTCTATCCAGCAGGGGGCGACTGCTGTGGTATTATGAATAATGTGAGAATCTTGTCATTTGATTTACAGCGTCCTGATGAATTTATGGTCTGAATCCCTGGTTTTATGTCTGAATGGTCGTCATCATTATAGTAAATTAGGGAATAATTTAGAGCACAGCACTTTCATTTGCCATTTGTGACCTGTTGCCAATTAACCTGATTAGGTACAAAATGTTTCTCCCATTCTTTCTTTTTAGCATAACTTAGTTTTCCAGCCTTTATACTGTCCCCATCCCAGTGTTTTTTAAGGTGTTTTTTGAAATGAGCCAAATGTTTTTCATGAAACATTAAAATATCTCAGTTTAACCATTCGATGTGTTTTCCGTGTGAGATGAGATAAACAGAACTGATTAATCTCTAGCTTTTGTTAACAGCAGACCGAACGCATCAAGGCTAAATGCAAATACTGAAAATACTGCAAAAACATGTTTGTTTCAGCATCTTAACCACACGTCCGAGAAGCAAACTCCAGGCCTAAACCCCTGGAGACTTTCCAGACACGGCATGCTGTTTGCTAATGTAATCAAGCAATCAGTGGGTTTAAATAACATCAACATGTAGAAATGTAATGTTTTTGAGTCTAAGTCTAATTTTATCAAACCAGTGTAGCAAAAGAGGGGGAAAAAAGTTAATTCAATTCAACTCGGGCTGTGCACACTATGTTATGTGTGATTTACTGCTAAAACATCCTTCTGTGGCACAGGAAAACAATCACAGCTGCCAGGTCAGAAAAAGGCGACGGCACCTGTCAGCGGGCCAGCTAAAGGTCGCCCCGAGTCCTTTGTTTTCAGAGCTGTTGAGGCTGCTTGTGTCCCGATGTTGTAATTTTGGGCGTCTGAGTTACAGGAGTGGAGTCACAGTGTGATTTACAGCTGAGGGTCAGGAATAACTCAGCCTGGTTAACCTCACTCATGGAGTTTTGGAATGAATGTCAACACAGCCTGATTGTGTTTCCCAGGAGCTGCCCAGTTTGTCCCAGTGCAGCCACAGAAACTGTCGAAACTGCTTTTCACCGGGACATGTCTGATGTCTGTCTGGCTTTATGATATTTTAAAACCAGCTGCTGCTCCTCCCACTTACTCTAAAAACAAGTCAGAGGGATTTTGTGGCTTCATGTCTGCACTGTATGCAAATATTCACATATTCACATATTCAAATGTACCATGATCAAAGTAAAAAAGTGGACTTAACGTTTTAAAATGTAAAGTGAAACGACTTGTTGAAGTGGAAGTAAAAAGCGAAATATTTCAGTCTGTTTGAGCAGGAAAATAGAAGTAAGATTAAACTGAAAAATCTCAGGTGTGAACATTTTGTGCTTTTCTATCAACAGACTGGTCTGAAGTGATTCAGTTGATGATATTTGAATTTCTATCGCTCTGATTTTTTAGTTCATCAAATGAAAATGTGCTTGGAAACTTTTTAAAAAATTATTATTAATGTTAACCTGCAAAATAACTATATCAGTTAGCTATATGTACGTTTGAAGTGCTCAGAAAATGAACTTTAGTAAGTTTACTTAATATAGAATATAATATAGAACTTTAGTAAGGTTGTCTTTATATTGAAATATGTCAGTGTAAAATGTTTTATATTTTTAAAATTGTAAATCTCTTTTTTAATCGTTTTCTAGGTAAAAAAAATTAAGTTAAGTTTTAAATTGAAATATAAGGCAAGTTTTTCCACATATTCCACTAAATATTTATATTTATTTTGGTAAATATAAAAATGAGCAGAAATATGAAAATAAGCCAATATGAACAAATAATAAAATTTAAAAACAAATAATAAAATTTTACATAACTTATAAATAGTACAATTTCTGAAAATAATAAAATATTTAACTCTTTTAGAAATATTAAACTTCAACAAATTACACAAACAGGAAAACAAGGTTACATTAATTTATTTTTTTTATTTGAAAATTTTCCAAATGCTAAAATCAGCTAATTTTGCCAAAATAGTAAACTTGAGAAAACTTTACAAACAATAAACTTTGACATTTTTCAAATCATACAAACTTATGAAACATCACAGTTACATCTGCAACGTCTATTTTTGTGTATTTGTAACACGCCACTGATTATTTTATTTGCAAAACTGCATTCACCTTTACTTTTATCTTTATAGAATGAATGTTCTGTTCATATAATATAATATTACACATAATGAGCTAAATACCTCTGGGTTTCAGTGTTTTGCCGTCTCTGCTGATGTTTTAAATTTTCTGTCTCCACTGGTTCTTGTCTTTTTATGAAGTCCTCTGCTATCTGAGCGCGGGGCTCTGCGCTGTGACTGCGGGAAATAAAATCAAACAAACTCATAAACTTTAAAAAAAGGAAAAATAATCAAATACTAATAGAGAAATAAGTTTGGTTCACCTCAGAGACTGTATTTGTTTCATCAAATCTTGATAACTAATCATGTCATTGAAGGTCTTCAGCTGCTGAGTCAGCGTGTGGAGCTGAAACTGCTGATAAGGGACACCCAAACTCATCAAACCTGCAGCACAGTAAAAACATAGAGAGCATACACAGAACGTGCACGTGTAAGTGGAGCGCCCTCCTCTGAAATCCAGTTTAATAACAGTACAGCCTTTAGTCATCTGCACCGAGATTCAGACTTTGGGGGGTTGTTTAGTTTTCCTTTTAGAGTTTCAAAGGCCGGATTCACATGGTGCACAAACCATATTTTGCCACATGTGAGTAATTGTCTTTAGGACATGAAAATGTCTTAACACGGTTAGTATAAAAAAGTATAAAATGGTGACCTGCCTGGTAAAAAAAAAAGATATATACAGTAAAATAATAATAATTGCAATGGTTTTCCTTATTTGCTTATAAAAAGCTGATGTTTATATTAAAATGTGAACAAAGTGTCAAATAACATTAACATGAGGACGTGCAATCCCTGCAGGCTTTAATGTTAAAAATGTGATTCCCTCTTTTCTCCTGCAGCTCACAACCCACGAGTGCTGCCCCTCACAAAGCTTCCAGATTCTGGCCAATAAAAAAAGGCTTTTAGGGGGAGACGTTTTAAAGAGGCAGAGACAGTTTTGTTCAGAAGATGAGATGAACTGAGATCTCTCTCTGTGAATCGTGTGTGATCTATAAACCAGCTGTAAATGATCACATTAGATGTGCTGTAAAAGTAATTTATTGATTATTAAGACCTACAGCAGTGTTTCTGTGCTGTAGGTCTTCCCAGTCAGAGTCATAGCTGCGGTGTTATACTGCAGGTCTGCGCCATAATCTCTTTGGAAGTTTACTCAGTGTGTCTGAAGTCAGACTGACAAAAGGAACATTGTCCTGGTTTTGTTTCCCAGAGCCAGCTGCTCTTATCTGTGAGGAGGAGGAGGAGGAGGAGGGGGGTGGATGAGAGGAAATGAGGCTCTGCTGACATTACCAAGAGCCTGATTCACAGTACCCTCCATAAATACTTCAGCACAATGGCACTGTGGCATTTAGTACTGACTCACATATCTCCTTCTCCTCTACGATTATCTTTAATTGACACTCAAAGAAGCTCAATAAAAAATCCGAGACCCTTCTCCCATCCTGGCAAAGAAAATCCCGGATTATTCAGGTCAGGGATGATGGATTACCCACCTCAAAGTCCTTCAGGCTGACTGATCCACTTCTGTCTGCATCACCGCGGATGAACAGCTGATTGATCTGCTGCTGATGATCAGAAAACCACCCGATCAACTCATCCAGGAAGCTCTCAGACTCCCGCTTGTTTGCGTTCACAGAAATCTTTAACCACAGGAAATATCACATTACAGTAAAATCAGTACAACCATAAACTTTAGAAATGGGACACAATGAAAACATAAATAATACAAAATAAAATGAGAAAAATCGGTGTGAAGAATGCATGTGTGCAACATGTTTATTTGCAGCGCTAAACCAAAGTCATGCGGCTCTGGTGTAAAGAGGTAGAACTTCCACAATTTCACCCATTTATTTGGCCCTATCAATAAATATGTGAAGATTTCAGCATGTTTGCAGCTTTTTTCTCTTTAATCTGAGTTTTTTTTGTATAAGTTGGCTCTTAAAGACTCAGTTTCCCAGACATGGCTTGTTCCTGGTAGTGTTTGGTTATGTTTGAGGAAGAAGACAGAAAAAAAAATTCACGTGAGAAGCAATTTAATTTACATTCAACCAAAACCACCTTATTTCCTGAAGTCGATCAAACTGCCCCAGATTTAACCAAACAGACCTCCATCTCGATTTTAAACTCGCTGTGACACTTGCAGGCTTTACAGACCCACCCCCCCACAATGCTGTCTCTGCATGCCATCCACTGGGAAAGTCCATCTTTGTGCTAAACAAGCTCAGTATTTTCTGTGCAAACATTGGCCTGCTTATAGAGGATGCAGGTAACTGTAGAAATATTCTCAAAGTGTTAAGAGTCACAAGCAAATCTGTTTACCCCCAAAGAACCAGGGGCGGTTAACACCGTACTTCCTAGAGGTTCATCTTTTTCCAAGAAATACACGACTCATGTATCATCGAGTAATCGTACATCTTCAGAGCAGACACATTTTTCACAGCCTTCTGCTTCTTCTTTATCTTTGTTGATGTTCTGTTTGAGAGTGAAACTTTGTGGTGTTGGGAGGTTTCTTACGTTTTTTTACTTTTTATGCTGATTTTTGGTGTGTCTCACGTGCTGCTGCTTTTTCTTCTTCATGCCGTGGTTATATGAAGAAAGCTGCTCTCTGAGCTCAGCTCGGTGTTTCCTGTCGATGCCACTGTGGAGGAGCAGATGTTGGACAGTTCAAAGTATCAGTATAATAAAGGTCTATTGCATAATTTAAGGTGGACTTGAGAACTTTTAAGTGTGCTATGGATTCTATAAGAAACAAAATTGGAAGAACTGTCTGTTTCCTACTGAGGATGATTATGAAAACATAAAGTAACAAATCTGGCATGCAGAGCCACAAACAGGCTGGCAAAACTTGATTCTTTACATTCACAGATGTTACTACTCTTTCATCAGCACTGAAGTGTGAGCATGAAAGAATCCACTTCTAGTGAATTATTAGTGACGGAAAATCCTGGTGCGTTACGTGTTCCTGTTAGTTATTTATGACGTTTAGAGAAAACACTGTACTTTTACGACTTCTTATAAAAACCGGTCAGAAGCTATGAGGATGTTTTGCATTGTTTTTCTACTTTCTTTCCAGTTCTTTATGCTATTGTACTTTTGTATTCTGTCTCTCAGTTTTTTGTTTTTTGTTCTCATCTGATCAGAATTCAGGTGAGTTTCTGAATTTATATTTTTAAATTTCCATTCTCTCCGGGGATGACAGCTTACGTCACTGGTATTCTTTCAGCCTTTCCCCGTGACAAACAACCAAACATGATGACACAGAGGCCGAATGAGTATTATTCGCTCATCAGTGACTGGAAACACACCCCAAAAAGCTTAATGCTCTGAAGAAAGCCTGATTTACTGTGCTGTTAAATGGTTAGTCCTGTTCAACCCCAGCAGAAAGCACATCACAGCAGCAGAGTGACAAAATAAAAAGGATAGCCAAGATGGTTTCGTGATTGCTCATCCTTCCTGCTCATCTTAAACAATGAAGGCAGGAAACAAAGCCACGGTGACCAGTCTGCTGTCTCCAGCTTCCTCACTCCCAGTACTGGTCAGTGCCAGTCACAGGGCTGGGACCTCCTGGGTCCAGATATCAAGCCCGTCCCTCAGATACAGACAGGAAATCCTGTCTGGAGACGAACGTGTATGACCTGGACAGCCAGGAAGATCTCAGTGTGACCAGTTTCAATCACCCACTTACTGAAAGTGCTGATGTATTCACTCAGTGGAGTCAAGTCCTGGTATAAAGTATCAAAAGTACTCGTTATTTGGAGAAAAGAGTAGTGTGAGTGTTGTAACATACATCAAAAAGACCACAACAGTACTGAAGTGAACAACGCTCCACATCATGTTAGAAACCAGTCTTCTGCCTTATTTCAGACCAATCACACCTCCAGCGCCAATGACACTCCCCAACAGCAGCAGCCTCCCCCTCCACACAGCAAAACCCCAACAAAGCCAAAGTGCTGCCCTAATCTAGTCCACCAGATGCACTACAACAAGCCTGATCCACGACGCCCTCACTGAGGACGTCGACCCGCTGCCACCATCCTGGAGCTTCTACTTCATTTGTAGAAAGATCCACATTTAAACATCTTCTAAAGGTTTGTAAAAGATGTAGTGAAGGACACCTGAAGTTATCTTTCTTCAGATGTCAGAAAAGGTTTTGTTTTGTTTGTAGGAGACGTAGTCCACATGATTTTTATCCAGGAAACTGGGGTTCAACTTTTTTATTTTGTGTACTTTTTAACTTTTAAGTTTAGTTTTCACTCACAGTTTGCTGAGGTTTAGAACAAAACGATCTTGGTAGTTTCCCGACTCTTTAGTCATATCTTATGATTTTGATTAAATATAGTGGACTTGTTTCATACTTATAGATGTAACATCTTTGCTGTAACAAATCAAATTTCCCACCTGTGGGACTAATAAAGGTCATCTTATCTTATCTTATCTTATCTTATCTTATCTTAGATGCCCCTGAATCCCCCTGTGAAACCAGTTAACGAGCTCCTCCTCTCCTCTGATAAAAAATAGGTGGCGATACAGTTCGTACACTGATGATACGACTCTGCCTGATAAGTCTGCACCATCTTTTTTATGTTATGTTAATATACTGAAATCCCTCCGAGGGTCAACATGAAACACTGAACCGTCTTTGAATGAAGAGCTTATTTTATTTTCTGTTTTTTCACAGCTTCCTTTGAGGAAAATGTGACACATGTTGAGTCTTTGATCTTCCGTCCCATAAAAATCCTTCTGGTCTCATTCATATTTATGCCTTGGATCGCTTCAAAGTGCATTTCAGGTTCAACCAGCCTCTCTGGTGCGCTCTTGGTATGTGAGGGCTGCCATTAAGACAAATTCAAGAACACATTCATTCACTTCTGCACAAAGTTATGTATTAACGCAGCCCCGGGTAGCAGCAGTGATGACGTTATGGGCAAAATGCTCAAAGCAGCTGCTGACATGAAACTATCACAAATCAAAACGCAGAAAGTTTAATCAGACACAAACCGAGCTTCTGTCTTAATGTTTATACTTCACTCTTTGAACAAACATTGCATTTTGACTTTAAGGTCAGATATTCTAAGCAGTGCACACCAAAGGGAGGTAAAAGGATCTGCTAATAACATGCTAACCTATAAACAAAGACAGTCAGTTAACTTCAATTCAGACAAATACCATCTACTACGAGAAGGGCACAGACAAGCAGGTCTGATCTGGGGGCAGATAACCCACCAAGCAAAATGAACAGAGTGGTGTGGGGTGATGTCCCAGCCTCAGTTACTGTCTCTATCTGCCCCCAGGTGCAGCCCAGGATTTATGCTCCAAAGCACCCCCATCGGGGAGCTCTGGATGTTTGATTTGGCAGAGTTTTACCTCCCTGACCCAACCTGAAATCTGTGAATAACACCTGACCGTTGGGATCTGTAGAAGAACAGTTATATATGTTAACATCAGGCCATGATTGGTCTGTAGGTCAATGAAGTTACTCCCGCCAGGCTGCAGCTGTTTACAGTATTAAAGTCAACGGGGAGAATCTGACTCACAGCCAACTGTGGTACAGAAAATCCTGAAGTAAATTGGCACCTGAACAACATGTTTTGGGTATGCAACTTTCCCAGACATGTTCAGTCCTCCACGGAAAAAAAAACAACCCACCACTGTGTAACTTCACGGTGACGGAGCTGTGCATAGGTAGAATTCTTTTCTGCTGAAAAGAAAACTGAAAATGTAAAAGCTGAAAACATTTCTAATGTTCTCAACATAACAGAACATCTTTATATGGCATGCCCTCTTTTCCTTGATAGTGTTGGCTAAAGGACAAACAACAGCACGAGCAGTGTATAGAATAGTTGTTCCACAGTTCGTGACACTGCCCCCTAGTGACAGTAAACAGCTCCAATATGTAGATGACAGTGAAAAGCTATGTGTAGGCTCTGCTGCACAACCATTTACATATAGCCACATATTTCAGTATGTTATGTCAACAGGTCCTCATCCCAACGCGTAACATACCAACAATGGTGACAAATCATCAGTATGTTACGCGTTCGGAGGCACGAGAGCAGGTTTGCATGAATCTGTAAATGTGTTAAGGCTATGGTTAGGGCTGGAATCCACTATGTGAATGTGTTACAGTTATGGTTAAGGTTAAGGTTAGGAGTAAGGTTAGGGCTGGAATAGAAAGCCACAAAGCCACGTTGGGAATGATAATGCTCTGGTTATGCTAGTATAAAATCGGTCCTGTAATGAATTGCAACCTGTCTTGGCTGTACACCAACTCTGGCCCACCTGGATAGTCTCCAGGACCCCCGTCACCATGAACTGGATAAGTCAAGAAAATGGATGGATGAAACAGATCCGATACTAAGAGGAAACAAGAAAGAAAATTATATGACAATCGAATTGTGATGTTGCAGAGCTCCGTCTGCTGTGCAGTTTTCAGAGGATTTTGTGCTCTCTGCGGTTTTCATTATGGACTGATACCTGATGAATTTAGTTTCACCAAAGACCACTGTGGGAGATGAGAATCACAGAGGGTCGACCTGTTAGACTGAACTGAAAATGTTTGTCCCCTTTATGCAGTTTGGACCAAAACCCGTCATGTTAAAGAACAAAGTCGTTCATCCTTTATATTGTTTGGCCTCAAAATGTTAAATCCCAGTTTGTTCCAGACATAAAATGAATGTAAATACTTTTTCAAAATAAAATCTAAATGAAATGTCTGAACACTCAGTATAAATGTGTGTACGGGAACTTGCAGGATGAATCTGAAGTACTTTTATAGTTTAATTATTTAACTGCTCTCAAAAATAGAGAAAAAAAAACAACCTTTGCAAAGGTTTTTTAAAAAAAAATCAAAAATAATCCCCGGCAGATGCAGAACATTTTTATGAAACTCAATTTAATATAAATAACTACAAAGTTTGAGTATTGAGTAAAAAATGTGCCAGTTAATGATAAAAGTGTTCACAGTAACATGTCAGAGAGCTGTGACCTGTAAGCGCTGTACGACCTGAGGAGAGAGTAATCCCGCTTATGTCGAACACATGGGTCAAATCTGCAGTTTGGACGCTGAGATCCTGCGAGCCTCAAAATCCTGTCACAGTTTCTCAGATGGAAGAAAACTGATTTTACTCACTTTATTTTAGCTTAAACTCACGGTCACTGCTGGAAATACACCGCAGGAGTGTTTGTGTGCAGCCTGTAGTGTTTGGCACCATAAAAAACCTGAAGAGCTGAGTGATTATGAAGTATGCGTGAGCTTATAGCGCCCTCTGTTGAGCTCAGTAAGACCTTGAAGCAGGTTACTCTGATATTGGCAGGTTAAATAACCATTTGTTTATATGATAATTAATTGTGTCATTTGTTAAAACCCACAAGAGCAGTCACTACTAAAATAAGTTTAATTTTACAATAAATGCGCCACTTTTTAACAGTTGAATAAAATACTTTTATATAACCCAAAAAGTTAATTAATCTTCAATATTTCTAACGCACTAAAGAGTTCATGTGTTAAGGTTAAACTGTGTGAATCGCCTGACAGTAAAAAAGAGTCACAGTAACAGTTCCTAAAGGTTTCTGACGCTTCCCGTGCAAACAAATGGACATATTTGTGCTGTTTCTTCTGGATTTCAAGGTTAATAATCAGTTTATTTTAGCTAAAACTGTGACATCTGTCTTATGCATCAGTGTTGTGAAAGGGATGGGTCCAAACTTTTGCTCCTGTGTGGATTTATTTGCATTTTAAGTAATTTTGCCAGAGAGACTGGAAATGAAATACCAGACCTGTGTTACTGTTACTGTCTAAACTCCATAACACAAATTTATGTTAATCTTTCGTTTAGTTATATTTAAGGCATTAAAGGTGTAAGACTGTTCCCTTTTAAGGTGCAAACTTGTAAAATCACCTGTTGGTACCGGGATGGACGTGGTTTTCAGGCTAACACGTTCTAGATCCGCATGTTTGTGTCTTTATTCTGCCTTATGGTAATTTTTCTTCTTTGTTTAATGGCTTTTCATCTGTAACCAGAGCTACAAAGACATATAAATACTGCTTGTTTTTCTCATTCGCTGATAAATATCCCCCCCTAATCATTTTTATCAATTCAGCATCAGAGACGAACAGACTTACCCTGAATGTGACTCACAGCTAATCAGTGATCAGAGCTTCTTCCTGTTTGTCACTTTGTTTACTGGTTTCCATGCTGACCAGTTTCGGGCATGGCTGGCTGCTCCACTACAAAAGAAAAAGTCTTTTTGTTCCCTCTCAGAGGATTAACAGCAGGCTGTGGTTGATTTTGTTCAGTTTAGCCAAAGTGAGAAGTAAAAACAGTGGATAAAGGTCGTGTTGTCTCTTCTTTGTCCACCAGGTGTCGGTAATAATCTTTTCATTTGTGTAACGAAAATGTTTAGTTTTCATCTTTAATTCTACTTTTTAAATTTCACCAATCAAACCAGAAGTTTTAATGACACACTAAATACAAATTATTTGTTCTAATGTAAAGTTATTTAATAAATGCAGAAATATAAAGAGAATTTCAGTAAAGTACGAACCATAATATTTGAGGAGTTTATATTATGTATACAGATTTTCTTAGACACTATTGAACATTTATTTCCTGTTTAGTGAACAAGTGTTTTGTGATATTTCAGTCAATCTGCATTTTCACTCTTATTAGCAGTGGAAAAGACATAAGTACAAATATGAAACACAGTACTGTGCAAAAGTCTTGAGCTGCCAATGATGTTTTTATATTTAGCTGGGTTATTGGGAAACATACGTGGATATACAAGATATAAAGCAAAAACAGAGTTTGTCAATATTTGATATGACCGCCTTTATTCTGTAAACACAGTCTGAACTTTATTTCTGTAAGTACTCTTCAGGAATAGTTCCACTAGTTGATTTGTAATCACGGTCTTGTGTAATTCAGTTAACCTCAGCCTTCATCCCTCATTAAGAATGGCTCTGTGACAGCTGCCCTTTCACTGAGAGTATTTGTGATGAAGCTTCAGTGAACAGTAGATGGACCAGCTGAAGGGTCGGGTGCATCTCTCAGGCCCCTTGCAGGATTTTTCCCTGTCTCTTATGGACATGACTTTCAGATACTTTCCATCTACTGTATATAGTTTTTTTTAGGCCTGATACTTTTTCTTCTTTTGTCCTTCACTTGTCCAGTTCGCTCAGACAAATTCTGCGATATGCCAAGTTTTTGGCTGTTGGAGCAGAAAAACTATTTTATGTCTGTCAAACTGTGTTATATTTGGCATTTTTTATAGATTCAACTAAAGAATTGGGAACAAATGATGTGCTTCTGTGACAGGCTGAAACAAAGTGTCTACAGATACAGTTAAGTGGCTTAAACAAAAAAAACCATTCCTCTGAAAATAGTCAGATGGACTGGACTCACTGGCCCTGTGATTGGCTGGTGGCCCATCCTCACCCTGAGACCCTCCAAAACTTTAGAGAATTATTGCTCAAGACTGCTTTAAAGAATTACAAGAATATCTGACAAAAAATTACGTTCGCTGGTGTCAGTAATTTACTGAAAACTTGACTTTAAAGTTTACATTTTATAACTGAAATTTCAAACATAAAACTTTATTTATAAAATTACAGAGTAAAAGGTTGTTAAACGCAGTAATAGTAGATTGAGAGCGGAGGACTTGAAGTGCTGAATTATTTGTTGCAGACGATGTGATATCTCAGCTGCTCAGACTTGAAGCAGCTCTGTATTTGTTGTATAAGAAGTTTGATCATGAATATTCAGAACCAGCAGCAGAGAAACATCGGTGGAAATGTTAGAAATGAGTCACAGCTTCTCAGCTTTTTTTTAAATGTCCACATCGTTTTGTAAAAGCACTCTCTGCAGGTCTCGTTGGAGAGGTTTGTGTTCTGCTTTCTTCTGTGATTCTCTCTCTGTCAGGACGTCACGCTGGACAAGGACGCACAAAACTCTCATCTGAGCTTCCTGATCATTCACTGGAAATTCACTGAGGAAGTTGCACATCATGGATTAATGTGGAAGTTTAAAATAGATGCAAAGATTTTAAATTATAAGGCTACCTCGACCTCCTCCTCTCTAGCGGTAACCTCCACCCACTCAGCTTCACATCCTCACTTCTCTGCCCTGATCAGCTGTTACCTCTGAAAGACTCTCTGAAGCACAGGCTCAGTCAGTTTGGCCAGAAAGCCCTAATGCCTTAATAAATAATGTCTTAATACATTTAAAATAAACTTTCTGCATCTGACATTTTAGTTTATCCATCGCTGATGTAGTTTTCTTGCATAAAAAAGGTCTCTCCTCATAAAGTATAAAAGAGTAAAAGTAATGATAGAAAGGAGAAAAAAATGTATAAAAACGAATAAATAAAATTTTCCCACACAGAGTCATTTCAATGTGATAACATAAGCTTTAAACATATCAATAACAATAACTTCACACCGTTACGCTCCCTTAGCTGTAGTCACCTGGCCGTGGCGTATTCTGCAACCTGTAGATCCACCACACAGATCCAGCTGCCATCCATCATCTGGATCTCAGTGATCCTGAGATCCAGATGATGGATGGCAGCTCTCCTCCACACGTCTCATCCAGATCTGGCCAAGTGTCTGATTCAGCAAAAGAGTCGAGGTTTGTGCCGGCAGACAGGTGACGTATTTGGAAAAGAGCTGTGGGGAGTGGCGGCAGGTCCACGTGCCGCAAACCGTGCAAGGTGAAGGTGATGGAGAGGCGATGATGTCAGAGGACAGAGAGAGCAGGTGTGCTCTTACACTGTGTGTTGATCTGCACACAGTTATTGTTACATATGTGTGCATGTTTATTCATTTTCATGACATCTTACTATCATATCATCTGTTTCACATTAACAGCAACACTTTTATGGAACTTCTTCTCCTGCTTTGCTCTTGTTTTTTCATCCTAATGATGCTTTAATCCATTAGCCTACTTTTTTATGTAATACACTCTTACTCAACATATTATGAAATTATTGCTTGCATATTTTTACATAACTCTGCTTCCTTCTTTTCTGCTCATTTTTGCCTGTTATTAATACTAATTTCATGCTGTGACAGTTTCGTTTTCCTTCTTCTCCTCGATGGATTAATTAAAGATTCAAATGAAGTCATCTCTACGCTGATTAGATGAAACTGAACTGAATTGAAGCCACCAGGGTTTAGATCTTCATAGCTGAAACTGTCAGTTTAAATTCTTAAACAATAGTCTGAAAATGGTTCTAACTGGACTACATTTAACATGTGGGCATGAAAACAATCATAACTCTGCTAAATAAAGATGAGGGAGTCTTTTACGGTGCTGAAACACTGTAAGTGCTGTGTTGTTGCTTCCCGTCTTCTCCTCTGAGACTCGTTTGTATTCCCCTTCGGTCTGACGGTGCGGTCGTCTTCCTGTCCGTCCGTGGCTGGCCTTTTGAGCCACTGACTGCTGATGTCATCCCCCAGACTTCCTGTATCAACCACGCTCCTTATCCCAAGTCTTTTCTACCACCTTATTTTACAACATGAGGTTTGTTTGCGTGGCTGTTTCTGGGTCTTTTTCATTGTCACACATGATTCTTCTGTATTGATATCATGTTCTTTTAGTGCTTAAGGACACATATGTGAATTTTAACTGAATTTAAATGTGGATACTGAGTTTCCTCATTTGTGTCCTTGTACTAGAGTACAGAAATAGCTCCACAACTTTTTATGATTATTAGTTTGGCTTAAATAAAAGCCTAAAATGGGCAACACAGGTACCAGTGTAATTTTCCATAAAAACATCTTATTTGGTTGTCCTGCCTTTAGCGAGAAAGACTAAAGAAACTGACCTCATTAATCTGATTTTACTCCTTGTGAAATTCCAGATCAGTAAATGCAATTTTTCATGAGGGAAACACAACATGTGGCTACAAGCTGCTCTTTGCATAGAAATAAAGCTTTAAAAGGGGTTATTATTTGCATTGTTTTTAATGTCTTTATTTAATGTCACTGTAACTCTCGCATCTTTTTTTTAATGTCATGTTTGCATCTGTTATGATCTGTTTATTTTGTACACTGTCATTTTAAGAGCTGTTTTTTGTATTCAGTGCCTCTTTTTATAAAATTAAGGAGAAAAAATAAGGAAATGCATTCACTTTTGGAGTCTGCCTCCAGTGGCCATTAAGGGAACTGCAGTTTGTGGCTTCATTTTTCAGATTTGGAGGATAATGCTTGAAAACATCTACAAATCTCCTTTTTTCAGATGCTCATATTTCTTATTTATAATTGTAATTGTTCATTTTTTATACTACACTGTAAATATTGTTCTTGCTTTTGTATTTATGTTGTTCTTGATGTGTGTTATTGTTGGTCTTCACCGAGGTTTAAGTGCCGGATGTGCAGCAATGATAATAAAAACCCTTGAATCCTTAGGGGTCACGTCCATCTCATCCTATGTCACACCAACCCTCTGCATGTCCTCCTTAACTTCTTCCATGAGTCTTCTCTGAGGTCTTCCTCTTTTCCAGCTGCTGATATAGTCTTCTCGAGTCATGTCATCCCCATCTCTTTTATCTTTTATCCAGAATAATCTGCAGGTAAATTAAAACCTCATGTCGGACTGTCTTTGGCCCTTTTTGCCAGTAATGTAAATTGATGGAAATGCGTTCCTGTTGTTTGTTGTCTCTGGAAGCATCCGGTGTATTTCATGAGTCCATTATGCTCCGGCATGAATTAGTGCCAGCAGCTGCTGAGCAGCAGGACCACAATAAAAGGCTGAATTATTCCTGACAGTGAGACTAATGGCAGCATTTTTCTTGCCTCACAAATTCAGTATAACTAAATTTCACTTACAGAGATGGATTAGCTGTTTGTTTACTGAGGCTTGAAGTGCAGCAGCTCCCGCAGAGCGGTGATCAGTCCACTAATCAAGTAGATAAATTAATAAACATCTAAGTTTCTGTTTCTGCTGAACTTCACTGGAGGAAAATATCAAAGCTGGCCTTGGCAAACGCACATGATGGCAGGCTGACGTGGCACAGAGAGGGCGACGTGTGCAGAGTTTTACCTTAAATAGAACAAAATCCTCTAGTTTGGTGCCAGAAAACAGCACTTGGCACACTGAGTTAACCAAAAAGGCAAAAAAGGCTGCAGACTGATCACTGAGAGCAGCTTTTACTAAACAGTAACAGCCAGATTTGGATATGTAGAAGTGATTCGAAGTAGAAGTACAGGTGACACGTCCCATTCTCTACCCAAATATTTCCAAAAGCATCAGATATATGTTTACAGCTCATAACCCTATATCATATTTGATTTGTGAGTTTTTGTGAGTTTTTCAGACTTCTACATTGTCAGTGTGATTTATGCACCTGTGCTGAGAAAGGCAGACTCATCCTGCGTACATGATGTCAGTCAAGACCATGATACCCATAGAAAACTGCAGATTTGGGTCCTGTTTGGATCACACACCCATTGCTATCTGGAATAATGCTCAGTAAACGACTATATTGAAAGTGGGATATCTGCTCTTGTGAGGTAATTATATAATACCTCATAACTTTGTAAAAAAGTTTACAAAGTGGACATAAGAAATTATTTTTGTTGGCGACTGGCAAATAACAAAATGGTGCATTAGCGCCACCAGCTGGTATGGAAAAGGTCCTGTTTGCAATCAGCACACCTGCTTTATAATTGTTTGGCTAGACCAAATAACACATGAGGGGTAAACACACTAAAAAAGATAATGACTAAATAGACAACTAAGCCAACTAAACCCAAAATCACCCCCATGACATGCAGCACATGGTTTAACCCAATAAGGTGGCTTCAGGATTTAAGGGGTCTCAGGCAGCTCACAGGTGTTCCCTTTGTGCTGTTTAGGAGAGTCTGCACCTCCAGTCACTTCTGCAAACACTGTGGTAAGTTTTTAAAAAGTGGGTTGTTTGTGTGAATCTGTGAATGTGATTTCTATTGTTTGGGAGGTGGGCTTACTACAAGTCAAATTTTCTAACTGCTTAAATGTCTGATTGCAAATGAAGTGCACCTGTGTAGGTAGATGAGGTGTTGGGCTTCATTTGTTCTCATGAGCATGTGTGGCTATAAATTATAGTTTTCTGGTTAAGTTATGAGCAGTCATATCTGACTCTTTTATCCCTGCAGGCAAAGCACTTCATGGAGGATTCTCTCCCTGACGGCACCTCTTCTCGTCGCTGTCTTTAACCTTTCTGATGCTTGATTGGCTCGCAGATAAAACCAGAGGGGGACATGGTTTTACACTGTAAATGATGAGCTCAGCTTCAAAAAGGGTGAGGCACTGAATGTCAGTGTATAAATCAGGGAGTTGCTGCTGTTATATCTGAGTCTTTGTGCTTCTATACAGACTCCAAGCCCTGAAGACGGTTGGTGTAAAATGGACGAAGAGACGAGAAAGATTTCTACTACAGTGAAATGCAGACTCCAGCGTAAGAGGCTAAATGCTGATTATCAAGTAGAAATGTACTGGCTGTAAACTGTGTGTTAGAGGCTATGAGGCTTGTGATTATGTGTTCAGGTGGTTCACAGAACAGCAGCTGCAGCGCTGCAGAGGAGCTCCTGAAGACCAAACATGGGAGAGTTTGCTCTGAGGATGCTGGAACTTCACTGGAAACTTCTGCATTTGTCAAGTGAGTTTAAAAACTAAAGCCTCAATGGTTTGACAGATCCTGGTTTGATACATCACTCTGTGGTTTCTTTCCACAGATGGCGTCCATGGTGCAGGCGATGGACTAGCACATCAAGGTGGCTTATAGCAGGACAAGGCCCCAGTGATGCTTTTACAACACCTACATATGACTCTACAGGTGCACTGGCTCTCAAGTGTCCACAGCCAGCAGGCTATTGTCTGCACTGCATGTCAGACTTCCCCAGAAGACTGGGTCAGTGCGTCTTCCATTTACAAAGGAGCAGAGATGGGAGCTTCCTGAACCTCCCACACAGGAACCGCAGTGTTATCATTCAGGGTGCCGTCATGGGGTTTTATCAGATGATCGCATGTTACATACAAGGTGGTTTCTGGTATCGGTAACTTGAAGTACCTTCCTCAGCCAGGAGACGAGGTTTGGAGCTCGAAGTTTAGCACTTAGTACTCTCCAACTACTCTGTGGTTGGTTTCAGGCACTTACCGAGTCCTCTTAGGTTAGGATTAGGCTCTTATTCCTCTTTGGTTAGGATATATTTTAGCACTACAAATCTCTCTAGGTTGGGTTAGTCTAGACTCTTCCTTTATTCAACATAGGCACTTACCGAGTCCTCTTTGATTAGGATTAGGCTCTTATTCCTCTTTGGTTAGGATTTAGGCACTTAACCAGATCCTTAGGATTTGGCTCTCCAGACCCCTCCTTGGCTGGCATGAGGAACTCCAGATTCCTCCATGGTTGGGTTTGTTACTCTGCTGCTACAAGACACTTTGTGTGTAACTGAAATACCAGCGGCTTTAAAACTGCTTTGACTCTCCAGAAAGGGACCATGCTAGAAATTCCAGACCTGTCTCAAAGCTTGTTGGAATCATTTGTGGCCATGTTGCTGATGAATGGACTGTCCATGTTTTGACTAATAAATAATTTTACACCTCTAATGTGCTTTCTTGTGATTCCTGGAGTTTACTAAGGTGACTGGTTCTTAAATGACTAAATCGTAAATCAGTCCAGCTCAACTTCTAGAACTTGTGGCTCTATTACATAGATGCATGTCAGAGCTGGGTCTGTTACCTGTTGAAACTTAAACCTGCTTAACTGGTCCACTGCCACCAGGGTTTGCTTGGTCAGATTTCTGCTGCTCTCCTTTAAGGGATCATAGTCAAACTATGAGAACCTTTAATGATGGTGAACTGCATTTACACTCAACATAGACAGTTGTAGTGAACTTGGCAAACTAAACTGGCTCAGCTCCAAATCAAAAGGGTTTTTATATATTCAGCTGGTGCAAGAGTGCATAAATTTTCACTGTACACAGTCTTGAGCTGAAGTCAAAGCTGAGTGCACATATGTAAGGCTAATGCACAGCCTCACCACTGGTGTAGTTGTGTTCTTGGTGAGCTGTTGTGACAGTCTTAAACTAAAAGTAATGCTTTGGTAGTTGCTTCCAATAAGTTTGTCTGTTAGTGGTGCTTTTTGAGGTATTGTACCATTTACAATACTCAGGTTATCTTTTCCTCTAAAGGAGTCTAAAATGTTTAGACATTAGGTCAATGTGCTACTAAAAAGGAAATCTGCCCTAAAATATCTGAAGCTGTAATCTACAAGTAAGCAGAGTAGAGGAACAAAAACAGGTGAGTTATTTTGGGTTGAAGTTGTAAGACTGAAGTTTTCTCAGATTGGCCTGGTGCTTCTAAACTAATGTTAAATTAAACGGTTTTGATTTCAGTCTCTTTTGACTCAAATGACATTTAGTTTTAATCATCTAGACATCTAAATGCTTTTAGATTTCAACTACATCTAAAGGTAATTCAAATATAAAGTGTAAACGTCTGTACTTGGGAGGCTTCCCCTTAAAGCATCTTGCATAACATTAAATGCAAAATATGTCCATGTGTCTATTCTTTATGAGACACCGGAAGCTAGTTGTACAGTTTCCCAGGGACAGATCAAATCTAACCTTACTGCACAAGGAGCTTACTCCTGATTGGATTACTTCCAAACTTATCCCGCCTTTCTACACCCTTAATTAACTCTAATAGGGTCTCACCCCTATATTTTCATCTCATTTTTATTTGCTGACTGAAGTGTCAGGACATTTTTTAGTTATCGTCTTGTTTTCGTCAGCAGAAAAAAGCCATTGATGAAAACTATAACGAAAATGATTGGTCAGCAAAACTTACATTGCTCTGTACTTCCTGTTTTTGTTCGTTCTGGTCCTTTCAACATTAAACAGAAGCTTCAGAAAAAACATCTAAATTCAGTCCGAGGCTGCTGAGCTATGAGGCTTGGGCTGTGGGTGAATAGTCCAAATAGTCACTTTACAATACACAGCAGATGTTATTCATGACTTTTTTGTTTTTTGCTATGAAATTGTCCATAGTGTAATAATATATCTTCAGAGTTCAGATGTGGGTTTACAGCCTGATGTTCAATGAACAATGAACAGAAGATATCCTTTTTTCATCTGAAGGTTGTGAAATTCTTTCATTACAGCAGTAAACAAAAGTAAACAAAAAAACGAATTAAATGAATAAAGGGGGATGTGGTTCAGTTATATGAAACACAATGTTACCAAACAAACATAAAGAAACCTACTTAACTGATCCTGCAGCCTTCCTTATACACATACTTCAGGTACCTCGCATCCTTTGCACCCACACTCCCCACAAGCAGGTGGTGGTAATACACCCAACTGCCAAAGGGAAGAGGAGGAGAAGAAGCAGCCACACCCTTTGATGCCACCTGGAAAGGTCTTTATCCCTACCATGACCTCACACCTCACTGGTAACTCACAGAAACAAAGAATGTAATAATTTCTGTGTAACCCTGCAGGCTGAAAGTGTGTGCCTCATCTAAACAGGTTAAAAGCATGATGGTAAAACTTGGACTTTGAGTGGCTGCAAATGAAATGAACCTGTGCAGGTAGGTGACCATGTGTGGCTGCCGCCATGACAGTCAGTGACTTTTGTCTGTTTAACTGATTCTTCATGCGGACTGTTTGAGCTATGGTATTTTTCTTTTAACTGTCATTTCCATTTTAAGCTCCCAACTAAGTTTGTCCACTCATGTTTTTGTTTTTTTAAATTAATCTGCCCACTGGTTTGGGTTAATGGTTTAATTTACAAAGATTTAGCCCCCATTTAACCTCTAAACCTTAATGAAAAAGCAGAGACAGCTGGAAAAAAAAGTTTTAGACTTGCAGGGATTGAAGCAGGAGTGTGAAGAGCATTTTACAACTCTGCTAATTACTGAATTTAAAGGCTAAGATATCTTTTTTTTTTTTTTTTTTTAGGTTTTCATTGGAGATTTTTCCTCTAATAACAGACTTGTCTACCTTGTGCTGACCACCATGCCAACCTCTAATCAGTGAATTTTTAAAACGCACAAAACTTTTTACATTTTTCCATTCAAATGTCTTAATTATTTACATTAGGTCTCCCAGACATGGATAAATGGGAAATGCGAGGAAACATATGTGAACACACAGTATATGAAGCAAAAATTGTTTATATATTTTAATGAGTTTGGAAGTCAATATTTGGTTTGACCACCATTGTTCTTCAGCACGGCCTGAACTCTGCTGGGCAGCCTTCTGGTAATTTCTTTTTCATGTGTGGTTCTCCAGGCTTCTTGAAGGACATTCAAAGCTCTTCTTTGGATGTTTCTGCCTTTTCTTCAGGTCTCTGTCAATGATGTTGATGTCTGTGGAGGCCGATCCATGACTGATCACTGTCACGCTGATGCTTCCCAGCTGGTATTATAAAGTGGATCAAAATCTGATAGAACTTTTCTGCATTCATAATTCCACCAATCTTGACTTTTTGCCACTTTTTTTCTCCATCTATTCAATTTCATCAAATTTATTTAAGGCCACACCGCACACAATGCTGAGATATGCTTTTAGGAATCACTTGTTCAATTCAATTCAAAGAATTGAGAGACAAAAGCCAACAATTAAATGACTCTAAGCACTATGTGGTAATGAGAAATTAAAACAGGAAGAAACCTCTGGCAGAACCAGGCTCATGGAAGGGCAGCGATCTGCCTCAACCGGTTGGGGGATAAGGGAGAAGAAAGCGAAGCGAGAGCCAGGTGTGAAAATATTGTTTTATGCCTGTCAAACTGTGTTAACGGATTCAGCTTAAAAAAAAAAAAAAAAAAAAAAAGGGAACAAATTGTGCTTTTTCCGACGGGCTGCTGGTAACAAAGTTCCTAAAGATGTAATTTAAAATTGGTTCCTTGCTAGGTTTTCTGTTAGTTGTAGACACAACACTGGTTAACCTCTTGAGTTAGGAGGCTTTTTATACTTGAATGATTCATAGGTTAGCATTAAGTGGCTTAGCAAACAATACAACTTTCCTTTGAAACTGGTAAAAGAAAGGACTGGAAGTGAGTGTAAAAGCAGCCAATGTCAAAAGACAAACTTTGAAAAGCCTGAGGAACTATTTCTCAAGACCACTTTAACAATTATAAGAAAGTCTGACTGCTTTGAAGACAATGTAAAGAAATGCAGCTGGGTTGAGACTTTCATTGAGGGCTGTTTATTGGAGCCCTTTCTCTGATTGAGCCGCTTCTTCTGTTCGCAGTCTTTTAAACCTTTCAGACGCTTGAGCCCCTCCCAATGGAAGCCAGAGGAAAGTTTGACTTTACAGCAGTAACAGATGACGAGCTGGGCTTCAAACAGGGCGACCTAGTCAAGGTCAGTGTGTAACATGAACCAGCTGTGCACAGTTTTGATTAGTGAAGTCCTGTTGTTCTTGTCTTCATAGTAAAAGCTGTGCCTCAGCACTACAAGCAACACATTTAACAGGGGCAGCTTTTACTTTGAAGGCAAACTCTCTCCTTTACTAGTTTGTGTGGCACTCTTCAGTTTCACAGCTGCTTCGTGAGTAGTTGGTGAGTATTTGCAGGTAAGTTGGCACCTCCATTGCAACCTGTGGGTTACTACAGCAACCTGCTAGCAACCAAAGCAACTCAGTGAAGAACTCTAGACCTCTTTGTGACCAATTCCACCCAGTGACTAAAAACAAACACTGGTCAGTATGTACGACCCGTTTTTTTTAGGGTTCTCCATTAGCTAGTAGTACCTACTCAGCCAGGGTTCCAAGTGAGGTGAGTTGAGCTGAAAATGCAAACTGCATGCCACTGATTGGTCAGAGAGTGACATCACTGGATGAGCCATGAAAGCACCATATTCACAAGAAACTTTTGAACCCCCATCCATCCATCCTGACATCCAACTATACTTTTGAAACCCGGCAATGAAAATGGCTGCACACAATCAACAGGTACACCATCTCATGGTACGTACGATGTCATGGGAATTTTGGGCCGGGTTGCTATAACAACACCACCAACACAGAGGTGGTAATTTAACTGTAATGGAAAATGACCAAATGCTAAGTTGAGGTGAGTAGGTGCAAGTGGAAAAGAGGCATTAAATTCTAACTCAGCATTCCTCCCATCTTTTATATACAGTCGATGTATGTTGCATGTTTGAAACCATGGCAATCGCCACCTGCTGGCCAATAAAGAGAGTTCAGGTGACTTTCATTTCTAGAGGATACCTCCAGTCTGTCCCAGCTTCTCAGTCTAAACTGTGGCTTTGTTTCTTTTCCTGTGTGTTATTTTTCATCATGTTCTGTTCTGCTTAGCTTATGACTTAGTGGTGACTCACAGTTTCCCCTTTATTGCAGTTGATGATAATAACCGCTTTCCCTGCTTTCATCACAGCAATCGGACTTCACTCCCACAGATGTCCTACTGTGTTAAATTTAAAAACTGTCTGGGATGTTGTCTCAATAAGTGGGTTGCTGGACGGGAGGTTAAAATGCGATGCAGTCCAATATAAGTAAGAAATCTGATACTCCTGTATGAAGTTTTATCTTTTCGCATCTGGACAGATTATACATTATGACAACATCTGGTGTAAAGCAGAGATGAATGGAGAGGAGGGTCTTGTGCCACGTAACTTCCTCGACATTCATTTTCCAAGGTAAGAAACAGATGAACATTAATCCGCTGCAAAAGCAGAAATCCTTTTCATTCTGTGTACAAACCATTTAAAATGACTACAAAGCAGGAATGAAGATGCCCAAACGTCAGGTGCATATTTTCCTTCAGTAACAGGAATGTACCTGAAAAGTCTCTATTTACTTTTGAGCTTAGATTTTTATTTAAGGTCTTAAAAAAGCCCAAATTTAGATTTTAAGATTGTACAGGAAAGGCCCAAAGGCAGGATAGTTTTTCTTTTACAACACTGACTGGTAGGTGTGTGTACTCGCATGTTTGCATCAGATAGTCATGAGCACAGGACCTGTTTCTGCAGATGGTTTCGGGAGGATGCCACTCGTGGAGATGCAGTGGAGTTCCTGATGAACAAACACGTGGGAGAGTTTGTGATCCGAGGGTGTCGGACCAGCCCAGGAAACTTCTGCATTTCTGTCAAGTGAGTCAAGTGTGTCTCTCAACTAAGTATTACACACACTACATTGTACCTGATCATTTAGACCTTTTTTTTTTTTTTTTTTATTGCCGTAAAAGGGAGAAATAAATAATAAGAAAGTTGAGAAGGTCACACTGGGGAAAATGGTGGTAATAAAGAAAATGATTCTGTTTGTTATGAACTGCCACTCGCAGTTTCCATCTTCAAATTCATTTTTGATACATCAAGACGGTGTTAAAATGGAAATAAAACTGAGTCAGTCTGCTATTAGTCTGCAATTGAATGGGGTCAAATTGGCCATTGTGTGCAATCTGGTTGATATAATATGGTGAATAACTGTGATAAACTGGCAAAAATCTCACATCTGTTGCAGTCTGCACACACAACCCCAACTTTAACTACTTACATTCAGTGTCCAGCCAGAGCTCTCTAATAAGGATGTATAATTTTAAAATGTGGTTTTAATGTTGTGAGACAGACTTAAAGTTCATACATTCTCAATTTTTTTATTTTCAGTTCAGTTCAAAGACATTTGTTTGTTTCAGTTGTTCTAAAGCAGTTATGCAGTCAAATGTCAACCATTCACCCAAGCACCAACGAGCCATTTCCTGTATTTTTTCCTCTTAGCATTTTACTAAGCATCATTTTTATTCGCGTCTCTGTCACTTAACATTATTTCAAACCTAGTTTTAGTTAAGTATAATAAACTTGGTGTGAGTGATGTACAGTAAAGTTATTCTGACTCTTAAATCTATTCTCAGGTATGAGCAGGGCATGATGCATTACAGATTGCTGAGGGACAAGAGAGGTCATTACTTCCTGTGGAGGGAAAAATTCACCTCTCTGAACAAACTGGTGGACTTCTACAAAACCAACTCCATCTCCAAAAGCAGGATAATCTACCTCAACATCAATGGGATCCTGGACCAAGGCGGCCCCTCCGATGCTCAGCCAGTGAGACATGATTGCTTTTATTGAAAACCTCAGATTAAAGAGCAGTTTATCACAACAAGCAAGTTACGAGGCATTTCAGTCAGTTTCACCTGTATAGTCCCAGAACATCAGTTGTCTCAAGGTGCTTTACATTTTAAGGTAAAGACCAGTCGATATCCTATGAGGAGCACTTACAGGATGGAAGAACTCCCTTTAGATAGGAAGTGACATCCAACAAAGGCACGTTCAGGGAGGGACCGCCGTCTAATGTGACCAACCAGCCAGTAACTGAGGGAAGACTCTCACAAGTTTCAGGCATCTCTCTCACTTCTTTCACTCAACAGGATGATGTTGCATGTTGGTTGTTTTGTTTGCGCAGTGGAAAGTTAAAATGGTGCCAGCATATCACATCTCATTTATTCATATATTCCAGTGTTGCAGCTGTCAAGTCAATTCACTTTATGGAATTAACCTGAGAGGACAAGAGACTGTCTGTGCACTTTCAAACTCGGTTAGCTTGCCTTTTGATTAATTAGATATTTTGGATGAGGTGATCACACCAGCAAACATTACAACTTTAAACATCTGGAACACCATCCTGGTGTAGATGCAGCACAGAAGGACTGATCGGGATGACCTCATCCAGCCTAAACTGTGCAAGCCTCATCAAGAAGAAAAGTTTCTGGGTGCTGGTTCCAGCAGAGAGGGGTCTGAAAGCTGAAGGCTCTGCCTCTCATTCGACTTTTAAATATCCTATGAACCACAAGTAAACCTGCAGTGTGACAGTAAAGAGCTCTAATGGGGTGATACTGTACTATAAGGTCTTCAAGATAAGATGGGGCCTGATTATTCAAGACCTTGTATGTGAGGTACAGGATTTAAAATGTGATGCTGGATTTAACAGGGAGTAAGCATCTGGTTAGATACCATGTTGCTAAGATTTTTCAGGACAGAGAACAATAACCTTTGTCTCTAAGACATTTCTGCAGTTTAACTACTTGGTGTGTATCATCTGGCTTCATGGATAGAGCTGGGTATCATCTGCATAGCAATGAAATGTGTGCTATGTATGCTACCTGAAGTCTTTGCCTCCCATTCTACTTTTGAAAAGTCTGGGTATCAAATTTAAATGTATACTTGTGCATTAAGCAGCACAGCATACGGCGTAGCCTACACAACTGGCTGACTCTCATCTGCATCTTCATTTGTAACAGTAGTTGTTTTGGTCCATTCTCTTCCAGCTCATTTGAAAATGTGTAAATATAAATGGTCTTGTACCTGTTTAATGTCTTTTGGTGATATCAAATTCTAGTGTGACCAGTTCACCACAGGAACAAGATCAGTTAGTTTGGTTAAGTTTTAAGATTTTCTTCCTTCTTGATGATTTCATTGTGAAAATCAGTCACATTGGAAACATTTAATTCCTAAGGCTACATTTTGAAAGGGCTTCATTCATCAGTTGTCTGTCAGGTATTGATCAGTGTTTGTTTTTCCTCCCACAGACTACGTCTTGTTTTCAAGTGATGGCGGTGTGCGACTTCCCTGCTATACAAGATGACGAACTTGGTTTCAACGCAGGAGACGTCATTGAGGTGCTGGATATGTCTCATCCTTTTTGGTGGAAAGGGAAGCTGAAAGGAATTACTGGACTATTTCCTGTAAATGCTACAAGACCACTGTGAGGAAATCCGCAACTGATGCTGTTACTACACCTGCTTACGTTCGGACTCGGCCTGCAGGTGCACCTGCCCTCGATTAAGAGTTTCTAAACCTTAATGAGAAGCTGGCTTTTAGATAACGCTGCACATCAGCCTTCAACCAGAGGAGTGAGTCAGTACAGCTTTTTATCTAAAGGAGCAGAATAACGATGAATGTCTGCTCATGTTTTAACACATGGATGTATGCCCTACACACACATTTTTTTACCTTTTTAAATAAAAAAATTTATGACCAAGATTAAATCTGAACTCATTATGAGGGGAGAGTTTATTCAGTTTTCTTATTACAAAGTTGATCCCCATCAAATCTATTCTGTGATATTCCCTGTTACTCATTTCCTCCGACTTCTGTAGTTGTATCCAGCTGATAGACTGTACATTGAAGATGGAAATGGTTGGTCTGAAAAGCCTAAAGCTGCATTCTTTCTAATAGCCACCAGGAGGCAACACCTGTGTTTGGGGAAAAACAAACCTCTGGCTGTATTCTTTCTTCTGCCCCATCCATGTTTTCATGGTGGAAACAAAAACACAAAGGTTGCAATATGCTTGTTAAGTGATGATGTAACAGCCCTGTATTTATAGGTCCAAGCATCTCCTTCACTGAACAATGGCCTCGTCTTTTAAACACATTGAGAGGCTAAAGAGAGAGTAATGTGTATCTGCAACCAATCATGTCCCAGGCACCACAGAAAATATTCTGTCTCTGTTAAGGAGCTGAAGTTTGCAGATGTAGGTGCAGAGCTTGCTGCTTGTTTGTTTAGTTTTCTAGCAGATAAGCAATTTGATTTTACTTGATATATTTTTTTGTTAGCAAGATTATACCAAAAACATAAACCCAGCTAGGTCAGTGTTATAAAAGTGTTGTTGAGGTGAAGTATGGACAAACAAAAGAACCCATTTGATGTGATTCAAAGTCACTTTACTTAAAAATCAGCAGGGGGGGGCATTTACATAAGTGGAAGTTCTCTACAGGCTTTTAGTTACTATTGGGCCCAAGAGAAAACAACACATGCTGTCAAAATGAATTAGTAATACCACTTCTAGTGCTACCAACGGCTGTTGTTATTGCCTTTTGATTAGTTTTCGGAAACAAAATAGGCCACAAAATACTCAGAATTTCAATTTTTAAAAGTTATGGCGCGTATAAGGAAAACAAAATACTAAATGGAAACATGAAGGTTTTAACCTTGTAATTTAAACATGTTGCTTTATTTCATATCTTACTGTAAACTATATGTGCATTTTTGCATGGTATTAACCATCCTCACTCCAGTGGAAACATTTTTGAGAGCTGTGGCGTTTCTGGTTCCCTCGGACAGAATCGTGCAGATGCAAACTTCTCTCTTCCAAAAACTGTCATCACTTTCTCTGCTTCACCTGGAGGTAAACTCTTTTCTAATATACAGAAATTTGAGGTGGTAGTATGAAGACTGCACAAGTCTGTTGGTTCAGAATGCTCTGATATGATATTCACAGTGGTAAGAACAAAATAGACTAGTGCGCACGCCTTATAAATCTAATGGGAATTTCACGCCCACACTAACCAGGATGCTGCAGAAGAATATGTGATGGCCAACCACAAACCAGTTTCTCTTTAAAAAAAAGTATTTCTTCTGGCCCATTCTGCATTTATTATCGTGGTCGTTTCTATTATTTTAGTTCTATCCAGAATAAGCGAGCCTGAGGTTGGCTTTAAAAAGTAAAAATGGAAATTGACCCGCGATCTTGGGACAACCAAACTCTTGAAAAGGTGACTATGAAAATGTTCCTTAGAAGTTTCTTCAAAGTAAAGGTTAATTCAGTGCTTACCTCGCAGTGGATATAAATAAATAAGAATATGAAGAAAGAGGCCGACGGCAGCTTTTAATCCACTGCTTTGATTCTGCAGCTGAAGATGGATAAATGTCAAACTGTGAAGCTAACAGCTGAGGAGCACCATGACCTTACCTGACTGCCTTGTGGAAGTGTAGCTATATATAAAAGAAGTGTTTATTTAAAAGGTTACAATGAACCTGCAAACATACGTGAATTAATTTTCATTCTCATGTTCAGTTATTTCAGATATATCCATAGATAAACAGTGAAGGTACTTAAATATTGTAATTTAAAATTATAGAAGAAAAAATAAACCATGTAAAAGGGCTGAAAACTCATCTTTGCGGTTATTTAAAGGTTCAACAAATGGAAGAAGAAAATATTTTATTTTCATTCTTTTATGTAAAAATGGTAAGATTGATTCATTTCAAGATAAAATAAAAATATGTAGTTTATCGTTTATGTTTAAATTTAGGTTTTTAATTTGTTTTGTTAACCTGTGGCCTGACCACTTTTCTCATACATACACTGACCATTGTACATTTAAAAAGGTAAATATTAGTAATCTAATTAGATTAGTAATCTAATAATTGTATTTTTCCTGTCCATCCAGTCCCTGCTCTCTTGGAGCCTTACATCCTCTCTCAGGAGATTTTAAAGCCCACCCTCTTTATTTTTATGTTTGGCGCTGACTGACTCTCACCCTCCTCCACCTGGAGTGTCCTCAGGGACGGAGGCAATTAGGACAGGAATCTCTATAACAACATGTCTTCCATGAGGCTAAACCAAGGCCAAGTAATAGAGCTTCCCACTCACTCCCTCACCTGACCCTGTCCATTTGCAGTCCTGAAGGAAATCCTTCACCATGGCAGCTCAACAGAAACGGCAACAAAGAACATTTTAGCAAATGTAAGTTTATTAAACATTAATATTTTATATATGGTTTTCTTATAGTCCCAGAAGGCTGACCTACACATGCAGCTCCAGGTTCTCCAGAGTCGAAGGACAGGAGCACATGTCAATTACGTTAATGTCTGAATGCAAATGTAGGAAAACTGGCAATGTTCCCCAGCAGGACACACAGCATCTGACAGAAATTATTATAGCTGGATGCCCTATTTAGGGTTTAAAAAAGAAGAAGAAGAAAACCAGCAGGGGTACTACAGGCTGATTAATTATAATAGGCTCTGCAAAGGAAGAGAACTAATTAAACGCCACACTGGCTGAATTCTTGGCCCTGGTGAAAAGGTAATGTTCACCTCTGAGTGTAATGAACTCAACAGTCTGCGCTCCACTCAAACAAAATGGCACGTTGGAGTATTTTTTGCTTAATAATGCCAAACAAAATCAGGTGAATTAGCAAACATTGCAAAATGAAAGTAGCTATATGTGCTGAATCCTGATGTCTGAGTTTGAAAGTGACATCTGTGTGAAAACAAAGCAGGCTCCACTGCTTGGGGTTCATTTGTATGTAGTGTAAGCAGCAATGTTATGTAACCTCCATGATGTCTGTAAGACATAAAAAACAAGATGCTCAAAAACCAGATGTGCGTTTAACTTACTGTGAACATCAGACCTGTTTATGTTCAGTCTGTTGTGAATCTTACCAGAATATTCAGTCCTTAAACCTCATTAAAAACAACATATTTTATTAAAATCCAACCGTCTGTATTTCTCTGCTTGTAACATTTCTAGAAATCTGACTCATTTCCCCGTTACAGCACCAGACTAGACCACAGATTAGTTTTCGAGCTGCTGTACTCTCTTATTTTTGAAATAATGTGAGTGGCCTTTCACTTCATAAAACTGCATTGTGACTCACCGCCTACAGCACAAAGCTCCTCTTATTATTTATCAGTCTTTGAATAAAGCTGGTGGCCATCCTCTGGACTTCAGCTCAGCTCGGGCGTTTGTACTTTTTGTCTCCTACGTGAAACTTTCAAGGTATTCCTGAGGGTTAGATTTGATTTTCTATCTGAATGCATGTTCATTCAGCAGGGGAGACTGTGCCAGGTTTGTCTCATCCACACAAATATGTCTTTAATTTGACTGGCCGTGAGGATGAAAGAACCTGGAGCCGTCCTTTTTAGAAATGTAAATCTGTTTGCAAGGTCATGGTTGAAGGAGAGAAACAGAGCTGCTTGTAGTTAGCTCTTACTCGGGACAAAGCAGCCACTTAAATTTCATCCATCAAATGAAACAAAATTGTGGAATAATGTAAGAATTTGTAACAACAAGGTCTGAAGCTCTCTAGGTTTTATAAGCTGCAGAAAATTATGTCATAATATTGCTTGTTTCACTTAATTAAAAGCTCCTGCTATAACCATAATGAAACTGTAACTTTGATAGAAATTCAAATAAAAACCTCTCAGGACTCATAGATAAACTGAGCCGCTGAGAATAGTTCAGTAAACTCCAAACTGCTTTGAATAACACCAAAATATTGAATTGTGATAGATCAATAGAACTCTGAAACACATACAGTCCATCAGTAGTTGTTATATCATCATGACAGAGAAAAATATCAACCATAAAGCCTTCTTGTATCCTTAAAGGTGACCTGCTCTCAAAGGAACAGGGCTGGTTTTTTATGACTGGTTTATAAACCAATCATAAATCCTTTTTAAGAAGAAGAGACCACAGCCAGAACATATCTAGGAGAGTCTTTCCACTTTCTGTTAACCCCATTGTGCAGAAAATTGAATCATTTCAGCCAGAAATGCTCACAAGATAGTTTCCAATGAGTTGGAGTGAATGGAGCTAAATGGCTAAAACAATCTGGTTCTAGTTTTTCTTCTAGGTTCTCAGTCGCAGTCGTTCACAGCCGTCTCTAAAGCTTGAAAACAGAAAACAACTGGACTTCTTTAAGTCTGTGAGGTCGTTTTACCTCTTATCCAAGGGGCTTCTTCAGCTCCAGCTCACTGGTAGAGATGAACTATGTTGCCAAAAGTATTTACTCACCCGTGAATTCAGGTGTTTTAAACACTTCCATGACCACAGGTATATAAATTGGATCATCCCCCCAAACTATTCCCACAAAGCTGGGAGCATGAAAGTGTCCAAAATGTCCTGGTATGTTGAAGCATTAAGAGTTCTTTCACTGGAACTAAGGGCTGACTCCAACTCCTGGAAACAACCCCACGCCATAACCCCGCCTCCACCAAACTTTACACTTGGCACAGTGCAGTCAGAGACGTATCGTTCTCCTGGCAAACACCAAACTCAGACTTCTCCATTGGGTTGCCAGACGGAGAAGCGTGATTCACCACTCGTCTCCACTGCTCTACAGTCCATTGGTAGCCTGCTTTACACCACAGCATCCGACGCCAGTGATGTAAGGCTTGGATGCAGCTGCTCGGCCATGGAAACCCACACCATGAAGCTCTCCACACACTGTTCTTGAGCTTAATCTGAAGGTCACATGAAGTCTGGAGGTCTGTAGCTACTGATTCTGCAGAAGGTTGGTGACCTCTGACCTTGCTCTGTGATTTTACATGGTCTACCTTTTGTGGACAAGTTGCAATCATTTCCAATCGCTTCCACTTTGTTATAATATCACTGACAGCTGACTGTGGAATATTAGGTATTGAGGAAATTTTGTTTCTTCACAGTTACACGCTGGAATTCACTGAGCTCCTGGGAGCGACCTGTTCTTTGTAGAAGCCGTCTGAATGCCTAGGTGCTAGATTATACCTGTGGCTATGATGTGATTGGAGCGATTTGGATGGGTTACTGAACACTTTTGGCAATATAGTGTATGAGTCATTAGTGCTTTGAAATCCTAAAATCAAACAGAGGAAAATAGTTAGTGCTAAATGAACTTGTGGCCTTTTCTATTTGAATAAACAAGCCCGTTTTATCCACTTACATGAAGCTTTTACTGTTCAAACCACAAACGGAGAGAAGCATGACATAAAGCAGAGTTGTTTACCACAGCGTGTGACGGTGAATCGTTCTGTCTCTGCAGTCTGCTGATAATCAGACGGTGTTAATATTCTGAGCAGTGAGCTGCAGGGTCAGGAGGAGCTGCCATCCCCGCTGCTGTGAACACCCTGAATATCCTGTTCTGCACGCCTGACCAAACTTATGAGATTCTGCGTGTTTGAGAGGAAAATAACACGAGCATGTCCGTGCACTCACATTCGTTAATTATATACCGGCACTTAAAAAAGGATGTGCTGAATTATACTCATGAAGAAAAGCAGGTATTAGCTTTTCAGCCATGTGATGTGCATCACAGAGAAAACAGCTTTTTCTCAAATTTTGTCATAAAATTTGTGTGCCACAGCAGGACCGTGCCAGGAAACCAATCAATTTAAATGAACTATGAGGCCAGAATTTGGCTTTACTCAAACCTGTTCCAGTAGAGTTCAAAAATGGAAATATAGAGCTTAACAATAGACTGTAAATTATTTAAAGTGATGACATTAAATGGCTTAAATCTACATTCTTTCTAATGTCCAGCAGGGCTGACTCATTTACAGGCACAGCCTCAGACACTTACTTTAAGTTAAAATAGTTACCTCACTTTTAATTTACTTTTTACTGTAATAACATTTCCAATTACTGTATTTAAAAAACTGCCATACTTTTTTGGTTTCTAGTGTTTATTTTAATGTGGAGCATCCTGTCAGGTGGATTTTGAAAGGTTAATTAAAATAGGA
The DNA here is from genome assembly GCF_013358895.1 of Oreochromis aureus. Taxonomy (NCBI): domain Eukaryota; kingdom Metazoa; phylum Chordata; class Actinopteri; order Cichliformes; family Cichlidae; genus Oreochromis; species Oreochromis aureus. Next base: position 4,892,957 of record NC_052945.1, on the reverse strand, counting down.
AGAATAAAATGCTAATCCATATAGCTGGACTTGTGTGTGAACATCCCGGCAAATCATTTAATGCAGATTTACTTCAATCCATCACCTCCCTGCACAGATACGAGCGCAGCGCCTGATACTGTTTATAGCCTCAGGATGCTGCGGTGTGTTTCAGCCAAGAGGATTTTAATCATTTTAATCCTCCTCCTCTCTGGATTGTTAACACGAGAACAAGCTAGAATATTTATGTTATTGTTCTTTGCGAATTTAATGATTATCATAAACCACTTCAATTAACAGGACGGTTTAGGATGGAGGCAGCGGCAGGAGAGCCTCGGAGGATGGGGAGGCGATGAAAATAAATATTCTCCCTCTACGCAGCGATGTCATCAAGGAGCCGCTCGGGAAAAAGAGCCAGAGAGAAATTAACGCCAAGCGAGAGCGGTGTCAGAGAGCAGTTTATCTTCCTTCAGTGCACGTGTCCACGCCGTGTTGTGTCTGCTGCACGAGCTGCTCTCATTCGCTGGTGTGTTTTGGCCTGTGTGGTGGGGGCGCTGCTGTCTGCGCTGGTGAAAAGAGCACATGGCAGATGTTCGGTGTGGCACATCCCACCACCCTTCACCTGCTCTTACTTCTGTCCTCTGCACATGTGCAACAACGGGAAGCAGGGAGGGGATGAAGGATGGAGAGTTCTCTCCAGCTTTTTGTTCCATTATCCCACGATGTTTGTAACATGTTAGCGAGGATGTTCTGAATATGAAAGTCAGAGCTGGGGATTTAAAAAATAATAATCTGTGGATTAGTATCTGAAAACTGTGTCTAATTGAAGAGCTGCAGAGAAGGAACACTTTGCAAACATTTGATCAGACAATTTGTCGTAACACAGTGCTGTGAAAAAGCATTTGCCTCCTTCCTGACTTCTCATTTTTTGATATTTGTCACACTTTAATGTCTCAGACCCTCAGAAATTTGAATGTTAGACAAAGATAACCTTCCTGAATATAAAAGGCAGTTTTAAATGATGATTTCCAGGAGAGGTCGTCCTCCCAAAATTACTGCAAGGGTGCATCAACGACTCATTCAGGAGGTCACAAAAGAACCCAGAACATCTAAAGAACTGCAGGTCTCACTTGGCTCAGTTAAGGTTCATTATTAAACAGTAAGAAAGAGACTGGGCAAAAATGGCATCCATGGGAGAGGTCAAAGGAGGAAACCACTGCTGACCAAAAAGAACACAAAGATTTGTTTTTCTTTTGCCAAAAAACATCTGGATGATCCTCAAGACGTTTGGGAAATACTCTGTGGACTGACAAGACAAAAGCTGAAATTTTTTGGAAGGTTGGACTTCAGTTACACCGCATTTCATGAAAGAACATCATATCAACAGTCAAACATGGCGGTGGTAGGCTGATAGTCTGGGGCTGGTTTGCTGCTTTAGGATCTGGGCGACTTCCCATAACTGATGAAACCATGAATGGTTTGTGAACTAAGGACCAACTGCACTTGGGCTATTTGATTCTGTTCATTGTTGTCAGTGTTTGAGTTGTGATGGACATTGTGGACATCAATGGTCACCACTTCATGCATAATGCACCTTCTATGTGTATGGAGGTGTGCAGGTATATGTGTATGTATATGTATACATATGTATATTTAGTATGTACATGTGTGTGTGCATGTACATGTCTATACATAGGAATAGTAGTGGTAGAATAGTTATGTTAAGCTATATAGTTTATGTCTGGCATATACTGTGTATGCTACCGTTGTATATAGTGTATTATCTTAATTATTTTTTATTTGTTTGTATTTTATTTGTATTTTTTGTATTTTCCTTCTGATATCTGTACCTGAGCTGAGGTAACGCAAACATTTCCCCGTCGTGGGATCAATAAAGTCTTATCTTATCTTATCTTATCTTATCTTATCATCTTATCTTAAAAAACTTACATATTAACAATTATGAAACTGAGCTCATGCCTTATTGTTAGTCAATGATATGAAATTAAATGCTAGTTTAGGTTTGGGAGACGTGCAGCTGCTGAGACTGAAGAAGTCACTTGGCCGAGTGAGGAAATGTTTCTCCTACTGAAAACTCCAGAAAGTCCAGATGAACAGAATCATCTTTCCGGGATTTCCTTATTTCAATCATTGGGCATGCACCAAGACACACCAGCCATCCCACCTCTGAATGGCTAAAAAACAAAAGGTTTTGGAGTGGCCTAGTGAAAGTCTGGACTTAAATCCACCTGAAATTATTTCGAATGACCTTATATGGGCCGTTTATACTCAAAACCCACCAATGAAGCCAAATTAAAATCATTTTACTAACAGTAGGCCAGTTATCACAAACAGCTGATTGCAGTTCTCGCTCCCAAGGGTGGCAGTGTTAGCTTTAGGTGGCAATTACTTTTCACACAGGGTCAGGTAGGTTTGGATAGCTTTTACTCTGGTTATGTTTGGGTAATATTAAATCTATCTGATGGTCTGAAACGTGGCTAATATGCAAAAAACAAGAAATCAAAATAGAGAGCACTGTACACACATGTTTTGGACATAACTGTTGTTTCATCACATTCCCATGATGGCTGTAGTTAACATAGGATTTATTAATAGGTCTTTAAAAATGTGGTGACTAATTACCACACACATAGCTGAAGTTTTATAGTAATTTTTCTGTAATCAGTCTTCACATCCTCCCAACAACAAATCACTTCTGCAGCACAAGACGGCAGCGTTGTAGCTAATTTATGCAAACGCAGCATTTCCAGTAATTACACAACAGCAGCAATCTTCCACCTGATCTTTGCCTCGGCCTGCCGCACTCACACAGATTGCCATCAGACTGGGAAATTGAGTCTGGTTATCTGAGGAGAAGCTCGAACAGACAGGCCGGCGAGCGACTCCCCTGCGTCTGACTCCTGGTGAGATTAAAACTGCTGGACGTCAGCCCACAGGGGATTCAGGGTGCTCCGTGGCATTCTGGGAGATTGCTACCGTAACCTTTACTGAAGGAATCCCAGTGTTTAGAGGATTTTTATTTTGCCCAGCAGTAGCCAGAGCAGTTCGGGTGAGGTCAAACGTGAGGCACAAATCCCTCTGGGATAAATGAATGCTGTTTTTCTGCATGCAAATGTAATCCACAGCGCTCAGGTTTGATTCACCTGCTGACAGATGGCGTGTTTGTTTCTGCTGCATGCAATGTGGAGCAGCAACTTCCTCCCAGCTCTGGGATCTCATTATTCCTGCCCAGGGAGAATTGATCAAACAACGCAGTCAAACACGCCGCTGCAATAATGAGCCAACAGCAAGCTAATTATCTGCTCTTAGACCTCCTGCAGGAAAATCACCTCAGCGTGCCCAGAGCTGCTCCTGAGTGCCCTCCAGAACAGTCTGGGCTTCACTGTCAGCCAGCAGGAGCTTTAAAGCAGCTACAGTCCAAAGGAAAGGGACGGATCACCTTCAGGATGACAAGGGGACAGCGTGACAGCTGGAAACCAAGAACAGAAACTTCTAACGTGTTATACCAGAGAAATGTTTCATTTTTGACTTGAAATCCAAACAGCAGTGCTTCCAGTTGTCACGGCTGATTAATGCACCTTTTAATGGAACTGAAACGCTTTAACACTTGGAGGCCTGTGCTATGAAGCAGGATTTGGGGCTGAGTATCAGGTTTAATCCTGGATTTTCTGTCTTATGGAGGGAGTTCACTTACTGGGCTACGTACATAGTGACTTATCCCGCAGACCTAACCAAAGTACAGATACACTGACTGATCAATGATTCGTGTTAAATAGAGGGACCAGTTTCATAATCCACGTTTCAGGTTTTAGGACCAAACATATAAATATACTCATCCATTTTCTGCATCCCTAACATGCATATTCACATGACTTTGCACTGCTGTAAATTTACTGCACGCAAAGTCATGTGGTGGTAAATTGTATAATGTATAAAACGTATCTCTACAGCAGAGAATCTGTGTAGCGCCTGAAACATACCATAAATTAGCTTATAAAGGTGTTTAAGGTGCCATATAATCTAGACAGGTAAAAAGAGTCCAACCATCCAACCTTAAACTCAGTATTCCTGGCTAACCATTAATCTTTCTTTAGAGTGTTTGAGATAAGAAATCACCACCTACTGACCAATCAATTCCCCAATAATTAGCACCACCGTTACTAGAAGTTCCCTCGGACGGTCGGCAGTACTTAAAGTGTTGTACTCCTTTAAATAGAGTCTGTTTGACACCACCAGAAGCAAACTCACAATTAGACCTCTTAAAACATTAATTTCAGGTGTGGAACCTGCATAACATGCCAACACACTGAAAACATCAACCACTCATTAACCACCCAGTCAATGGCTTCCTCACCTGTCAAACCCCCCCCCAAAAAAAATAATGAATTAAGAGTTGGAGAAATCTGTTTATATTTCATGTCTCAAAAATTTTTTATAGTGTAAAATGGAAATTTTAAAACACCAAAAATTGGTCTTGTTGCTAAAAATGCTATAGCAGTCAGGAAATGGACCAAATAAGCCATTTTTTCTATTTGGCACTTCATGTGTAAGTTGGATATTTATGACCGGTTGATTTATATCTTTTTACTCTATATCAAAATAATAAAGTTCTTCTGTCAAAAGCTTTAAGCTCTACAAGCTGTAGTAATTTTATCCAGTGTAAATCATAAAATAACAATATAAACTTAAAAACGGGCTGCTAGGCTGTGTGTTGTTTCCTACTTATTGGTGTGATTTCTGTTTTTACACCATTTTTGTAACTGCAGTGGAAAGATGAGAAACAACATATCGGTTTACAGGAATACGTTTGAATTCATGCAGACGCTGTTATGGAAGAGTCCAACTCAGAATTACATTTAAATTAGTAGGAATAGGATTTCATTTTATCCTCTATTTGCTCTTCATGATGCTGCCAATAAATGAGAGAATTAATATTTATCCAGGCTATAGCAAAAATAGATGTTATATTACGATGATATGGTATTAAGACTGTTCATGTTGTCGGTATTGGAAAGACTGTTTGGATTCAGTGTGGCTGCTGCTGGACAGAGCGTGTAGGAGGTAGGACACAGGACGCCCACTCGCTCACTCTGAATGCACCAGACAATGACATGTGGGCTCAGTCGGACATCACGTGGACTTCATGCTGCAGAGCTGGCAGGTTAAAGACTTGAAGTATTTGTCAGTAATGACAAATAACCCTACCTGTTTACCCTTTGCTTTGCAGAAAAGCATTGTTTGAGGAAAAATGTAAATTATTTTTTAGGCTGGGTCGCTTTTAGTGCTCAAATTGCCAAGACATTAGAGAATATTTTTTTGAAACTTAAATTAAACAGTTTGAGTAAGGGTTAGCATCACTCAGCACTTTTCCAGCTCTTATATATTTATTCCCGTACTACACTGGAGTACCTTTGGTTAAGTCACAGTTCAAAATAATCTGTATTCATCTAATGGGACCTTGGTGCAGCCCCAAGCTGTTGCTCCTCCCCCTTTAAGACAAATTTCTTAGGTTTAAACAGCAGGTGGGTGGGGCTTCTGTGCATGAATAACCATACTCAGATTAACCTCTCTTTATGACCTCACAGAGAGCACCAAGTAGAATAAACTGTCAGAAACCGAGTGTTTAGAGCTATTTGAAGCCTGAGCTTTTGACTCACAGGGATTACATGTTCATATGCTGCCCTCATTATTTAAAAATCTGGCCATGTTTAATGGGAATCCACCATTTTAACAATCAAAACAGCATTAGGGATCCACTTTGTGATGGAAAAGTAGCTCCTGAAATGCTGTACTATACCTTTAATGTTGTAATGGACCCTGTCTTTGAACGTGTCCTCACACCTTCACACTTCTGAGATTACTTACTGTGAGGACACAGCGGTCCATGGAGAAATTTCCTCTCCTCTTCCCCTCCTCGTCTTCAGGGATTTGTCGTCTGATTTAAAGCATCGTCAGCTTGTCAGTTTTTACAACCGTTCCCATCCCGGGGAGCGAGGAGAGCAGCTAGTTTTTCTCATATAGCAAGATTTAAAAAGTGAGGGGTAAATTTAAGACATGGGCTGCTAAGAGAAGCTGTTGGATACACAGCACTGACATGTTGACGGCTGAATAATCAGTTCTGGGATTATCTCAGCAGTGACAGCACAGTGCAAAAGAAAAGGAAAAAAAAAATCAATGTTCTTTTCCATCAACACTGTTGTTGTTTTTGCTTCTCCCTGGCTTTCGAGTCACCCGTCTCCCCCCAGAGACTATTCCCTCTGCCTGCAGAATAGCAATCTGCTGTGGTGACACAGCCGATGAGTCAGGAGGCCGTGAATTAAAATTATCGTCTGACTTCATCTCACCCAGCGAGCGTGCCGTCACAGGTGAGAGCGGTCGTGGTGATGCTCTTAAAGCTTTCGTTCGTGTCCAAATGGAGACGTCTGACATTGAGGAATAATTATAGTTTCCTGATGTTTTGAGGGTCACTCCAAAAATCAATCAGTCCCTCCCACCTGACCGCCTCAGAACTGCAGCTTCCATCCAATGATGTCATGCAAAAATGTGACCTTTGTTCCAGGACTCATTTCTGAGTTACACGCCCTCAAAGTACACTGGGTGGGTTGAAATTTGGTGCTTTTTATCACACTTTGTATCAAGAAAAGAAATCCACGTGACCTTTACAGGGCTAAAAAGTACATTTAAGCTCCGATGATCAGTTAAGCTCCAACTTAAAGAGACACAATCTGAAGCAAGATTCTTTTTTTATCAGCAGACAAATTTTTAGCATCAGTATCATGGGCCCTATATCATAGGCCATGTCTACATATACATGGGTATTTTGCAAAATGTAGATTTAAATGCATTTTGATTACATGAAAACAGAGCTTTTACCACAACTTATGCCAGTGTTTAACTCAGTGTTTAAAATCTGAGATTTTGTCTCCCAACGTCAACGTGATGACCATTATTTTCATTTTTATGTCAGACTGTGTGCGGTTTTTGTTTGTTGGCATTTGGTTGTCCAACATTTCTTCACAGTTAGTTTTTTTCTTTGCATTTTTTGTGTGAACTGAGATATTTTTACTAAACAATCCCACTTTTAATAAAGTCCCGTGTACGTGTGACCATGGTTTCAATAATGTCCTTGATGTAGAGGAACAACAACAAGCATTGGTTTTCCCATAACTGATTGGAGACAACTTCAAAAAGTGCATTATGTCATCATGTGGGGTAGGAAGATGGTCAAAACACATTACGTGTAGCATATGAAAGATTTTGATAGCAGCCTCGTCTTCTAACCCCACAGTTTTATAATATAGTCATGTTTAGTGAGTTTAGCCTGTGATATCACCTTGAATCACTTTTTGAGACCAGCTTCTTTGGTTGATTTTGAACATAATCTTCAAATTTGGAGTTTTTCAAATTGCTTTAAGGACACATTGAAGGAATAAACCTTTGAATCAAAGAGCACATGGAAGCCATGTTTTCTCCTGTTGTGTTAATGTAAGTACATGTCAGTACATGTCATTTAGGGATTAAGTAGGCCTTAATTCACCCTGGAGTAATTTGCTTTTTTTACTGTCACGTTTTTCTTATACACGTGTGATTACATTTACAAAGCGGTCTTCCTCTAACACACTTAACAACATCATGCAAAGGACTGTGATGAATATTACTGCTTCCTGATAGACAGCATCAAGGTTCTGTGGTGATTGATTATGGATTCTAAAAACAGTTTAGTTTTGTCAGCATTTTGAATATTTTTTTTATATCCTTCATTTACCCTGTACTGCACTAACAGCTGACTGTAGTCTACAGAGAGCCTGGTCAGGTCAAGAGTAGATGTTTTTACAGCCCTTATCACAGCAAACTAAAGCAAAATTTCCATGATCATTCACTTACGTTTCCCACTGCAGGAATACAACAACTAAACACCATCAATGAGTCATTACTTTTTTAAAAGCACACTTAAGTTTAGCTGATATCTTCTCGACAGGCTGTTTTCTTTAACCTTTGTCTGTCAACAGGAAACAATAAAAAGCACAAGCTGATACTCACACCTATTCATTCCCTCATTAATTTCAAACTGCATCTGAGCCACAGCTGCACGTTTCTTCGTGCTCACGCCTGCTCTGCTTTCCTTTCGTGCTGCATTCATGGACGTGGGATAAACTGGGAGCCAGTTTTTGAGCGTTTAAATTCGATTTTTTTTTTAATAAGTATTCATCTCAACTCATTTTTGTAGCTAAAACTGATGTGTTACGTGCCACGGTTATAGCGCCCTCTGGTGGAAACATAATGTTTAATTAGTCGTTGTTGTCCGAGGCTTGATTTAGACTTCTGTGGGGAGTCTTTGCTGAGCTACAAGGTAATCTATGAAAGTGGCTGAGGTTGTCGCGGAATTTATACACATAGATTTCCCGCTCAGGAAATTGCACAGGAAGTGCTATATTTATCCAACAATCAATTAGAATCCAGTGTTTAAGTCTTCCACATGCACAAAGGTGTTAAGGTATGACTATTTCTGTTGAATAGAAGTGGGCAGATCAAATCAAATCTTAATGCTATCGATTCGATACCAAAGTTGATATGGGTATAAGATTGATACAAGCACAATAGGATGTATAGTCTAAGGAGCTCGGAAAGAAAAGCATCTGGACTTCTTTAAGTTTTTTGAAGACGTTTCACCTCTCATCTGAGAAGCTTCTTTAGTTCTAAGACCAATTGATGGAGAGTCCCAGATTTTTAAGCCCTATTGGGAGTGTCCCTAAGAGGGCCGTGGACCCCTTGTTGTTCCTCTACCTAACCACACGAGCCAAGGTGTGAAAACGGGTGTGGGTCACAATCAGCCAAGGTTTCAGGTGAACCGATTGTGAGACCTGGCCCACCCTATCATGTGACTTACTAAGATCAAATCTCAAAACTGGATTATAGATGGCAGACAGTCGGTCTCGTAAGCCGCCCCCTCTGTTCAAAGTAATAAATCATTTTAAATAAAAATATAGCTTAAACATGCACTATAAAAATGTCTGAACCTTTATGTGCTGCCCACCATATTTATTTTATTTATAGCTAATAGCGCATTTCATTCATATTGGCAATATTGGCGCTGTATATACTTGGTATCGGATTAATACAAAAATCTGCAGTATCGTACAACACTACAGTTTTACATCAAAATTTTAATTCGGTCTAAAGTATAAATTCCTGCAATCCTGGAAGGCGTCACTGACGCTCTGTGCTCTGATTGGAGGTCAGAGGCGGTGGGCGGGTCCGCCGGCCGAGTGCGGAGACAATAGAGAGCGGCTCGGGAGACAGACCACGGCGGATGCACGGTGACAGACAGCAGCCGGTCCCCGCAGAGCCTTCACTCCCAGGCGGTCTCCTGAGTCGCTGAAGGATCCGAGCGTTGTCTGAATGGACTGACAGCTTCCAGCACTTTGTCAACGGTAGGAGAAGATCTCATTTTTCTCCCAGTAAAACCAGTTAACAGCTCACGAAACGCTGCTCGGTGTGTCTTTTCAAGCATTTAAAGCTCAGATTCTGCTTGAAAGTGATGCCTCACTGCTCTGAGGCAAAAGCACAACAGTCCACGGCTGTTGTGTTTCTATGCACGGGCACTATGTTGGGCTTTGCACCCTTAGAATGTATTCTAAATATACAGCTGTAAATCTAAAACAAAGTTCACCCAACCTGAGCAGAACAATAGAGCTGCTGTGAAGCTATTGTCTCAGAGCTACAATCTCTGGTATTGACTTTCCTCCCTCTACATTTACAGAGCATATTTCTCGCCACAGACATGCTCATGTGCTGCATGCTGTTATGGATATAATGCATGCTTTGTGTCTGCAGATCACATCCATAGTTGATCTCTTTGTGCTGCAGTTTTTATGTCTGAGTGTCTGTAAACAGTGTTACTGACTCCAGATCTGCATCAAGGATACAGACATGGGGATTTATGGTGTTAATGGAAGGTGATTAATCGATTAATCATCAGACGTGGTTCTGGTTCTGACATTTTTGGGTTTTTCTTCATGCAAAAATTGGACAGATTTGCTAAACACTAAGAATTCAGCATCTCTGATGACAAAGGTTCACCAGTGTGTTGACTTTGATGTAGATGCTTATCAGTATTTTTCTCCAAAGTTTATTCTTTGTCTGCATCCTCCCTGCTGAGGGCTCTTTCATCGCCTCACTCTGACTCCTATAAATCCATCGAGTTTAGAGGAATCTGAAACTTTGTGGGGTTAATAGCCACGTCTTGTTAGAAGTAGTGGATATATAATTGGCTGCAGATCAACAGGAGATGCTCACGAGACGCCAAACTGCTGAAAAAATAATTTACACCTGCTTTCACAAGAATAGCCTCAATCATATGTCCAAATATAAGCAAAGCGACACCTTTAGTGAAGCTGATTTTACCTGTGAAACGGTGGCATGCTGCTAACTCAAGCTGATTGGTCGGTTAAAGGTTTACAGGACACGCTCCCTCACCTTTTGCAAACGACACAACAAACACTGAAGCGGCTGGATGCGGCACTTGGAGATGATTGAAATGGAAGTAGCTGTGATTCGCAGTGCTGTCGCAGGAAGGAATTTTGCTACAATCGAATCCCTAAAATTGTCTCTTTTGTCTCAGCTCCTTCTATCCAAAGCACAATGAAAGCTTTCAGGAGAGAAAAATGCTTAAATTTATCTCATGAGCGCCCCCTGTGGAACCTAAAGTCCACAGCACAGGAGTTCTTGAGTGCCAGTTTCACACCTTCATCCACTCGTGGGCTACGAGCTGCTTCTTTCATGTTGCTGTTGGCTTCTTTGTTGGATTTCCTCGTTCTGGTTTTGTTTGTATGTTTGTACAGACAAACACAACCAACACCCTTATTCAGGGGGTTATTAAACCTCTTATGGGTATTGATAAAACCCATTGACGAATTAGCCCCACGTGCATGAGCCTTGAGTGTTTGTGTTGTTACAACATGGACTTTAAAACATGGATGTAGTCACTACCATGGATTTTTGGACTTCACACTTATTTGGAGCCAGAATATTTAGATAAGAGTGCAGAGTGCGTTCGTCAGCTAAACCTGGTGAGCTTTCATAGCAAACTGCAACCATAAACCTGAGCGCTAGCCTTCAGACACAGATAGCTGCTAATTAGTGCTAACTGAATAAAACACTAGATTTTCTTTTCACAGAAACTGCAGCATAAACTTCCTGGATGGCCTGTACCACACAGCAGCCCATAATATTGTATTTCACAGAAACATTTGTTAGTTCAGCCCTGCAGAGGAGACGTGCATGGTTTTATTTTCACATCTCCTCGGCAGGCAGGAGGAAGACGGTTAGAGAATATGAGATTAAATCAGACAAAGAGTGTACCGCTGCCTTCTGTTGCGTGGAGATCACAGCAGCCGAAATGCTTTGGCATTAAAGGAGAGCGCCCAGTGATGCGCCGCTGAGCGCGCAGGGACAAAGCGTCAGTGTTCGCAGGCGATGTAGGTCGAGCCGGTTAAAGCCGGCTGCTTTGATGTGCTGCACAGCTCCGTGAGCGCTGTGGGAGTGGACGGCCGAGCCTCGCCGGAGGCCGCCGCACAGGAGGACGCTGAACTCCAGCGCTGTGACGGCTGGCGTGATGCAGTCTGACTTCTGCAAACATTTCCAGAGGAACGAGCTGCTCACAGGGCAGAAGTAATCTCTCCGGTTTTGTTGCTTCTCAGTGAGCAGATTTAAAGAACAACAGTTCACACGTTAACATTAGATCAGTGGCAGTGAGCTGAATGACTGAGGATGGAGCTGAAAGGCCAACAACAACCAGCACAGAGAGGGGAAGAGTCAGCGTTTTCCAGGGCTGATAAAGGGATAAGTCCTAGGGAGGATGAAAACTCTTTAGCTTTAGTAATATTTCTGTATGAATTCAAACTGATCGACCCATGCTTTTTGGGACATCACTGAAGTAGACATCTGGTCTTTACCGATGAATGAAGGTGCCTGGGATGTGGTTTGTACGTCTTTCAGTCAGTAGGTACTCCTGTCTTCCAAATGACTCTTTTCTCGTTGTGTAAAATGTAGCAGACCTGGACATGTGCAATTGTTATGAGATGATCAGTGCTGTTTGGAGTTTTAGCCAAGAGGCAAGAAAATCTGCAGTTTCACTAGCAACCACTTGAGGCTGCTCTAAAAGTGAGTCAATCCCCACAGACCCCACGTAAATGTCCAAAATGTTCCATGTTATTATGGTTATCAACAATGGAGGTGGCCAAAGAGCAAAATGCAGAGTCCAGAAGCCAATTAGTGATAACCACAGTGGTTACATCTGTCTTTTATAAATAATGTGTGGTTCTAGCTCATAGCTGTCAGGTGTGGGTCTTTATAATATTTCTTTTTTCATAATCAAAAGCCAAAAATCTAAAAGCTGAAATGATTATTTCAGTATTTTATATACAACAAAAGAAATGTAGTAAATCCTCAGATTACAGGAACTGAAACCAGGTGATAAGTTGACATTTTTAGAAGCAGTGTCAGTTATTAGTCATGTAAGTGGTTGGTCATCTTTTCAGTAATTATGATCTATATTAGGGCGGGGCAATATGGCCAAAAACATTTATCACAATATATTTTTGAAAATTTGCGATAACGATATAACTGATGATATAATGCATGCGAGACAAAATACTTTATAACTCCACAACTTTATTAGTTCAAAGAAAAAACCCATCAATGTATTTTCACTTAATCAAGCAGCTGTTTTTTTTATGTGCATTAAAGCTATATAAAAATTTAACAGTGCAAATTCAAATTCCTCACTGACAGTTTAACCAAAAGGCATTTCCAGTGGAAATTGGCCGACAAATCCTCAGCATAACCATGTATAATATCCACAATACTTAAAAAGAGGTTATACACACACAATACGGTAATTCTAGGTTGAAGCACAGTACGTATCACTCCGCCAGGCTCCTGACTACGGTAGCCGTG